>NC_134688.1:126595189-126913939 GCF_050947455.1 Rhinoderma darwinii | reverse complement strand
AGGGCGGCTGCAGGTTCCAGCTTAACTCTGGGAAGGAGAGTATATTCTATGGAGCAGGTTAAATTGTATCCAATGGAATTAAGTTTGATCTTCCTCGAATGCATGTTGGCCAAAAGTGATGAGCCGTTGCGAGTGAACCGATGACGCAGGGATGGGGGCTCAAGAGACTTCCAAAGGGGTGGAATACATGCCTTTATGTTTCAGCAAGGAGTGTCCGCCTTTCCAGAGGGAGAAATGTCATTGTGATGGAGGAAAACCGCTGGATCTAAATGTTTCTATTTTTATAGCTGCCAACAAAACAGATGATTAATTATAGCTTTATTACATTAGTGAAATGAAATGTACAGTGGATATAAAAAGTCTACACTTTTAAAATGCCAGGTTACAAAATCAGTACCAGATCAATCATTTCAGAACTTTCTCCACCTTTAACGTGAACCATAATCTGTACAATTCCATTGAAAAACAAACTGAAATATTTTACGGTGGAAAAAGAAAAACTATAATAATGTGATTGCATAAATATGCACACCCTTAAACTAATACTTTGTTGAATCACCCTTTGACTTTATCCCAGCATTGTGTTTTTGGGTAGAAGTCTATCAGCATGGCACATCTTGACTTGGCAATTGTTGCCCACTCTTCCTTGCGAAAGTGCTCCAAATCTGTCAGATTGCGAGGGCATCACCCGTGTACAGCCCTCTTCAGGTCACCCCACAGATTTTCAATGGGATTCAGGTCTGGGATCTGACTGGGCCACTCCAAAACATTGATCTTCTTCTGGTGAAGCCATTCTTTTGTTGATTTGGAGGTATGCTTTGGGTCATTGTCGTGCTAAAAGGTGAAATTCCTCTTCATCCTTAGCTTTTTAGCAGAGGCCTGCAGGTTTTGGGCCAATATTGATGGATATCTGGAACTGTTCAGAATTCCCTCCGCCTTGACTAAAGCCCCAGTTCCAGCTGCCGAAAAACAGCCCCAAAGCATAATGCTGCCTCCAATATGGGTATGGTGTTCTTTTGGTGATGTGCAGTGTTGGCTTTGCAACAAACACACCTTTTAGAATTATGGCCAAAAAGTTAAACTTTGGTCTCATCAGACCATAACGTTTTCACATGCTTTTAGCAGACTTGGTGTAGGTCTTTGCAAAACAGATTCGGGCTTGGATGTTTTTCTTTGCTAGAAAAATCTTCCGTCTTGTCACCCTACCCCACTGCCCAGACATATGAAGAATATGGGAGATTGTTGTCACATGAACTACACAACCAGTACCTGCCATAAAGTCCTGCTGTTCCTTTAATGTTGCTGTAGGCCTCTTGGTAGCTTCCCGGACCAATTTTCGTCTTGCCTTTTCATCAAGTTTTGAGGGACATCCAGTTCTTGGTAATGTCACTGTTGTGCCAAATGTAATCCACTTCTTGATGACCATCTTCACGGTGTTCCATGGTATATCTAATGCCTTGGAAATTCTTTGGTACCCTTCTCTTGACTGTTGCCTTTCAACAATCAGATCCCTTTGATGTGTTGTAAGCTCTTTAAGGAGCATGGCTTTTGCGGTCACATGCAACAAAGAAAATGTTAGGAAAATCCTAATAGAGCAGCTGAACTTTATATGGGGTTACTCGGAATCACTTTAAATAATGGCAGCTGTGTACCGACTACTATTTAACATGAGTTTAAATGTGATTGGATAAATCTGAACATTACCACATACCCAATTATAAGAGGGTGTTCACACTTCTGCAACCACGTTATTTTTGTTTTTCAATGGAATTGTACAGATTATGGGTCACATTAAAGGTGGAGAAAGTTCTGAAATGATTAATCTGGTACGGATTTTGTAACATGATACAAATTGGCATTTTAACAGGGGTGTGTAGTCTTTTTATATCCACTGTAAGCGCCACCGAAGAGAACATTTAAGAGGACTTGTCACCATCAGCAGAGACTGATTCTACTTCATGATTATACGTTGTGGCCCGTTCATATTAATGTTCTTATAGACATTAAGATTAGGGCGAAGTGATTTCTAATATAAAGTGAAGAATATATCATGTGTAACAAGTGAAGCTCTATCTCCTCTCTAATTACTGCCCCACAACAATTGGTTGCTGCCAGTCATATGGCACACGTCATATGGCATAGCAGTATAATTTTTACAATGCAATGATCTTTCCATAGCAACAATTAACACAGGTAACAGGTTCACTTTAAATAAAGGAAATACTAATGAAAAACAATAAAGACTAAAAAGTGCAGTTACTTCTATCCTTTACATCTATCCTTACCTGTTATTGCTTTTTGGGGTGTAATCAGTATCAGTTTATGATATATTACATTGTGGACATATATTTAACTTTGTGTCTTCTTGCCATTTTTCAGTAACTCAATTTGTAGTAAATATGGCAGATTTACTAATACTGTGTACATTTTAGACAGTGTAAAGTTAGACAAGCCAGTCAGAAGATGCACCAAATGTATCAAAGTGGCACATGCTGTATGATAAATTTGGTGCATCTTGCTAAAAAATGCTAGTCAATTTTCCTTATACCACCTCTGTTAGCCTACTTTATGCCAATTTTTAGTGCCACAATATTGCCACACAGAGTCACATTCTAGACCATACCTACTTCTCGAGCGAGCCGCAAAAAGTGTCAAACAGTTAAGAAATGTGGCGCGTGGCGTATATGGCTGAATTTTGGCTCAATTTGAGACAGAATTCTACTGCATTTTGAATAGTAAATCTGACTGAATGAGTAAAGGGTCGGCTTGTATCTGAAGGCTGGAGATGCAGTGAGGGCTTTGACCAATCAGATTTATCAGAGTCTGTCAGGTGACATGACTAGTTAGCTGCTAAATTCAGAATTCTAAGATAGAGCTGGACAAAGGCAGAGGCCCAAACAAATATTAATGCGCAGCCATTGTCAAGATACAGAGATAAAATTCAGGACAACTACACCATACACTTTAGATAGCGTCAGCCAAACGATATTGCGGCCGACAGTTATCCTTCCCGACTCCCATATACATAACACGTGTTTTCAATGGGGAGAAGGTAGAAAGCCACTGCCAGACACCTATCTACTAATGAACAAAAGGATCGAGCATGTTGAAATTCAACATGCCCGACCATTCTCTCCCGTCATCTGTTGTCAGGGGAGAGGGGAAGCCACCATTCATAGGAGATGGTCGAAATCTGTGGGTTAGCCGACATTAATGTATGAGCATTAGTTACAAAAAGAAAATCAGTCACGTAGAGCAGAAGATTTTATTTTTATTTTTTTATAGGATTCCATAATTATTGGTCCAAAAACATGGCAAAAACATAATTTTGGTGACAGATGCGCTTTAACATTTAACATACATGTGATACGTTTTCAATGTCCTCCTAAGACAGGATTAGGGCTTGGTTGAATGCTTATTACATATGAGAGTCGAAGTTTCCTTTTCACAAATGCTCAGCGATATCAAGGTGGCTCTACAATTGCAGACACGAGCTCTTAGCTTGATCTATCCTCCGGCCTGTTAATGTTCTGCCTCATAAAGCTGTAAAATGAATGACAAAGGACAGAGATGTCCACGTCAGGCCAAAACGCTGACCACAGTGCCGATTGCTTACCGTGATTAGCAGCGAACTAGACTTCTCTCCGTCATATTGAAATCCTCCTACACTTTTCCTATTTACATCTCCTAAAAGACAATTGCATTGTGCCAGGCAACACCACATTATAGGTATTTATTTATTGTACGTTCGAGATTTACAATGACTTATTACAAGCATAGCGGAATTCCAACATCGTGTCAACGATTACTGTTCGTATGATTGAAATCCTTTACAAGGGTGCTGATTGGAATCTCTTTAGCACAGCTGTGCAGGTAATATCATTTATTTCATTTCTTTCAAGCCAGTCAACCATGTACGCACAGCCAGGTAATGTGACAATCTCCTTTAACTCTAGCATATTAATTGAGAGATACAACTTGGTGGGGGAAGTGGAATCAATGGTTTCGTAAAGCTTGTTACAGGTTATCGACTTTGTGTTACTAAACCACAATCCAGCACTTTCTCTGCCGCATGAATCTTAATTTATAATGTGCCCCACTGAGTGCAGTTTATTAAATTGCACCCTGCAGTTTTAAGACGTCTCCAATCAACATTAGTCCTGGAGTTTATTACAGCAAAGATATGTTGTTTGAAGGTTATTCATAGCGTTGTCACTGATGTCTCATCCAACACAGTGCATAAATGAAAGATTCTGACTCCCTTTACAAGAAATAGTCCTGGCCATTGACTGATCACCACAAGAGGCGATGATGTCATTTATGAAATTTTTCTTTAAGTTTTCATACTGAATACAACAATGAGAAGACTGCAGTAATATCTGGCATGGATCTTTCGGGACCCCAAGCGGCTGCAAATTTTAGATCACTGAACTGAAAGATTGTCAAAACCAGATGTATTTCAACTGGTACTGTACACATGACCACTGTATATGAAGTTTAACACCTTCCATTCCACCCAACATAGATTAACGGGCTGCAGCACTGGTCCTTGCGCCTGCAGCCCGTTAATCTACGTGTGTTCCTAACAGAGCACACGGGCGCTCCCCCCGCAGCCTGGCATCTCCCAGTACAGGCTGCTACTAGCCGCCTTAGTACTGGGGGAAAACATCTGGTCGGATCACAGCGGTGATCCGTACTGATTAACCCCTTAAATGCGGCAGTCAATAGCGACCGCCGCAATTAAGTTGTTACAACAATATTGGCACACCGATACGCGATTGTTGCGAACAAAGAGGCAGGACCTAATATGCCCCCAGTCCGCTTGAAACTGACAGGTATAATACCCTGCAATACATAAGTATTGCAGGGTTTTATAACAACGATCCAACAATTGGATCTTCAAGTCCCTAGTAGGACAAAAAAAAAAAAGTTCCAAATTTTTTTTTAAAAAAAAGTAACATTTAAAAAAAAAAATTAATAAATCGGCCTATCCTTTATAAAGTCCTTTCTTATCAGAAAAAAAAATTAATAAACTATGCGTAATTGGTATCGCCGCATCCTTAACAGCCTGAACTATAAAAATATAATGTAATTTATCCCGCACGGTGACCGCCATAAAATAATAATAAAGAAACGATACCAAAATCGCTGTTTTTTGTCACTTCAGCTCCCAAAAAAATTTAATAAATAGGGATCAAAAAGTCGCATGTACTCAAAAATGGTACCAATAAAAACGACAGTTTGTTCCACAAAAAACAAGCCCTCACACAACTTTGTTGATGGAAAAATAAAAAAGTTGTGGCTTTTAGACTACGGCGACACAAAAACTAAATAAAATTTTTAAAACTGTGATTTTATCGTGCAAGCACCGTAAAACATAAAAAACCTATATACATATGGTATCGCCGTAATCGCATCGACCCGCAGAATAAATATGTCCTTTATAATGCACGATGAACGCCGTAAAAAAAAAAAAGAATAAAAAACAAGAGACGTTTTGACTGTCTAATTACACTAAATTCAGCAAAAAAAACCTATGGGATCAAAATGCTCACTATACCCCTAGATAAATTCTTTTTAGGGCTGTAGTTTCCCAAATGGGGTCACTTCTGGGGGATGTACACTCATTTGGTCCCGCAGGGGCTTTGCAAATGTGACGTGACACCCAAAAACCAATCCAGCAAACTTGAGCTCCAAAAGCCAAATAGAGCTCCTTCGCTTCTGAGCCCTGCCATGTGTCCAAACAGACGTTTAATACCACATGTGGGGTATTGCCGTAATCAGGAGAAATTGCTTTACAAATGTTGATGTGCTTTTTCTTTTTTATTCCTTGTAAAAATTCATAATTTCTACGTTTTATTGGAAAAAAATTAGGTTTTCATTTTTACGCACGAATTCCACTAAATTAAGCAAAAAACGTGTGGGGTTAAAATGCTCTATACCCAATGATAAATTCCTTGAGAGGTGCAGTTTGCCAAATGGTGTCTTTTTGGGAGTGTTTCCACTATTTTGCCACCACACGACCTCTTCAAACCTGACATGGTGCCTAAAATATATTCTAATAAAAAGGAGGCCCCAAAATCCTCTGGGATTTGCTCCTTTGCTTCGGAAGTCTCTGTTTCAGTCCATTAGCGCACTAGAGCCACATGTGGTATATTTCTAAAAACAGCTAAATCTGGGCAATAAATATCGAATTGCGTTTCTCTGGTAAAACCTTTTGTTACAGAAAAAAAATGGATTTTCAAAAAATAGGCTTTTGAAATTTTGTGAAAAATTGATGCTAAAGTTCTAAGTCTTGTAACGTCCTAGAAAAAAAAAAAAAGGATGTTCAAAAAACGATGCCAACATAAAGTAGACATATGGGAAATGTTAATTAGTAACTATTTTGTGTGGTATTGCTATCTGTTTTACAAGCAGATACATCAAACTTTAGAGAAAATTAGCAAACATTTACACTTTTCTAAATTTTAGTGTTTTTCACAAACAAATACTGAACTTATTGATCAAATTTTTCCCTTAAAGTACAGTATGTCACGATAAAACAATATCAGAATCGCTTGGATAGGTAAAAGCATTCCCAAGTTATTACCACATAAAGGGTCACGTCAGATTTGGAGAAAAAAAACGGCTGCGTCCACAAGGCCAAAACAGGCTCAGTCCTGAAGGGGTATAAAAGGTTTATCCCGTTTTAGCAAATTATGTTATTTTTTTCTATAATTAAAAGTTATACAATTTTCCAATATACTTTCCAGAATAATTCATAGAGGTTTTCAAGATCTCTGCCTGTTATTCAGAAGGAACATTCATGATTTACTTCTAGATGATAAAATTCTGTCCATGGTCATGTGATGGAAACACAGGTGCATGGCGCGTTACAGTATGTGTATCAGAGCAGTGTCTACTAGCAATCCCAGCACCTGGGTGTCCATCACATGACCATGGACAGAATTTTATCCACTAGAAGTAAACAATAAATGTTACAACTGAATAACAAGCACAGATTTTGAAAACTGAGGAATTACTATACAAAGTATAGTGGAAAATGGTATAACTTTTGAGTGTACAAAAAAGTTATATAAATTTGCTGAAACCAGACAACACCTTCCCACAAAATGACTTATATGTAACGTCATGTCAGGGAAGGGGGAAGTATGGAGCGGACACACGGCAGTATTACAGCTGACTCCTCGTGCCAATAGCCAGGATAGTGACCACGGCAGTGGCGTAACTACCGCTATATCAGCCGTAGCAGCTGCTATGGGGCCCGCAGCATGAGGGGACCCGTGCCACCCACCGGCACGGGCCCCCCCCCCCCATGGCCGGAGGCTCCGCTAGCAGCTGCTATGGCTGCTACAGCGCGACGCCACTGAAGACATGCATCCCCTATCCACAGGACAGGGGATACATGTGTGATCGCTGGGGCGCCCAGCAATAAGGAGAACGGGGGACCGAAAGTCCCCTGAATTTCTTCATGACAAACCTTGGACTTCCGGAGTCTGTCTGCAGCTCCATGGGAATGGCTTGCGCACCGGTCGCACTTCTGCGCATGCGTGACCAGCGTTCCTTTCATTTTTATTAAAGAGCGCAGACGCCGGAAGTCCGAGGTTTGTCATGGAGAACTTTGGGGGACTTTGGGTCCCCCGTTCTCCTTATCGCTGCCAGCGATCGCACATGTATCCCCTATCCTGTGGAATACATCTCTTTTGTAGGACAAACGGTAGGCCGTTTTTTTGGGGGGGGGGGGGGGGGCTATATTGCGTTTTCTACAGGGGGGTCTGTATGGCAATATCTACAGGGGGGCCGTATGGCGTTTTCTACAGGGGGGGGGTCTGTATGGCAATATCTACAGGGGGGCCGTATGGCGTTATCTACAGGGGGGCCGTATGGCGTTATCTACAGGGGGGCCGTATGGCGTTATCTACAGGGGGGCCGTATGGCGTTATCTACAGGGGGGTCGTATGGCGTTATCTACAGGGGGGCCGTATGGCGTTATCTACAGGGGGGCCGTATGGCGTTATCTACAGGGGGGCCATATGGCGTTATCTACAGGGGGATTTGGGGCTGTAAGGCATTATCTACAGGGGGCTGTTTATGGCGCTATCTACAGGGGGCTGTGTATGGTGCTATCTATAGGGGGCGCTGTGTGGTGGAATCTATAGGGAGGCACTATCTACAAGGGGGGGTTGTGTGATACCCAGTGGAGGGGGGGCCCCAGTCAAAAGTTTGCTATGGGGCCCAGTCTTTCCTAGTTACGCCCCTGGACCCTGGCATCTAAGCCGGGCAGGCCCGCTCTGTCATCCCACAGGCAATGCGATTGCATGGTGTTGATGCTTTGTCATTGCAGCCAGGAACCTATTGAAAGCCTTCAGGTCTTCCATTTTAGTACAGTTTAAAGTACAATTCACTACAGTACATCCGTATTGCAGTGTATTGTACCAACGATCAAACTATGGCATGTTCAAATCCTCTAGAAAGTCGAGCTGAAGTATTATGGACGACGCTGTAACTGGAATGGCTATTAGAAGAATAATTGGCAAACAAATCAAAACAGAATTAGCAGTATTAATTGATTGAATAATTTTGACATAGATACTGGCCTATAGTACAGTTTGTATTGCTTTATTAGATTGCCTTTCTACAAAGTTGTCAAAAACTTCAGTAAAGAGATTCCCCTTAAATCTGTTCATTAGAGGCGCTCCTCTTTTCTTAATCGCACTCTTCACTTACTGAAGACCATGCCAGATCCTCATGCTCTTCTGGAGATCTGGTGTTGTCACTAACATTGATAACAAGAACTGGTGCTCTGTATTCATATGTACTACCAGGACTTTTAGCCATGGCTGCCATCTAGAAGAAAATGGGGTCCAGAACACATAGATTTCCTATTTTTTTTTTATTATTTGACTCAAGATACCTTGTAAAATTCTGTAATTTTTAAAGATTTTTCCTTTAATAATTTTATATTGCGAAATTGTGTAGATCTAAAAAATGTATAGCTGTTATGAGCTACAATGAGAGTCCTGGAATTGCTGGTTAGTCTAGATTGTGGGCCATAATTTTCTTGGTCTGAAGCACATACTGTCAGATAGGCTTCAATAAATATGTTGACATAATGCATCTTACATGTATATTACTACTTCACATTGTAGATCTGCACAGAGCAAGTTACTGGAATAGATCAGCCAATCATCGATCCCCGTGATCATGATGATAATAGTAGAAACTTGCTGATGGTATCCACTTGGATACCACCAATGTCCTTTTGGGATGACTCACAGATCAAAAAAGCAAAAACGGTTGATTACAAGAAAATAAAATAAAAATATTGTGTTTACATATAAAGGGACACTTTTTTTCAGGATCCCTATTTTAGGCAAAACCAAAATTATTCTGAACAAGGTTACATTTTGGGGATAATTTTTCAGTCTATTAAAGATGGAGGTGTTTTTTTTCTACACATACCCCAGGGTACAATACATATTTCCATTCAACTCCCTTAACAGTTCGTGATTAGTCTAGTACAATACATATGTATTGTATGGAATCCTCATTGTGTTCATATACTTTAGCTGGAGAGACAGGGAAGACTGTTCTACTTGAACATAAAACAAGATTATTTCCCGCCTGCTGCAAAGCATTAGTCATAAAATAACACTAAAATAAACATTAATTTTATCATCATGATGCTCAAACAGAGAATACAAAATGGATGTATACCTACATTTTATTCATACAATAGAAAAACGGACTTCGTTGTAGCTTTAAGAAAACTTTAAAGGCTACATAAAACCTTGAAAAGGATTTTTTTTTTAAATAAAAATTCCAATCATTGGTGCAATTTTATAATTCGTGTAAATTAAAAATTCTTTACTTTTTGAGATACAGCTACTCTGTATTCTCTATACAGAGCAGCTGTATCATTCGCTAAGACCTGAATCTGTCAGTCCTGGATCTGACAGGATCAGTGTGAGCGGGTACAGCGGGTCTCTGACACGCAGGCACCACCTATACTCTAACATCTAAGTTATAAACTTATGTGATGGATAACAGTTGGATCCTACTGAATCCTGTTATCCATTTATTTAGCGCTACATACAGCTTCTCTGCATAGAGAATACAGAGGAGCTGTATCTCAAAAAGTAAAATACATTTTTAATAAAAACTAAAAAGTTGCACCAATCACACTGATTGAACTTTTTATTTAAAAAATCAGTTTCAAAGTGTTACATAGCCTTTAAGTCTTTTTTGTGTAATTTCCATAAAAAAAGAGAAAAAAAACTGTGGTACATATTCATCTCATTTAGTATAATATTGTACATACATATATCATATTACATAGTATGGACTTTAAAGGTGGTCTTTTGTCTAAGTTTTTTATTTTGTTCATTCTACAGTATTGTAAAAGATTCAAGCTAGGATCTCCATGTCTGATAGATTGTTGTTGTTATTTTTATGAGAATGCAATTCTAAACAAAGTCTCTAATGCTTATTCAAGGTCTGATCTCTCACACAACCAAAATGCGGCAAATTTGTTGCTGATTTTCAGTTCGAATCTCTCACCGAAAATACAAAACAAAATTCAAAACAACGCAAGTAAAAGGATTTTTAAAAAAAATAAAAAAAAAAAAGGAAAAAAAACAAATGGCAGAATCAGATTTATTGTGGCTATTAAGTCATGCTACTAATTTTTTGGACCTTTGCAATGCAGCAAAATCTGTGGCAAAAATCCCATGCCACCTGGCAAAATCTGCGGTGGAAAATATCTGCTATGTTTGCACATAGCTCAAGTAATAGGCCAGAAGTTAGATTTATTTTTTTTTAATGGCAAAATTTCCCCTTGTTTGGATTCAGTTCAACAGATACATTGATGTCCCCAAATATACAAACATAACTTCTACTATTTAAGACCCTTAGGATGCAGATATTGCTGTACTAGTCCTTCTCAATGAATTAGAATATCATCAAAAAGTTAATTTATTTCAGTAATTCAATTCAAAAAGTGAAACTCTTATATTATATAGATTCATTACACACAGAGTGATCTATTTCCAGCATTTTTTTTCTTTTAATGTTGATGAACAGTTAATGAAACCCAAAATTTAGTCTCTCAGATAATTAGAATATTAAATAAGCTCAATTTCAAAAATGATTTTTAATACTGAAATGTAGGCCTACTGAAAAGTATGTCCAGTATCTGCACTCAATACTTGGTCGGGGCTCCTTTTGAATGAATTACTGCATCAATGCGGCGTGGCATGGAGGCGATCAGCCTGTGGCACTGCTGAGGTGTTATGGAAGCCCAGGTTGTATGATATCGGCCTTCAGCTCATCTGCATTGTTGGGTCTGGTGTCTCATCTTCCTCTTGACAATACCCCATAGATTATCTGAGGTTTAGGTCAGGCGAGTTTGCTGGCCAATCAAGCACAGTGATACTGTGGTTAGTAACCCAGGTATTGGTACTTTTGGCAGTGTGGGTAGGTGCCAAGTCCTGCTGGAAAATGAAATCAGCATCTTCATAAAGCTTATCAGCAGAGGGAAGCATGAAGTGCTCTAAAATTTCCTGGTAGACGGCTGCGCTGACTCTGGACTTGATATAACACAGTAAGGATGCAAGATGCATCGAAACTTCGATACTGGTTCGATACTGTGCATCCCCAAACGGTTCGATACCGTTATTTCATGTATTTCGATACTTGCTGTGCGGACGGCACAGCAAGTATCAGCACAGCACAGTATAGTAACACATGAATGTATGAGAGCGGGGCTGCGGCTGTGTGATACAGCCATTGCCCCACTCCTGAGTCCTGATAAGTGCGCGGGGTCAGGATGATGTGATGCGGCCGGCGCTGCACTAATGAGAGGTGGCACTGAAGACAGAACATGGCGGGCGCTCTGCAAAACACCCCTATGTTCTGTCCTCAGTGCCTGAACCGCCACGCATTAGCGCAGCGCCGGCCGCATCTCCTCATGCTGACCGCACACGCACTTCCTGTCAGGAGCGGGGCAATGACTGTATTACACAGCCACAGCCCCACTGGCGGAGATCAGAGAAACCTCTCATCTCCGCCGTTATTCCCCTGAATGCTGCGATCACAGCTGCCTGCAGCATTCAGGGGAAAATGAGAAGGGGGATGCCCCTTGGATAGCATCATGAAATTCCTGTGACGCGATTGAGGGACATACCATATATGGGCAGACAGCCCAGGGTCCATTGAAAGACCCCAGGGCTGTCCTACCATATTTCCTGTTGTTAGGACATGCCTAAGTATGCCCTAACAACTGCCTGTGTACTATCAGTACACAGGATAATGTACTGGCATATAGATCTATGCCAGTACATTAAAGTTTAAAAAATAAAAGTAAAAATATAAAGTAATGTTACATTTAAAAAAAACCACATACACCTTTTTTACAATAAACATTAAAATAAGTCTCAATACATAAAATATACACACATTCAGTATTGGTGCGGCCGTAATTACCTACACAACAATTTATTTGCATCATTTATGATGTGTATGCTGTAAAAAAATTTTATAAAAACTGCTTTCTATCACTTATTGTGGGGCACAAGGTGTGATGAATGTAACCTCCATGTGCCTCACATTAATAGTAATTAACCCCATCATGTACCCTACGCATTAACCCATTATGACTGAGAAACATGATGGGGTTAATTACTATTAATGTGAGGCACATGGACGTTAAATTCATCATCACACCACGCACCTCACATCAGAAAACGGAAGAACTTTTTTTTTATTACTGTTGGCAAAGTATCGAATTGGTATCGAAATCGCAATACTAAACGAAGTTTCGGTATCGAAGTCCAAATTCTGGTATCGTGACATCCCTATAACACAGTGGACCAACACTCTTGCTCAGTGGTCCAAAGTCCTGTTTTCAGATGAAAGTACATTTTGCATTTCATTTGGAAATCAAGGTCCCAGACTCTGGAGGAAGAGTGGAGAAGCATCAATCCACGTTGCTTGCGGTCTAGTGTGAAGTTTCCACAGTCAGTGATGGTTTGGGGAGCCATGTCATCTGCTGGTGTTGGTCCACTGTGTTATATCAAGTCCAGAGTCAACGCAGCTGTCTAGCAGGACATTTTAGAACACTTCATAAAACCTGTCAGAGGGAAGCATGAAGATGCTGATTTCATTTTCCAGCAGTACTTGGCACCTGCCCACACTGCCAAAAGTAGCTATACCATACCTCCCAACTTTTGAATTTGGAAAAGAGGGCCATTTTTAAGCCACTCCCCTAACCACGACCAATATCCCGCATCAACACATCAAATCACGGCCAGATCCTTCTTCAAATAACAAGATCATATTCTCACTGCGGATCTCTAGACTTACAAAAAAAAACTATGGACATTACAGATATTATGCATCCGGTTATATCGTCTTTATGTTACTTTTCCTAACTTGGGTATAACATTTGCTCATCACGGCAGAAGCAGCAGCGGCAGGACAAACCAAATAGCGGAGAACAATGAAAGTCAAGAGGGAGACCCTGTGGTTGATGACTTTTCAATTGACAGGTAGCAGAGTTACATGATGGGGATTTTTTTTTCCAGTTGTGTAACTCTGCTACAGGTCAATGGAAAAACCATCCACCAGAGCCCTCTTGTAGATCGCTCCACACACAGCCCCCTGTAGATAGCGCCACACAGCCCCACTGTAGATAGCGCCACAAACAGCCCACTGTAGATAGCGCCACAAACAGCCCACAGTAGATAGCGCCACAAACAGCCCACAGTAGATAGCCCCACACACAGTCCCCCTGTAGATAGCGCCACACACAGCCCCCCTGTAGATAGTGCCACACACAGCCCCCCTGTAGATCGCGCCACACACAGCCCCCCTGCAGATCGCTCCACACACAGCCCCCCTGCAGATCGCTCCACACACAGCCCCCCTGTAGATCGCTCCACACACAGCCCCCCCGTAGATCGCTCCACACAGCCCCCCTGTAGATAGCTCCACACACAGCCCCCCTGTAGATAGCTCCACACAAAGCCCCCCTGTAGATAGCTCCACACACAGCCCCTCTGTAGATAGCTCCACACACAGCTCCCCTGTACATAGCGCCACACAGACCCCCTGAAGATCGCTCCACACACAGCCCCCTGTAGATAGCACCACACACAGCCCCCTCTTGTACATAGCGCCACACATAGCCCCTCTGTAAATCGCTCCACACACAGCCCCTCTGTAAATAGCACCACACACAGCCCCTCTGTAGATAGCTCCATACACAGCCCCTCTGTACATAGCGCCACACACAGCCCCCTCTTGTACATAGCGCCACACACAGACCCCTCTTGTACATAGCGCCACACAGCCCCCTTTTTACGTAGCGCCACACAACCCCCCTCCCCCTTGTACATAGTTGCACACAACCCCCTCCCCCTTGTACATAACAGCACACAACCCCCCTCCCTCCTTGTACATAGTGCCACCAAACCCCCTCCCCCTTGTACATCGTGCCACCAAACCCCCCTCCCCCTTGTACATCGTGCCACACAACCCCCTTATACTTTGTGCCACAATGCCGCCAGAGCGGAGAGCGGTAGAGGTAGCCTACTGCTGCCACTCTGCACTATGCTTTGACGTCACTCACCGTCAGAAGAAGGCAGGAGTCTTGTAGCGGCATTCTTACTAGTGTTGATGCCGGCCCGGGAGTGGACCAGTCCAGTCACCTGACCGGTGAGGTCAGATGACAGATCAGGTGACTGGACTGGTCCACTCCCGGGCTGGCATCGATACCAGTCAGAACACCACCGCAAGACTCCTGCCTTCTTCTGATCGCTGCTGCAGGGCGCCTGTCAGCAGCGATCAGCTGTTTTGATACAGCTGCAGCACCCAGCGGGACATTTTGCAGACCGCCCGGGACGGGACATCGGTGAGACACCGGCGGGACTGTCCCGCCGGATCTGGGACGGTTGGGAGCTATGGCTATACTCATCATTATTAAAAGAAAAAAACGCTGGAAATAGATCACTCTGTGTGTAAAGAATCTATATAATATAGGAGTTTCACTTTTTGAATTGAATTACTGAAACAAATTAACTTTTTGATGATATTCTAATTCATTGAGAAGGACTAGTAGATAGTGATTTGAATTGCTTTACTAAGCCAAATATAGCAATAAAAGGTGAAGCTATATAGTCCGTTGAACCATATACATCATACCGTACCATGTGCGCATGTATTCACCAACTCTTAAAATTATGCATTTATAATATTTATACATTTCTGTCTATAATCTGAGAAAACTACACCTGACAGAAAACAGAAGGGGACATATCAGCAGAACCTGGCAGTAGTCCAGACTTAAAGGGGTTGTCCAGGATTATAAAAACATGTCTGCTTTCCGCCAAAATGTGGTACACAATCCTGCACAACCCCTTTAAGCTTTGTCCCAGGTATTCAATGCAATAATTACATAGCATATATAATACTTTCTTATATATTTATACACACACACACATTTTTCACTTTTATAATGTACACTGTAGGCTTTTGTTTAAAAAAAATTACCTTTTGATCTTGTGAGATTCTGCATTATAAAAACATTTGGCACGCTATTGGATGTCGGATTAAATAAATTTTATTGCACATGTACAAAGTTATATGAGGAAGTTTTATACCTTTTTATTATAAATACTGCAGTTCTAAAAAGCTTCAAAAGAGAAAGCTAATCAGGATTTCAGGAGATTATTAGTTACAAACTAAAAATGGAAACGAGATAGGTAAGATGAGGCTTGCTGCCAGCTAATCAGGTTATGCCTTAGGTTCAGTCTAATTACATTATATTTAATATTTCATTATACAGAAATAAAAGAAAACCCAAAGGCAGAAACTTGCAGAGTTTTTAGAATACGTAACAAGTTCCACATTCCTCTCAATACTGGAGTTTTTGAGATCCATGCATCAGGCAGATGGCAATAACACCATGCCAAGAATTTCAAATAAATATTATACAAAAAATATGCTTCAGGAAAAGAAAGGGGAATGAAGGCATGAAACAAAGGGGATTGAAGAGGATACCATTAGAAGGTACACTTGAGTTTATATTCAGAGAGTAGAGTTTTGAAGCCATTAAAATAGAAATCTAAAACGGATTATTAAATTGTGCAGACCAGGTAAGGGAGATTAAAAATTGATTCCATATATAAAAGGTAACTTCAGTTAACACTAGATTCCCATTATAACGGCATATTAGAAAGTGCAGTTTACGAACGAGTTGCCGAAATTGCTGAAGACACAGTAATAGGTGACAACGCCTCTTTTGGAGATCCGGAGTTCCGAACAGTGGTCAGAAGGACTGATGCAATCTTATTCACATGAACCATCAAAACGTTTGGACCTGACTGTCACAAAGAAGGGCGCCGGGAACCGTGATATGGATCATAAATGTCCTAGTATTTATTTTTATATGGTGCAGTATTAAAAGGTTGGAAAATAGCCAATAGAACAATTAGTCCTTTCTAGAACATTAGTTATAAGCGAAAATAGCCATATAGTAAGTAGTGGTTAAAAAAAACCAAAAAAAAAACCACACACATTACAAGAAAAAATTTTGGTTGGTATACGCTGACAAAATCTGATGTCTATGGCCATCTTTAGACTCATCCACACTAATCAAAATCTCCAGAAATCAAGGCTCAAAAACACTAAAGACAACATAATTTTAAGGGTTTGTCTTATGAAGAAAACTCCTGTCCAAATGCCCTATTAGGGCATATGGACATTATAGAGCCCCCTCTATGAGCCAGATACACTGGCAGATATGAACAGTCCATGTATTACACGAATGGCCACTTAACTGATAGTGTGCTATGTAATGCTGCAGAGGAAATGTCTGGTTGGCAGAGGGATCCCTTGGCAAAATCAGCTGTAAGTCAAGGGTATTGGTATCTGCACCCACAGTAATAAGATGATGGCCACGCTGGCTCCAATAATAAAAGGGGTTATCTGTGATGAGACGAGCCCTTTAATTGAATATTTTCAAGAGACTACTATATAAAATAACATGGGATTATCACTCAAAAATGGTGACAGATTGTCTTTAATGTAGGATATGTACAAAGTAACTACTGTCCCTGTTAATTTCTGCACTATTTTTAGGGTTATTACATATATTCATAGTGGGGCTTACGTGTAAAAAAAAAAACTGTTCTAAGGAGATATAGTGAATGACACTGGGTTGAGACATATTTATGATAAGGTGTCAAGTTTTTTGAAAAGTATGTCACAAAACTAATTTTGGCAGTTAAGTACTTTGTATCAGATACACAGATGACTTCCTTGCCTTATCTCAGAGGCAGCTGTGATTAATGACAATTTCCAAATTTTGGTGGAAAGTTTCTCTTTTTTATTCATTAAGTGCATTCATTTGTAATAAAAAATTGCAGGAGTGAAAGCTTATCTCCGCTTTACAATGGTCTCCACAAAGTCTTCCTTTCTCCACATATCTCATACCCTAAATCATTGTGGTTCCCGTACGGATTCATTAGTCTTGTATACTTTTATCCTAAAGCTGCAAGATTTCCTCATGCTTCCCGATTCCTGAAATGGACCTAAAACATGCATTGCATGTGTAGCAGTCAGTCAGTTCATAGCAAATAGAACTTCCTTTGACCTCGTTGTGTACATGTACTAAAATTGTACTATAATCCAGATAGGAAATGATATGGTTAAGTGAGAGCTAAAAGAAAAGAGAAAAAAATAAATAAAAAAAGAATCATAGGTTCTATAAATATAATGCTGCAATACCAAATTATTGAAGGAAAGTAAAAGTGACGTAAAAATATTTTTGGGATTTTACTTCAAATTACAATAAAAATGGCATTGAAATCACAATAGATCTAGGGAGTTGTTTCAGATCGCCAATGGTTACGGGGGTTTTTTTTGTTTGTTTTTTTAGGGCATATGAATGTCATAGACAGAACACCTCTAAGAGCCAAAACGTAGAGTCGCTAAAGCCCCCTTTACACCTCATTAATGCCTTCCATTGGAGGAATACGTCAGGAGAACACCTCTATGAACCAGAAAGGAGAGCCAATAAGGCCCCATCACATCTCGTTTTTGCCTTGTCAGACGTATTCTGTACGTCAGGAGAACTCCGGAATACACTAGGGACCAACTAACATCTATACAATTCCCACTGTAGCCTGGACCCTGATCACAAGTCCTCCTGTTTGTGTGGGAGTTGTAGTCCTTTCCTCTGTATATGTTGGAGGCTGCTGGTTTGCTCTGACAAGAGCGGCCTCCAGACTCACAGAGCTTCTGTACTATTCTGGTAGATAGTCCCTATATTAAATGTCACTGCTCCAACATGTTTCACCAGCCTCTTTTACTGGCTCTTCAGGGAGAACACTGGCAGCATAACAGGACAGTTTTGATAATGGCAGTGGCAACCGGATCACAGCATTGCTGCTGCTATATACTCATAGCCACGCCCCCTGTATCCAATCAAGTGCCAGGCAGGCACAGCTAGAGCGCTCAGTGGCGCCTATTCTCTGATGTAAGAGGGGTGGGAGCTGGTCGTGTGAGAGCGTAACCATGGGGACCAAACAGCGCATCCCCAAAGCTCAGTAACCATAAAGGAGCTGTCAGATCTTCTGATCAGGAAACATTGCAGCAGAGTGCATTGCAGAGAAATCTCACAAACCATTTATCCAGTGACTGCATGAGCGGACGCTGCATCATATAGGGACTGTAGTTAGATAGTATTAAACCAGTCTCCTAAAAATCACATTATCGGGACGTATTAGATGGATATATGCGACACCCTGTGATACTTCACTTGTGTGGGTGACACGACCAGGTAGAATTGAATGCCTGTCTGTGGATCAACACACAATATAGGGGCTGAATTATGCTAATGATGCATAGGTCTGGACTCCTTTTATACTTCTACACTTCACAAAAAGCAGCAAAAACTGACACTCATTAAGTCCTGCCGGACTAACAGATTTCATCCTATTGATCCATCTGAAGAATCCCTTTATCCCAGTTACCCCCTCTACAATTTTTGGGAACAACCTGGATTCCCGTAAATTTCATAGAAGCAGGATTAGCCCGATGTACCGTATGGACATGTCGTGAGATTGGTGTCTCTCTCTCTGATTTTGGATATCATTAAAGTGATCCCGCATCCTGCGTCTAAATTTGCGCTTGGTTTTACCAACATAGTCCATCGGAGACACACATCTAGCCAGGTATACAACCCCACTGGATTTGAAGTTAATGAATTCTCGGATATCAAATTGTTCACCCGTAGCTGAGCTGGTAAATGTGCGTGAGGGCAATAACTGGTCACAGGCAAGGCATTTTCCACATCTAAAAGTCCCTATTGGCTTTCTGGACAGCCAACTATCCTGTCGCTGTGGTGAGGCATAATGACTAGGTGATCCCTTAGGCTCCTCCCTCTACAAAAGGTAATTTGAGGTCTTGGGCCAAGGATATTACCCAGGTCCTGGTCATGCAATAGAATCATCCAATGTCATTCAAGGATCTTTCTAATTTCTCCATAAGCCTCATCAAAGACCCCAATTACCCTGAACTGTATCTTTTTGTTCTGTTTTAAGTTTCAGGACCAATAGGCAATTATGTTCCTTGTCCACATACACTTCAAATGACGGCCGCAAAATGCGATCAGGATATCCCCGAGTTTTTAAAACAACTACAGAGATCCTTAGCCTGTTTCTTGAAGGTTGAGGTTTTGAAACCGTTCCTCCTGAGGTGGAGGTATTGCCCCATAGGTATACCCTTTTTAAGAGCATATGGATGTGAGCTCTCCCACCTCAGGGGGCTGTTAGTTGCAGTACTTTTTCGAAACACCTCTGTATTTATAGATCTTTTAGGATCACGTTCAATGAAAACATCCAGAAAGTGCAGCGCACGTTTAACGGCTTCCGCTGTAAATTTTAGACCCAATTCGTTGGGAGTTCATTTGCGCTACAAAGTCCAGGAATGAGTCCCTGGTACCATTCCACAGCACAAAAATGTAATGTCTGAATCTCAGCCAGAGGCAGATCTGTTCCTGCCACCGGCTGAGGTCCTCAGAGAAGACGACATTGGCCTCCCACCAACCCAGGAGCATAAGGGCTCCCCATCGCAGTGCCCCTGAGCGGATCGTAGTATCAACCATCAAACACAAAGAAATTCCTTGTCAAATTGTACTTCAGTAGTTCTAGAACAAATTTGTTATGTGCCTGTAGATGTATCTCTAGTATAGTATAGTATTTTACTGCTCCCAATCGTTTTAAATCCAATAAAGGTTACTTTTTAGATTAAGGGTCATGTCCTACCACTATTGTACATTATTTAGCCCAGCAGGGCAATCAGTTAAGTGAACACTACTATAATTATTCATCTTTTTATAAAAGAATGATTCAATAAAACATCTATATAGTCCAAAAAATATATATATGTTAATAGAGAGACTGAGACACAATGAACACTGCAGACCTTACATTTTGAGCAGACCATTGAAGAAGCTTTGCCGATCATATTATTTTCTAAGGCGAATGGTATAAGCGCAAGATAGCGAGTTATGTGATTTATTTGCCTTCGACCAGCAGGTTTTATTAAAATGTTAAGTGGTTACAACGATTTCAAGCATCATATAAGATTGCATGGGTTCCATGCTACACTGATCTCTACATGGATCCTGATTTTATTCCCATTAACGCAACAGATGAACATTCCTATAGGGAAGCCACATTGATTTAAATCAAATATTTTATTTGAATCAGCAAAGTCTTGCACGATTTAAAATAGACGCGATCAGCTCCGAAAATCAGTAGGTTTGTTCATGCTGCACAGGGTCACACATCAAGATAAATGCTTAGAAACACTTAAGCAGAATGTATCTTCTAAAAGTAATTTCTATTGAAATACAAATTAGAGGGGGGCGGAGCCTGACCGCTGAACGTGATGGAAGCATAAGACAGTGCTCCTCACAAGCCGGCTCAGATCCAGAACGAATAAGAGGCACATTTATACTAAAAATGGTGAAGACGGGAAAGGACAAACTCAGGGACACATTGAGCACCCCGGGAGCGCAAAAACAGCAAGCTGACCTGGATAAATTCCTGCAGAAACGGGATTTGCAAACGGCGGCTGGAGTTTCCAAAATGGCGCCGTACCCTGCATCTGAGGACTCAGATGCTGACAGCATGTGCGGTGCTGCTGCAGCGATCTCAGACACAGGAGGAATAACTAAATCGTTCCTGAAGAAAACCCTACAACAAGCCATAATGCCGGTTATGAAGGAGATCACAGAATTCAGGTCAGATTTTAAGCGTATGGGGCACAGATTAGAAGTGCTTGAATCGGCATTATCAGACACAGTAAACCATGCGGACTCAGTGGGGCACAAGCTGCAAGTTCAGGAGTCGCAAATGAACAGGGCACTGACTATGATTGAGGACATGGAGAATAGAAGCCGTAGGAAAAATATCAGGCTGAAAGGCCTGGCTGAATCGTACGCAGCTGAGGCATTACCTGCAATTGCGCGGCAAATATTTGCAGTCTTGCTGGGAGAAGAGAGGGCGGAAAAGGTGGTGATCGAACGGATCCATAGGGCCCTTAGACCTAAGCCTAAGCCGACAGAAACACCAAGAGATGTCATCTGTGGTCTGCTAAGCTACGTGGATACGGCAGCTATATTAACGGCTAACAGAGAACAGCAAAGGGTTACATTTGAAGGCTCTACACTACAGCTATATCAAGATATAGCGGCATCTACACTCGCAAAGAGGCGCATCATGAGACCATTGTTGGCGAAACTCCGGGAAATTAATTTACCTTACACATGGCTTTTTCCCTTCGGGTTGGCGATCATTAAGGAGGGGAAGAGGATCTTGATCCATACTCCGAACGATCTGGAAGAAGCATGGGAAAGATTGGGTATACGCCCGATTCCGATACAGAACTGGTTACCAGCTCAGACCGACATCACGCTACCAGATCTGCCAAAGATGGAACCTTGGTCTGTGTACTCCAAACACAGAACGCCACGCGGAAAGAAGCAAAGGGCAGAAGTCATGGAGGAGGATGTACCTTGAACTGTCCAGTCTTGTTCGTGAGCTATGCTGTTTTTGTTCCAATTATTGATGTCTCTAACTGCTAATCTTAAAATTCTACTGTTTGGAATGTTTTATAGGGTACATTATTGTGACTAATAGATAATATGATAATTTGAGGTTTTTGGCTATGTGGATAGAGGCCTACATGTTTTACGGTACTAGATGGGTGAAGAGGATATGTAGACCTCTATATATGTACTATGATAAGGAGCTACCCAGAATAACAACTTGAAGCAGCTAGGCCACCTGATACGTACGATATGCAACTCCAGCTAATGGAATATAGTTAGGTATGTGGTTTAGTACGTATGTTCTGAGATAATACTACTTGGACAAAAGGGCCAAGTATGTTAATGGTCAATATATCATCTCAGAAGTAATGTGGGTAGTGACCGGCAGTTATTCACATAAGACAGACATTCTATGATAAGTGCCTGTAAGGGAAGGTTATTTCCTTCCAATGCTATTGTTATAGATAATATGTTATTTTTTACTATTTGATCTCTCCTAAAGTGAGAATAAACTATGGATCTGAGCCTGGCCTCGGCTCAGGAATTTTTCCCTCCCCTATCTCCGTATGCAACGATGCTATGGTGATAGAAGTAGGTGGGTAGTGGGATTTCTACTACACCTATTAGGTGGTGTTTTGTATATGCAGCCCAGTTGGCCATATATGAGCGGAAGTTACATAGTGCCTGGACACTTATTGCTTGTTTGTATGTCTGTTTTGTTGTATGTTTTCCTCCCCCTCTTTCCTCTTGTCCTGCTCCTACCCTGTCGATTGTTTTTATCTACCCAAATACATGCCAAACAATACCTTAGCAAAATGAATAGCTTAATACATACTCTACAAAAATGGCGACAATAAAGCTAGCGACTTACAACACAAATGGGCTGAACTCGCCTCAGAAAAGGAACCAGATAATAACGCTGTTAAAAAGGGAGCAAGTATCTGTAGCCTTTATACAGGAAACACATTTTAAGGCTGAAAAAATACCTAAATTACCTACTAACTATTTTTCTTCGTGGTTCCATAGCTGCAGTTCGGGCTCTGCAGTTCGAGGAGTCTCCATAGCGCTACATAGAGACCTACCGTTTGTACTCCTGGCGAGGCATGATGCGAAGGATGGCAGAGCTTTATTTATCAAAGGTAAATTGGGGGCACTCACATGCACCTTAGCGAATGTGTATGTTCCCAACAAATCTCAGGTTCCATGGTTACTTCACACTTTGGAAGAATTGAGAGCTTTTGCAGAAGGCCCTATTATTATTGGGGGAGATCTAAATTTAACTATTAATCCAGAGCTAGACTCTTCAACACAAAAGTCAACCATTCCACAGATTGGTAGACGGAAGCTTTTAAATAAGTTACAAGAATTTAACTTACATGACTCATGGAGAATTCTGCATACTACACAAAAAGATTATACTTTTTTTTCTCACCCTCACCGTTCCCATCAGAGACTGGATTACCTGCTTATACATGCACATTTTATATCATCACTGGAGTCGGCCAGTATTGGACAGATTACGGTCTCAGATCATGCACCAACATTTATTACGTTGAAGGTAGCTGAGCTGTCTCCTAGAGAGTGGACATGGAGGCTAAATGAAGCCCTATTGGATTTACCGGATTTGTCCAAGACATTGACCGAGTCATTACAAACATACTTTGAAATCAATACCACAGACGACGTGTCGGGCACTATAGTATGGGAAGCGCATAAGACATATATCAGGGGCATATTAATCTCACTAGGAACTAAAGTAAAGAGAGAGAGGGAGAAAGGAATATTATTGTTGCTATCGCAAATTGCAGAGACGGAAAAGATACACAAAAATACCCCAACCAAAAAGCTACAATCGGAATTGCAAATTCTTCGGAATAATTTAAAAGATTCCTTGAACAAAAAGCTGGCAGCTAATATGGTGCACTATCACCAGAAGTTATACGCGCACGGGGATAAGGGGGGAAAGTTAATGACGGCACTGATCAAAAAGAAAAAAGAAAAGGCCTTTATTCATAGGATTAAAACATCAGAAGGAAATACATACACGAATACTGAGGACATTGCAGGAGTTTTTAGTGAATACTACTCGAGTTTATACAATATCCCGGTCCCTTCCTTGAACTCAGATATCTCCAGATCTATGCAGATTGAAGATTTTTTGAGGCCATTAACATTACCTACAATCTCGGCTGCAGATGCGGAGGAACTTATGACTCCGGTTACTTTGGCGGAGGTGTCAAAAGTGTTATATTCATTTCCCTCAGGGAAGAGCCCAGGGCCAGACGGGCTAACTATCAAATATTATAAAAAATTTAAAGATATATTATTACCTCCTTTGGTCAAAGCTTATAATGAGTTGCTAAGAGGAAATAAATTAACGGCACAGTCACTTGAAGCGTATATCACGATACTGCCTAAGGAAGGAAAAGATCCCCTCTTATGTTCTAGTTATAGGCCTATATCTCTTTTAAACCTGGACCTTAAAATATGGGCTAAATTACTCTCCACGCGAGTAAGAAAGTTCCTAAATACTTTAGTGCATTTGGATCAGAAAGGTTTTGTGCCAGGGAGGGAGGGTAGACATAACTCCATTCGCCTGATGAATTGCATACAGAAAGCGCATGATTCAAAAACATCCCTGGTGCTCATAGGTACAGATGCAGAGAAGGCATTTGATAGAGTGGCATGGGACTTTATGACAGCTACGTTAGCTAAATTTGGATTCCCAGAACCATTTATCAAAGCGATCCTTACGCTATATAGCAAGCCATCGGCGAAGATACGGGTGAATGGGGTTTTGTCTCCCTCCTTCTCAATTGGGAATGGCACAAGACAGGGATGCCCCCTCTCACCGTCTTTATTCATTCTGACTCTGGAGACTCTCTTGCAGGCCTTGAGGCAGGATACACGAATTGAAGGCTTAAATATAAACTCAAAAATACACTTGGTTCACGCATTTGCTGATGATATGCTACTTACCATCACAAATCCAGAGAGCGCTATCCCAGTTATTTTAGAAACCTTTCACAGCTATGGAATGGTGTCTAATTTCAAGGTAAACTATACTAAGTCGGAAATTCTTAATGTAACCCTACCGCAGAGACAGGTGAAGGGATTGGCTTCAGCTTCTGAATTCCAATGGCCCTCGGAATCTGTGAAATACTTAGGTATGCAACTACCCGCAGATCTAAATGCACTATACAAATTAAATTATCAACCGCTCCTTCGGAAGATAAAAGAACTTCTTTCTGCCTATAATATTCCATACATATCGTGGATGGGCAGAAGGAATCTGCTACAGACCTATATCCTACCTGTGGTGCTTTACATTATGAATATGGTTCCAATTCTCTTACCAAGAACTTTCTTCAGGACAGTACAACAAATGATCTCAAAATATTTGTGGAAACAAAGAAGGCCGAGGATATCATACCGCAATCTCACAAGGAGCAAACGTCAAGGAGGAATGGGACTTCCAGATATAGAGGGTTACTACAAAGCTATACATCTACAAAGATGGTTAGATTTGGCAGCAGAGTCGGAGGAGCAGGGAGGGCTATCTAGGGACGCAGTAGGCGGATTAGATAATCCATTAGGAGTTCTTTGGGTGCCGAGCCAACAAGACATAGGAGCTATGAGAAATCCTTTAATGAAAGGCACTTTAGCGGTCTGGGCTAAGGTGGGCTTGACAGAGAAGGTGTTACCTCAACCGTCACCAATACTTCCAGTAGCGGCATTACCTAAACTTATTAAATTGGGGAGCGGATATAGCTCAGACCTATGGAAATGTTTTGCAGGAATTCAGATTAGAGACTTTATGTTAGACAATAGAGTACCTACAGCAGAGGAGATCCAGTCTATGATGCATGGTGAGGCTTTGAAGCTTAATTTTCTTCAGATCCATCACATACAAATAGCATGTACTAAATTTTTAAAAGATTACAAGACAACTAGAGAGCTCACATGGTTTGAGAAGCTTCTAGCTACTCATAGAGGGAATAAACATAAAATGTCTAAGATCTATCACCAACTTTCAGCAATGGAAGGGAGGGATTTGCCATCCTTCATAGCGTCGTGGGAAGAGGAGCTCGGACTGCGGCTGTCGGATCAGGAGAGGAATATGGTAATGGGCAACTCACATGGATTCTCTAGGTGTGTAAAACTACAGGAGAACCATTATAAATTGCTCACCAGATGGTACAAAACTCCGCAAAATCTTTATCGTATGGGTTTTGCCCCAAATGCTCTATGCTGGAGATGTAAGTCACAGGAGGGTTCTTTGTCACATATCTGGTGGACTTGCCTTCAGGTTAGACCCTTTTGGTCACAAATAGAAAGGAACATTAACTTGATATGTAATACAGATGTAGTTCTGTCGTTAGAGAACATAGCGTTGGGACTCCCTTCAAATTCTATGACTATGTCCAAAAAGTACTTACATACGCATCTGTTAGCGGCAGCAAAAATGTTAATTCCTTTGTACTGGCTACAACCTACTACTCCTTCCGTAAGTCAATGGATAGACAAAGTTAGTCAGATATGTCGCATGGAAGAACTTTCTAACAGAGTGGAAGATACTTATGAGAAGTTTGTGAAAATATGGTCTCCTTGGTTGCAACATAGAGATGATCTAATGAGAACAATTTCCTAAGTTTCTGATTTTTTATTGTGAGGTATTGCTGTAATCCTATTCACATCCTTACCCATAACTATCCCCTTGTATTACCCTTCCCCACCGTTCCATTTTGTCTTACCTCATGTTACCCAAAAATCACATGTTATGTGGTCTTAATCGAAATTACTGCAGTCGTATGGATTTATCACTAAAGATTGGTGAAAGGTGTTAATACATTGAGTAAATCGAAACACATCGTTGATGTTTCTTAGAAATTCATGTTTAGCCATGTGTTAGATACAAGTGGATGTCACTGCTCACATTGGAAATGTACTTTTTCTTTCCTCTTTTTATTTACCTTTTCCTTTCAGCTAGCACATGTTAAATAAGTCCAACTGAATGACAATAATTCAATGTTTTTTGTATGACACAGGTAACTGTAGTGTCAGTTTTGTATTGTAATTTGTACTTTTATACTAATAAAAACAGATTTGATAAAAAAAGAAATACAAATTAGATGGTGGCATCGAAGAGTGTTAAAAATTGTCTGGCTACAGAACATGGTTACCGCAATGAATAATTATAGAACCACTTAATGCATCGCAGATAAGTTAACCCTGAGTACAGAGTGTGGAAAGTTCAGACTTTATTTGTGATATTATCATAGAGTACTGTAAATTCAGTCTGAAAGGGAAATTCGAGAACAATGAAAATCACAGATTATTGGTTGGTCACCCACAGTTTCTGAAAATCAACGTGACAAGTAAAAAATACAATGCAGCATCAGATATGAAGGAGAATAATGTGCGCTGCTGAGTAATTGTTTTCATAATTGTATTGAACATTTCATTTTCTAACATCCGAAATGATTATTTTTCCTAAGTAGGGTCATTAAATATGCACATTTCCAACTGCTAAATAAAGTGAAGTAATGGCAACTAAATAGAAGCGACAACTGGTGGTGTCAACTATAGCCAGACTGTATAGTACACTTTAGTAACAGAATACAAAGTTATTCCATAAAAGATGCTATAAACCTAGACTATAAAAGAGAGCCCGCCGGCGCATCATATTTCACCCATGGACCCAGCAATACTTATGATCTGTTATGTATATGTGGTTGTTCTAATAATATTGGAAACTCGTGTAATATTTGAAAAGAAGGCAGCTAAAGTGTAGTCTCACCTTAAGGCCTCATTTACACGAGCGTGTGCGTTTTGCGCGCGCAACAAAATGCAGCGTTTTGCGTGCGCAAAAGGCACTTGACAGCTCCATGTGTCATCAGTGTATGATGCGCGGCTGCGTGATTTTCGCGCAGCCGCCATCATAGAGATGAGGCTAGTCGACATCAGTCACTGTCCAGGGTGCTGAAAGAGTTAACTGTTCGGCAGTAACTCAGCACCCTCGACAGTGAATTCCGATCACCATATCGAGTAACCCGTTTAAAAAAAAAGAGGTTCGTACTTACCGAGAACTTCCCGGCCGTTGCCTTGGTGACGCGTCCTTGGTGACGCGCCTCTCTTGACATCTGGCCCCACCTCCCTGGATGACGCGGCAGTCCATGTGACCGCTGCAGCCTGTGCTTGGCTTGTGATTGGCTGTAGCTGTCACTTGGACTGAATTGTCATCCCGGGAGGTCAGACTGGAGGAAGAAGCCGGGAGTTATCGGTAAGTCAGAACTTTTTTTTTTTTTTACACGTTCACGTATATTGGGATCGGAAGTCACTGTCCAGGGTGCTGAACCAGTTTAACTCTTTCAGCACCCTGGACAGTGACTGTCTCCTGCCGGGTTCGGTCAAAACGAGTTCGGCCGAACCCGGTGAAGTTCGGTTCGCTCATCTCTAAGACACTCCGTTCGGATGTTTGTAAACAGAAAAGCACGTGGTGCTTTTCTGTTTACATTCAGTTTGACAGCTCTTGCGCGAATCACGCAGTTCGCACGGAAGTGCTTCCGTGCGACCTTCGTGGTTTTCACGCACCCATTGACTTCAATGGGTGCGTGATGCGCGAAAAACGCTGAATTTTAGAACATGTCGTGAGTTTTTTTCAGCGCACTCACGCTGAGCAAAACTCACGGACTGTCTGCATGCCCCCATAGACTTGTATAAGTCCGTGCGACCCGCGTGAAAAGCACGCGAGTCGCACGGACGTATATCACGTTCGTGTAAATGAGGCCTAAAGGATATGTAAAACTTAGTTTTTGTTTTTTTTTTAATTAAAATTTATTTTGTGCTTAAAAACATTTTTCTAATGGACTATTGTTAAAACCGGTCTTGACTTTTTTGCGATGCAGCTTCTATCTACGCACTACACAAAGAGGCTGCATAGTGCCGCTGTAAACTGAATCGACGACTCAGCTGACAGTGGCTCTTGTATAAGTTAATGTACTTATATGCGATCGGCATTAGAACTGTCCTGCATGTTAGAGGCACAAACGAGCAGCTCTCAACCGAGCCATCAGTGAACGGAGGTGTGATCGATATTAGGGTTGTCCTGTGTATTAGAGGCACACAAGAGCAGCGGTCAACCGAGCCTTCAGTGAACTTAGATGTGATCGGTATTAGGGTGGGTCTGTGTGTTAGAGGCACACAGGAGCCGCTGTCCGCTAAGCCATCGGTCCAGTCGCAAAAAGTAAAGTTCATTTTTAATTAAAGTCAATTAGAAAAGTGTTTAAACACAAAATACATTTAAAGGGAACCTGGCAGGTTGTTTAAGCTGCCCTCGCTTAGGGCAGCTGTGGTAGTGGCAGGCTGAAATCAGTGTGTCTATCGGTGGAGTACTTTTTGTGTACTCACACAGTGAACATTGCAGCAAGGAGACATATATGCCCACAGCGCTCCTCATTGTGCGAGTACATAAAAAGTACATACAAAAGTGACAGACCACTAAAATCAGTGTATCTGTCGCTACTTTAGCAGCATAAACTACATGATAAATAGGATACGGTAAGGCAAGATTCCTTTAAAAAAAACAAAAAGGCTACAAAAATGTTGACATAGCCTTTAAAGAGGCTCTGTCACCACATTATACGTGCCCTATCTTCTACATAAGGTGATCGGCGCTGTAATGTAGTTTACAGCAGTGTTTTTTTTATTTAGAAAAACGATCATTTTTGACGGAGTTATGGTCTATTTTAGCTTTATGCTAATGACTTTCTTAATGGACAACTGGGCGTGTTTTACTTTTGACCAAGCGGGCGTTGTGGAGAGAAGTGTATGACGCTGACCAATCCGCGTCATACACTTCTCTCCATGCATTTACACAGCACATAATGATCCTGCGTTGTTCACTATGTGCAGTCACATACACACACATTAACGTTACTGAAGTGTCTAAACCGTAAATAGACATCGCATCCAACCAGGACGGGATGACTATTCATAATCCCGACACTTCGGTAACGTTTGTGTGTGACTTACTCATACAGCACATCGAGATCACGTTGTGCTGTCATTTACAGTGTGATCTCGCGAGATTACGCTTGCTGTGCTGTAAGTCACACACAAACGTTACCGAAGTGTCGGGATTGTGAATAGACATCCTGTCCTGGTTGGACGCGATGTCTATTTACTGTCAAGACACTTCAGTAACGTTAATGTGTGAGTATGTGACTGCACATAGTGAAAAACGCATGAATGGAGAGAATTTTATGACGCCGATTGGTCAGCGTCATACACTTCTCTCCACAACGCCCACTTGGTAAGAAGTAAAAACACGCATTATGTACAAGATAGGGCACCTCTAATGTGGTGACAGAGCCTCTTTAAGGCCTTATTCTCACGAACGTGTGTGGTTTGCGTCCACAAATAAAAATAATGTTTTTTTTATGCATATGAATGTCCTTCTTACATCTGTGTGGTCCCTGTATGTAATTTGTATTTTTCTGATCAGCAAGCACTTCCTGGTTTCACTACTCTTTTTTTCTGCATTTCTTTAGCAACCAATCCATGGAAAACGGATAGCAAACGGATGTCATCCATGTGTTGTCCGTTTTTTCACGTACCTAAAGACTTTAATGGGCGAGTCTAATAAGCTAAAACAGACCAGAAAGGTAAAGCTTGAGTTTTTCGCAACGGACCCACGCTTTGTGGAAAAAAACAACACGGATGGGTGAATAGCCCCAGTGAATTGCATCGGTCAGTGTGCTGTCCGTCATTAAAGCAGACGGCACACTTACAAATAATTTAGCGTAAATAAGGTCTTGCTGAACCTAGTGCCGGCTCCAAGTTTACGTAGACCAATAGGGGATAGAGTCACAGCAGACCCCATTATGAATAAACTTCTTTTATTTCCACAGTAAACTATGTACCAGTAATGCCATCTGTGGTGCAAAGGTTCACACATTGGGTTTTTGCCGCCCTTTTTTGAGAAAGCTGCGATCCACAAAGTCTGTAATGTAACCCTTTTCCCTTTTGAAATGGAGCGCTGCATTTGTTCGCATGTCCAGAAGATTTATTTTTCATTTTGCCTTCCTACATTCCAACATCCATAACTTTTTATGTTAGGCGTAGCTGTATGAGGCCTTCTTGCGAGACTAAAGGTAGTTTTTCAACATATTCACTGTATTGTACAGATTGCTATGGGGATATCATATACATCTGTTATTTACTATTTTTGTGACATTTAAAAAAATCTATTTAAAAAGTGTGCATGTGAATAATAATAATATTGGAGGTATTTAGGTAGAGCAAATCCTTAGTACAATAGCGCTTCTGCCTCCCATGTACCAAGTCCCCAGTCTGTGCCCCAGCCAATTAAAAATGCGCCTAAAATTTAATGAACCCATTCTCGCACCACATCAAAACTATACGTCGTGGTGAGGACTATTTTTGCCAATTCCTGCTGCGGAAAGTGGACTGATTTCTGCATTTTTCAGAGGTCGTGTCACCATTTCTCAGCAGAGAAAAACGCATAAAAAAAAAAAGTGGTCATCGTAAAAATGAAACTTTTTTTTTTGCCATAACAAGAAAATTTTATTTTACAAAACTTAAAAATAAATCAAAAGTGCACATCTAGGATATAGCCACAATCGTATTGAAGCATATAATAAAAATTATTTTAAACTTACTTTTAACAGCGTAAAAAAAGAAAAAGAAAAACGAAAACTATAAATAATTATTTTATTAGATAGGATTCTTCCTGATAAAAAAAAAAAATGGCCACAAACTGTTTCTTCGATCGAAAAAAAATAAAATAATCATCACTCCTGGAATGTGGGGACATGAAAAAATAATTTTTTTTAAATGACATCTGCTGTTATTGTGCAAAGGTAGTAAAACATAAAAAAAACCTACGGCATTGTATCCATGCTTTTTAAACATATTGGCTGCTCATAAACATTCATTATGTGTTCCGCCTGTGTCCAGCCTGTTTAGAATACATAATTTAGCAGATTCCTTGACATGCTGACATTTCACTGTTTAACAACAGTAACTGTGATAGGTCAAAGCCCTCACTGATGAAGTCTAGAAGTTCCAACCCATTGACAAATCCAGACAAAACATTGATCGACACAAATACAATTTCCTGAAAAACATCTAAAAAAAATGTAAGACGTCATATAAATGAATACGGACATTTGCTCTTTACAGTGTTATGTCTATAATGAAAATAGCGCAATAAGAAAAGATAAATCCTCAGACACCGCTGGCAAAATGATTTTAACTGCATTAACATAATTCACCCTGCCACTCTCCAGTGCAGTACACACAATTGCTTGAGATATATACGAGCATAGAAGATTTAATGCTTATAACAAAAATACAATTCTTGTTTGATGAAAAAAAGTTTATGCTCATGGGATGCTTCCACAGCATTTTTAGGACACTTCCATGTTTCAAAATAATGTTTTCCTTTCCATTTTACTTACGAATGCTAGCTTGAAACACAACAGTTTTAGAATGAAATATTAGCCGCACATAGTGACATTTATCGTATTCAGAGTCCCGATGCATCACTTATTCAAAGTCGATTTGCCTCAAAAGTCCCAACAAAACCTGCTATAGCATATACTCAAAGGGGTTGTCCACTACTGGACAACTGATGACCTAACCACTAGATAGGTCATCAGTACATGACCTCTGGGTGTCTGACACCCGAACCCCGCACCGTTAAGCAGCTCCGGCTGCCTCCGAGCACCGAACGTACATGCTGGAAGAAGTTGGCTCCGGCCACTGAATAGTGGCCGAGCTGCAGCTCTGCTCCTATTCAAGTGAATAAGAGAGGAGCTGCAATTCAGCCGCTATGCTATGTATGGAGCCAACTGCTTCCGGCTCCGTACATCGCATAATGGGCCATAAAATCCAGTACACGGAAACAGCAAGTGCAGCTTAACGGCGCAGGGTCCGGGTTTCGGATCCGCACCGATCATATACGGATGACCTATCCGGTGGATAGGTCATCAGTTGTTCAGTAGTGGACAACTCCTTTAATCTTTAGATCAATGGCTTGGTTATTATATAATTTTATTTGAATGTAGTAGTTAGATCGATAAAGTCTATTTTACTACTAGAGCAAAAATTGATGTGTAGAAAAGGCAAATCCAGCACTCGAATATTAAAATTCCAATTTTTATTTAAGTCATTTTAAAAACAGGGATAAAACAAAAATCCCGGGAATCTTTGAACGAGATACCAAAGACTATAAGGAAAACAGTGTTTACACCTGGAAAAATTTCCGCAGACATAACGCAGGGTTACAATCTATCCTAAAAAAACGAAATCAGGATAAGAAATGGAGAAGACACACGAATAGAGTCAATTTCTCGTCCTCCGATCATGACTCCAGGGAAGTGACATCGGATTCGGATGGTTATTTGGGAGCCACAGTGACTGAGATCCCGAGGGGGTCTCTGCCACCGTCTAGAGCAAAGATCCAGACACCAGATTTTGGTGACACACACACTGCCGCTTTTTTAGAGCCAGGCAGACGCTGACGCGTACAAGAAGATCTAGGGGAACCTTCAAGAGGAAACAGCAGGTATCCGAAGAGGAGAAATTACAAACAATAGGTGTGAACAAGGCCATAAGATCCTCAAATCGAAAAACAACTCCATTGCATCATCATATGAATCAAGAAATAACGATGCATGGGGAAAACACAAATACCATCAAAGACGTGCATTGCAGCAATGACTTTACAGTTGTGAACTTATCAGCATACATACTTAATCTCAATCAGCTAAAAGTGCTAAAAAGAGGACTAAATTTCGTACCAACTAGAAGTTTTGATTTATATCAAACTCTAATCGACGTTAACAAATTTGTACGATTATTAACTGTCAAAAAATATTTTTTGAAAGAAGACAATATTCAACCACTGAAAACGGAAAGTAATGTATCATCAACAAATGACTTTGACAACTTTATATTTGAAGAACAGATGACGATCATGAATTTACAAACCTTGGAAAAGGAAAGTTCTACTTCCATGGAACTGTCAAATCCTCCTACTAACCAAATTAGATACCCGTTTTCCAATAGGTATGAATTATAGGAATGATTTAATGTACATTTACTGATCAAATCTACAGGGTGGGCCATTTATATGGATACACCTAAATAAAGTGGGAATGGTTGGTGATATTAACTTCCTGTTTGTGGCACATTAGTATATGGGAGGGGGGAAACTTTTCAAGCTGGGTGTTGACCATGGCGGCCATTTTGAAGTCGGCCATTTTGTATCCAACTTTAGTTTTTTCAATGGGAAGAGGGTCATGTGACACATCAAACTTATTGAGAATTTCACAAGAAAAACAATGGTGTGCTTGGTTTTAACGTTACTTTATTCTTTCATGAGTTATTTACAAGTTTCTGACCACTTATAAAATGTGTTCAAAGTGCTGCCCATTGTGTTGGATTGTCAATGCAACCCTCTTCTCCCACTCTTCACACACTGATAGCAACACCACAGAAGAAATGCTAGCACAGGCTTCCAGTATCCGTAGTTTCAGTTGCTGCACATCTCGTATCTTCACAGCATAGACAATTGCCTTCAGATGACCCCAAAGATAAAAGTCTAAGGGGGTCAGATCGGGAGGCATTTCTTCTGCGGTGTTGCTATCAGTGTGTGAAGAGTGGGAAAAGAGGGTTGCATTGACAATCCAACACAATGGGCAGCACTTTGAACACATTTTATAAGTGGTCAGAAACTTGTAAATAACTCATGAAAGAATAAAGTAACGTTAAAACCAAGCACACCATTGTTTTTCTTGTGAAATTCTCGATGAGTTTGATGTGTCACATGACCCTCTTCCCATTGAAAAAACTAAAGTTGGATACAAAATGGCCGACTTCAAAATGGCCACCATGGTCAACACCCAGCTTGAAAAGTTTCCCCCCTCCCATATACTAATGTGCCACAAACAGGAAGTTAATATCACCAACCATTCCCATTTTATCCATATAAATGGCCCACCCTGTAGAATACATTAATTTTGAATTTTTTTTTTTTTTTAAATAATTGATAAGATTAAAATTAATATTAATATTAACTTACTATTTAGGCAAAAACTATACTTAAGTCAAATCAAACTATACTAACAAACACCTACAAAAGAATCCATCTTTCATTTCTCTCACTTATGGACAGTGCTTTCATAGCAATGTTTAAAGTGGAGCTGTCCATTCAGTACCACGGAGATAGCATAGATAGGGGATCTAAACACATGTATTATACTTTAGTTAGTTTTATTAAAAATAACAATTCTAGATCAATTTTTTTGTTTAGATTACATCACTCATTCTAGCAGATATTACATATATTTTTACATTGATCAACGAAATAAAATAGAAATACGCTATACATATATCTTCACTGGTCAGATTACCATAAGGGTTACAGATTTAGAGAAATTCCGTTATTCTAACATCAAACAACTATGTTATTAAAGATTATTAATTATGGTTGATGCATGATACATCTTTGATATAATTATAATGACAATTTGTCATATATAAATATATATTTATACACTTTCGAACTATACTTAAAGGGAACCTGTCACCAGCATTTCACCTATTGAACTTTACTTATCCCTCACTGGCCGCTGCTATAAAAAGTTAATTGCCGTTATCCCCTCTCCTAAATTCCTCCTCCGACTGTAAATAACTGTCCACAAACATTTTGCGCCTTTTATCGTAATAATCCGGTGTCCCTTTGTGCACACACACCAGAAGAGGGCATCAATGCACTAGCGCGGTATTTTGTGTGCAGGGGGAAGGCGAGGAGCTGTCAATCAGAAGTAAGGAGGCGGGGTAAACTCAGAAAGACTTGAGGAATGAAGATATGACTCTTCTGCTCATTAGCATACGGTGTGGGACCACTAAAACGCTGAATACTAAAGCTACAGAGCCGACTAAGAAGACAATTATAGGTTATATAGAAATGATTTTTCACCCACGACCACCAGGTATTGCTGGTTTAATAGGTGAAATGCTGGTGACAGGTTCCCTTTAAGTTAAATTAAACTACATTAACAAATGCCCACAAAAAATCTATTAAGTAAAATCCATTTTTCTCACTTATGGACAATGCCTTTATAGCAATGTTTAAAGCGGAGCTGTCCATTCAGCACCACGGAGATAGCATAGATAGGGAATCTAAATACATGTATAACACTTTAGTTAGCTTTATTGAAAATAACAATTCTAGATCAATTTCTTGTTTAGATTACATCAATCATTTCAGTAGTCATCACATATTTTTATATTGATCAATGAGATAGAATAGAAAAGTGCTATACATATATCTTCACTGGTCAGAGTACCATGAGGGTTATAGATTTAGAGAAATTATGTTATTCTAGTATCAAACAACTTCTATGTTATTTATTATTGATTATTAATTATAGTTGATGTATGACACATCTTTGATATAATTATAATGATAATTTGTCATATATAAACATGCATTTACACACTCTCGAAACCATCAACAGGTAAATTACCTGTTTTCTCCAACTATGTTTGACTCCAACACACACCTGAAGTTTAATGAATCAGTTCACCAAGTTACATGGTTTAAGCTACAAAAACACAACAAAGATATTTTTTTGGTGTACATTTAACCCCTTAATGACCGGGCCTGTTTGGGCCTTAATGACCAAGCCAGATTTGTTAAATCTGGTATGTGTGACTTTATCAGAGAATAACTCAGCGAAAGTTTTGAATATCCAAGTAATTCTGACATTGTTTTTTCGTCACATGTTGTACTTTATTTTAGTGGTAAAAGTAGACTGATACGATTTACGGAAATTAATAAAAAAATAGAAAAAATGAAGAAATTTTGTACAAATTATCATTTTTCCCTATTTTTAACGGCAATATGTCACATATGTACATACATACAGTACCATTTTTTTAATTAAATATATATTTCCATCTCTTTACTCTATTTTGGCAGCACTTTTGAAAAAAAAATATTTTTTTTGAGCAATTTAGAAGACTTACAAGTTTAGTAATAATTTTATACATTTTGAAGTACATTTGGTTTTCCTGCACCAAGCCAGGTTTTCAGAGGCTCATAGGTGTCAGAATGGTGGAAACTCCCACAAGTGACCCCATTTTGTAAACTACACCCCTTAAGGTATTTATTAAGGGGTGTTGTAAGTATTTTGACCCCACAGTTTTTTTGTAAGAATTCATGCAAAGCAGGCATAAAAAAATATCTCACTTTTTTCATAAAAGTATAACTTTGAAGACCGATTTCTTTGTAAAGCGACCATGAGAATGAAGAAACACACACCAAAATCTATCACCCTGTTTCTCCTGTTTTCAAAAATGCCCCCATTGTGACTCTAATGCATTGCCTGGACACACAGCAGGGCTTGAAAGGAAGGGAACACCCGGAGGCTTTCAGGTCTCATATTTTGCTTGAAAATGTTTTAGGCCCCACTATATACTTGGAGAGGTTTTGAACTACCAGAACGAGAGAAACTCCCCATAAACGACCCCATTTAGAAAACTAGACCCCTTAAGGTATTTATCTAGGGGTGTAGTGAGTATTTTGACCAAACAGTTTTTTGCTAAATTTAATACATAGCAGGTGAAAAAAAATTAAACTTCACTTTTTTCATAAAAGTATCACTTTGAAGACCGATTTCTTTGTAAAGCGAACATGAAAATGAAGAAACACACCCCAAAATCTATCACCCCGTTTCTCCTGTTTTCAAAAATACTCTCATTGTTGCCCCAATCTGCTTATTAGACGTGTGGCTGGGCCAAAAAGAGAGGGAGCACCCTTTGGCTTTCAGGGCACAATTGAATAAATTCTAGGCCCCATATCATGCATTTAGAGGCATTGAGCTGCCTGAACAAAAAAAAAAAAAACACGCAGAAATGACCCCATTTTGAAAACTAAACCCCTAAAGGTATTCATCTAGTGGTGTAGTGAGCATGCGGACCAAAATATTTTTAAAGGAGGAAATAATGGGTATCATTTCAGACACTATCGGTATATAATGTTTTCTTCAAACTCTTATTACGTTTCCACATGAAATGGAGGAGACGTGGTAGAAGGTTATTTTGTTAGAAATATGCCACATTAATAAATTTGTGCGGCACAGAATAGAAGTGAAGCCGTGTATTCATAACGGATACATGTCGCTATAGACGTATTTGCCTGTACTTATGACTATGTCTTGCTGAAGAAGCAGTTGGTGCCATTATGATGTCATTGTGGACAGAATTCTGTCCTAATATAAAATCAGTCAGAGAGGAAAAAATAAACTGTACTGGAGTGACAGGCAATATCTTCAAACAAATGGAGGAAAATGTATCCAACTATGTTGCAAACTCGAGTCTGTTCACTAGATAGAAGAACACCTGTAGGGCTGTCAAGACAAGGTTTTTTTTTTTCAGTGACTGGTTGTACAACGTCTCTTTAGCTCTATCAATCCTTATGAGGGACGAACGTGCCAAGTGACACGGTACACCATAACAAACCCCTGCCCGGCAAGGTAGGAACTGCTATGTGCACAAAACAACCAATCACCTACAGAATATATAGAGGGGCAATGTCCAAAACCATCTATAGGAACAGTAAAGGATCACTAATCCCCAGAATTATGTCAGTATTTCCAGAAGAACCGTAACAAAGCCCATGGTGTATTGATAAGGAACAGCTCGATTATTAGAGATCCTCCAAAAAAAAAATATCATGCCCGTATCACGGTACAGAATTAGGATTGTAACCGCTGTATGTGGCAGGACATAGTCATAAGAAAAAGGAAATACATCCCCAATTTATTCTTGTAACCATTGCTAAAATGCACGACTTCCACTAATTCAGGGGTGGCACGGGCCGCAGGTGTTGGATTTACCTACTAATAAATGCAATGCCCACATTTATTTTTTATTTCAAGAACACTTGTGGGGTCCATGTTCTGAATAGACAGATGTGGGCTCCTGCACAATAAACTGTATTCATTTGTGAGTGATCAAGTCCTGGATTTAATTGTCCAAGAATTGTATAAAAAAAATCATAAAGGGGAAATTTAGTTTTACAGTCTGAAATAAATAAACCTCCCCATGAGAATCCCTCCCTCCCTTGGAAAGCCCAGAAACTAAACAAAAAAATATGCATAAATGAAATTGACTCCCTAAAAAGAATCCCCCCCCACCCAACCCTTTTTGGTTTTCCCTAAATTATAGATAAAATTAATAATTAGAAACGGTGTGGTAGGTCTCAAAACAGGGGTAGTTGCACAGGCCTGGATTTGAAGGGCACATGGGGCAGTAAAACCGGGAATCGCTCCTCCTTCCGTGTTTACTGCACACCCGACATCTCTTTTGGGGGTATCTTTGGTTCACAGAGGCAGGGACGGGGTGAAGGAAGTGGCGCTCAGTGAGCCTTTTGACATCCTCTGACTCGAAGGAGTCTCTAGGTGCGGGGGAGTCAAACAGGAGGTGCTCTATAATTTTCTCCTGATACTGGAGGAAACTGAGCGTTCCCTGGGTCTTGTAGAGCACATAGCTGTTGTAAGTGGCCATCTGGATAAGGTAGATCGCTACCTTTTTATACCAGGCCCTAGTTTTGCGCTTGACCAGGTACGGTTGTAGGACCTGGTCAGATAGATCGACTCCCCCCATGAACTTGTTATAGTCCACCACGCAGACCGGTTTCCTCTTATCAGAGGTAGCGCCCCTCTCTCTTACTGCCACTGTGGTGTCCTCGTGCACGGTGGAGAGCATGTACACGTCCTTTTTGTCACTCCATTTGACAGCGAGCAACTGGTCACTTGCAAATGAGTGACGCACCCCTTACTAGTCGCCTGGACACCAGTCGTTGAGGGAAGCCGACTATTTTTTTGTACCGTCCCACAGGCCCCTGTATTCGCAGCATGGAGGGACTTATACAGGGGGACACTGGTGTAGTAATTGTCGGTGTACACATGGTACCCTTTTTGTAGGAATGGCACCATGAGTTCCCAGACAATTTTCCCACTAATGCCAATATCCTCTGGGCATCCTGGGGGATTAAGGTGGCGGTCCCTGCCCTCATAAATGAAAAAGCCACAGGTGTAGCCCGTTGTGCTCTCGCACACCTTATAGAGTTTCACTCCGTATCGGGCTCTTTTGGAGGGGATGTATTGTCTAAACGATAGACGGCCCTTGAAGGACATAAGGGACTCATCTACCGCTAGTTTTTGGCCTGGGGTGTATAAATTGAAAAAGGAGTCACTTAGGAGGGAGATTAGGGGTCTCAGTTTGTTGAGGCGATCATAGGCTGGGTCACTTCTTGGGGGGATTTGTGTATTGTCAGAAAAATGCATGAAACGCATTAGAGTCTCATAGCGCGTTCGGGCCATAACGGCTGCAAATACAGGCGTGCTATGGATAGCGCTGGTAGCCCAATAGGAGCGGATAGAGTTTTTTTTTACTATCCCCATGTTTAGGGTAATTCCCCCCCAAAAAATTATTTCAGAAACTGTTGTGGGGATCCATCCTCTGGCATAGCAAGACCTGGGATTTTGGGTGCCAAATTGCCTGGCGTATAAATTCGTCTGCTGGACGATTAGTTCCAGGACCTGATCGCCTATAAACAAATGAAAAAAATTATAGGGCCTAAAATTTGAGACATCTGCGTTGATGCCTGGAGTCGCTGTAAATGGCAAAACTTGGGGGGAGAAATCAATTGCAGGATCCCAAATTGCGGAAGGGACTGCAGTACTAGGCCCGTCTCCTGACGCTTCACCGCTGACCGCTGCGTCCACCACCATAGGGCTGGGGGGTCCAGTGGCAGAAGCAGAACTTGTGTCGCTTTCTGAGCCAAGTTCTGCTTCTGACGCAGTGTCTGTATCACTGCCGGAACCGCTAGAGCACAGCATGGCGTATGCCTGCTCTGCAGAGAACATTTTGCGGCTTCTGCGGTTCATGTTCGCCACACTAATAATAGTTTTTTTGGTTTTTTTTAGAATAAAAACAAAAAAACGGGGGCGATTACGGGTAATCTGGGGTGATTACGGGTAATCTGGGGTGATTACGGGTAATCTGGGGTAAATTACGGACAATATTCGGATAATATCGGAACACTGGCGAGTAAGTATGTGGTGTATTTTACAGTATAATACAGCACAAGATTTGTATAGTATCTCTCGCTCTCCTCTCACAGATCAACTACAGTGAGAGGAGGGAGGGAAAGAGCACAAATCTTGTGCTGTATTTTGAAAATATGGGACTATGGTATATCACAGTGACCATCTGATCAGGGACCAATTATAACGGTCCCTGATCAGTTTCTATTTACAGGCGGAATAGCTGCCTTTCACTGACAGCGCATGCGTGCGCCATTTTTTTTTTCCCGGCGGTTGGGGGGAGGGGGGGCACGATCGGAGGCCTAACAAGTAGTTTTTTATCTCCTCTCACCAAACATTCATGGTGAGAGGAGATAAAAAGTCAGATTTCAATGCAGCATTAATTGTAACGGCGATCGCCGGTATTCGTTGAATACCGGCGATCGCCGGTTTGGGGACCGCAAGCAACGGTCCCCAGACTGTGCTCCAAGCCCTCAGCTACCTCTGGTAGCTGAGGGCAGGGAGCTATCACTCTGCACGGGCGCCGCAATCTTAATTAGATTGTGTGCGCATGAACGGGCGCCATTTTTTTTCTCTTCCCGGCAGCTGCGGGAGGAGAAGAGAAGGGGGGCACGATTGCGGGCATCGGAGGCCCTTCAGGTTAGTTTTTTATCTCCTCTCACCAAACATTCATGGTGAGGAGATAAAAATGGCGATTTTCCACCGCTGCGTTAATTGTAACGGCGGTCGCCGGTATTCGTTGAATACCGGCGGTCGCCGGTATTCGTTGAATACCGGCGATCGCCGGTTTGGGGACCGCAAACAACGGTCCCTAGAGTGTGCTCCAAGCCCTCAGCTACCTCCGGTAGCTGAGAGCAGGGAGCTATCTCTTTTCACGGCGCTGCAATTTTATTCTGATGCAGTGCCGTGAAAAGGCCTATGCATCAGAATAAAGCCCGTTAGTGGCCGCCGTGAAAAGGCGTATTGGCGGTCACTAACGGGTTAAATGATTTTCTTTGTGTGATAGTCATTTATCAATACGCTGCTTATGATAATTTTGTGATTTCTAACATTATGAGATAATTACGACACAAGTTTTGTTCCATACAATATAGAGTTAAATTCTCAAGCCCAGCCCAAAACATTCACCTGATTGAATTTCTTTGACTATATATATGTGAACTTCATTTTTATATAGTAAGCTATGATTAAGGACCCTAGTGGTCTGAAACGCGTAAGCGTGGTCCCGGGATTTTTGTTTTATCCCTGTTTTTAAAATGACAAATAAAAATTGGAATTTTAATATTCGAGTGCTGGATCTGCCTTTTCTACATATCAATTTTTGCTTCAATAGCCTGCAGTCGACACAGGATCAGTTTAGGAGGATCTGCGAGCACCTACAGCTTTTGGATTAACTATATATATTTTGCATCAGTCAAGCATTTTGAAAAACGCATTGGAAAACGCAACTAACAGCGTGGTGGTTATGAGGTGAGCAAAACTTTTGGTAAAACATTTTTTTATTTTCTATTTTACTACTGCCACCAGTATACACTAACCAAATGTATGTGGACCCCTGACCACCCCACGTACAGTTTATGAGCCTTATGGACATCACAAAAGCATGGGTGTTAATATGGAGTTGGGCCCCCTTTTGCAGATATAAGAGCCACCACTCTTTTATGAAGGTATCCAAAGATTTTAAGAGTGTGTGGGAAATTGTGCCCATTCAGCCAAAAGAGAATTCGTGAAGTCAGGCAATGATGTTGGACAAGAAGGTCTGGCTCCCAATCGGCATTCAACTTCTTAAAGGTGTAGGATGGGGTTGAGGTTGGGGTTCTGTTCAGGCCACTCAAGTTCAAACCCGGCAAACCATGTCTTTATGGACCTCGCTTTGTGCACATTCATGCTGGAACAGGAAAAGGCCTTCACCAAACTGTTGCCAAGAAGTTGGAAGCATATACAGCTTAACTGATCTTATGCCTAGATGTTCCACTTCACAATAATAGTACTTACAGTTGAGCGGGGAAGATCTAGCAGATTAGAAATTTAGCAAACTGACTTGGCAAAGGTGGTATCATTTCACAGTGCCAAATTTAAAGTCACTGAGCTTTTCTGTTCAACCCATGCTACCAATGTTTGTCTATGGAGCTTGCATGGCTGTGTGCTTGATTTTATGCAACTGTTTGCAGTGGGTGATGGTTGAGATCCATACTCAATTCAGAAATGTTTTAGAAACATATTTAATATAAAAATATGACACTAAAAGGACTGAAAATATGACACTACCTCCGCTGTCAGAACAGATATCACTTCAGTCACTAAAACAGGAGGAAGTGGCACAAGCAATACTGGATATGGTCATAACGTAGGGCTCCTACGGCTACCCACACAGATTGGGATCACGGGCAACACATGGCTACAAAACAGAATTTTTTCATACAGTGTAAAGATCAGAGAGCCATGGCCTGCTCCATTCATATTGTCACCAATTTACACAGACAACTGTCAATCCATGGTATGAGCAAAGATGACAGCAGACTAAACTTTTCTGCATTTGCAGCAGAAGATCAATACTCATTATTAATTTCCCTTTATAGAACCTGAAAAGGCCTTAATGACCAGCTACATTTTTACCTTTCAACAGCCATAACTTTTTAAATTAACGTGGCTAAATGAGGCCTTGTTTTATGTGGGAGAAATTTTAGTTTTGGGGGTACAAATAAATTACTGTGTAATTTCTTTTTGCAGCTTCAGAATAGACTAAAGCTATTTACGACATTGTTTTTTTTTGTTTATCTTTTATACTGTTCAAGTTTTATGCAAAACCATCTGTTAGGCTAAGTTCATACTAGCGTTAGTATACGTTCACCTCTCTTCCATCAGAGGAATAGAGGATTGAAAGATTAAAAACAGAAAGCAACGGTTCCGTTAGAATAACCAATGATTTCAATGGTAATTCTTTTGTTTCAGCTGCTTTCAGTTTCTCTGTTCGCTAGGTTTCTGTTTTTTTTTCACGAAAACAAAAGTTCTGCGGACTGCACTTTTGCTCAGTCAAAAAAAACGGACACCTAGCGAATGGACACAAATTTAGAGCAACTGAAACAAAAGAATTACCATTCAAATTAATGGTAATTCTAACGGAACCGTTGCTTTCCGTTTAATCTTTCAATGCTCTTTTCCTCTGACAAAAGATACGAACGCTAGTGGGAACTTAGCCTTAATTTAATTCTTCAGGTTAATTCTTTAGGGCTGTGCGATTAGGACCTAAATCAAAATCATCACGTTTAATTCAACATGTAACATCGATTACAATTAATAAACTATTTAGGCCACACCCCTTTTTTGTATTGCATGTCCCCTATTTTCATGCTACGCCATTGAATATTTATCCCCTAAGCCTGTTGTATAAGAATGTACCCCGACACTGCCCCTACACAGTATATTGCCCCATAGTGCTCCCACATAGTATAACACCCCTATAACTGCGCCCCATTGCTGGCCCCTCACAGTATAATGCTTCATAGCTGCCCCTGCTGTATAATTCCCACATAGCTGCCCCCACACAGCCCCAATAGTGCCTTGTAAAAATATTACACACACTCACCTAACCCCATTCCAACCACAAGAGGAGATCACTCTGCTCCTCCAGTCTGTGCAGCTCGGCACAGACAGGCACGATGGTGTCACTGCCTTGCGTCCGCGATACATAGTGAATGGTAGAGCAGGGACCTTACGGCCCACTGCTCTACCATTGGATTAAACTGTATCTGCGTCCTGAAGATGCAGATACAGTTTAAACTGGGGAAAATAATTGAAAAAACTGAAATGTGCAAGATGTCATCAATTAATTGCGCTGAATTTCAGTCTTTTTTTTTTTTTGTGTTAATTGCCCAACCCTAGGTTAGTGCAACACATAGTGTGCCCTTACAGCAGGCTTACAGAACAAACAGCTCAGGGTCCTTCCTAGGTCCACAGGGCATACTGCAGTGACTTCCCCCAGTCTCTGATTGCATCACTGGGTTTCCGGTGACGCGATGGAAAAGGATAGTCCTCTTTGATCACGCCGCGGTTAAACAGCCGGGGGTCGAAGTTTCCACCGATACCAGCTGTATTCAGTAGGCTTCTCTAAGAATAGGAGCTTTTAGTAACAGCCCCTACTTAGAGAATGAGTGCTCACTGGAGCCAAAAGACATCGCTGTAGATTCTGGACCTGCACCGCATGCCATAAAAGACAGTGGGCAGTCGGGAAGGGGTTAATTAGTAGACATGGTTGAGGCTGTAATTGGGGGTGCAGTTAAAAGGGGAGATGTGAGTTTACACCCTTTTCTTGGCATGTTCACATGTGAGAGGGTGGCTGTTTACAAGGCATGGCAAGCAATATCTGGCTCCAACTGATCGTATTCCCATAAATTTGAGCATTTTCCCTTTCGAATCCGCATCAAATGTTCAGGGCAGGACTCCGACCCTATTTTCTCGCAGTCCCATAGGCTCCATAGTCTATACGGAGGTAAGCAGGTTCAATAAGCAGATCTTCAAACAATGTAAATACAAGATTTTCCCATGAAATAACATCACTGACAGATTACATAATATGGCAATTGTGTGAATAGTTAATAAGCGACTATCAATTTTGTCATCTACCTGCTCAGATAGTCAGCAGGGAAAACGATGCTGGTGATTGTCACGCAATTGCGCTCCATGTCCCTGGGTTCTTCGCGTTATTCGTCGGGGTGCAATGAATTAACTAATGCTGTAAACAGGTGCTTTCTGTTGCTAAGTGATTATAATTAAAGTTCTTCTGGAAATGCAACTAAGTGGCTGCACCTGCGTGAAATGAACGCGTCCTACACAATCCGATCCACGCAGATAATACACAGCCCAGATATAGAGGAGCCCAATGTCATTTTACCAGAAACTCTTTTGTCAGAACACATTAATAAAAAGTACAGCGCATTTTGACAGTCGAGGTCACCTTTTGTGTCTGTTTTCAGTCTAACGCACTCTCGCTCACATTATTCTGTATGCTACAGAGTACTGATTACCAAGGTTTGTATGCAAAACAGGCTGAGTGGGGATGCAATTAGCTGCATTTCCATATTTGACAATGTAATTACTAATTAAATCAACTAACATTTGGCAGATGCTAAATATAAAGAAAAAAAAAAAAAGAACGAGAGTGAATTGACATTGCCACATTTAAATAACATTACCAGCGTGTACATGACCCAGCAGACTGTGGGCTTGTATCTTACATTTACTGAATATTCTGTAAGGTCTTTTCTTTTTCCTTATTTATCGACTAATCCACTGAGAGCAATTGTTCGCACAGCACAGTAGTAATGGTATTTTTACATGCAGTTCCCATGTGTTAAAGCAAATGGGAATCACACTAATATAGTGTTTTTCAAATCGCATATACAGACAAAGCATGTGTTCGGCTAAGTTAATACAATATCTTTGGTACGGGATAGCCTTATGCATTAGGGATGCTCCTTGATCTATACGTGTCCTTAGCCTATAATAGGAATGACGCATGTCAAAAGAGTGGCTTTTTTTGGCATACTTTCACGTGTTGTGTCGGTATACCTTTAATTCAACATACTGAGAAGCCCAGTTGACTATGCATTTCAATACAGGGGCTTTTGCAAAGAAACGTATACATGTTCACCGATCATGGAGGAAAAAAATTAAGGCTTGAACACAGTCTTAAAGGAGTTATCCAACTAAAAAGACACCAGGTTAGATAAATGCATGATAGCTGTGGGTCCAGCCACTGGGACCCTTTAGAGATTACGAACGAGGGTCCAATGTTCCCCTTTTCAATGAAGCAGTGGTCACGATGGCGCACTAACGCTCCATTCATACTCTATGGGCTTACTGTAAGCCGAGACACCCCTTTAAAAGTTATTAGCAGTTATAATCTGTGTACGACACTTTAGAATATAATAGTGATATAAAAGCAAAAAAATAAAAAATATATGCTATCTGAAAGCTGATGAGGGGAAAGTTTGTCTACATTCCATTTGTAGTCCGTGTACATGGCTTATTGTATTTAGCTTGTACTTCGAGAGGACAAATATACAACATGCAGAAATTTATTTAACACTTTCCCTGCCAAGGACGTCTCTCATACCCTGGCAAGAAGGTACTGTAGTAGCCAAGGACGTTTCTAAACCATTCTTGCTACGAATGGTTCTAACTTAGGATAGGTCGTAGATAAGTTTCTTAGCTTTCAAACAATCCCTGCATCGCAGCTCTAGCCAGAGCAAGTTGAAGAACTGAATATACTTGCAGCTCTCACTTCAACCCATACTTCTAACAGATCTAATTCAGGCTAGGTCGCAGATAGAGCCGAGATCCAGGTCTGGTTTTAAAGCGAAGATGCTCTAGCTGCAACCTAGCCGGAGTTAGAGCAGGTTGAAGTGAGAACAGCATGTATTTGCAGCTTTTACTTCAGCCCAAGTGAAGAGAGGGGTGCCAGCAGGGGGGGGGGGGGTGTGAAGGAATAGAGGGTGTGCCAGCAGGGGGGGGGGGTGTGAAGGAATAGAGGGTGTGCCAGCAGGAGGGGTTTTCAGGTAACAAGCAGGGAGAAGGTTGAAGTTGAGATCCTCCTCCTGCTCCTGTATGACTGGACAAGACGCAGGGGGAGTGGTAACATTAAACCTTTCTTTGTGTTATCACCACCCTTATCAACCAGAGAGCATACTTGCTCTCTGAGTGTCACATAAGCAGGCAGGGGGGTGTAATGGTGGAGGGGCATTTTTTATTTTTTTTATTTCAACAAAAGGAGTAGGCAGATGAGCAGTAGCTCATCTGATCGCCCCTCTGCTCCTGATTAGGCCGTTTATTAACACCATGACCATGACATTTACCAGCGTCCAGATCATGATGTCACAAGTTTTACCAAGCACTTGAACCAATAAAGTCGTATATTATACACTGTCCTTATCCGGACCGTACACAATCTTTAGCGTAATGTTTTTTTAAATTGTGGCATAACAAAATGAGATTTGACAATGTGTGAACACAGCCTCGGGCCTTATTTAGATGAGTATGTCCGATTTACATCCACAAAAAAACAGACCGTATTTAACGCATTTCAGTTCCGTGTGGAATGAGTTTAATGTCAGCGTTGCTGTACTTTTTCAAAAAAAAATTCTCAACATGTTTCACAACCGTTGCTAGAAACACGGGCAGCACATGGATGACGTCCGTGTGCTTTCCGGGATTTTCACGCACCCATAGACTTTAATGGGCAACGTCATCTGCAAAAACGGACCAGAATAGGACATGCAGTGAGCTTCACTTAACGGAAACACGCAGCGTGAAAAATCACGGATGTCTGAATAGCCCCATTGAATTGCATAGGTCCGTGTGCTGTCCATTTAATTAACGGACAGCACACGGAAGAATACAATGTTCGTGTGAATAAGGCATAAGAGATCGACTAGGGGGATGGAAAATTATTTGCCTATATGATCCCAAATTTGCATGCAAAAACTGGTTAGTGCATTTCTGTGGTTTTGGCGTTTCTTTAAACACACACGTGAATGTAGACATGTATGGTATGTATCAACTCCCCACATCTTACAGTTCTTTGTAGAGTACATTTTGATTGCATAAGGGGTCTGCTCGAGTACACGTTTTAGTCAGAGAAGTTTTTTATGCAGTATTTGCTTATAATCGTGGTTTAATGAAAAGTGGGATGAATGTGGTTGTATATGTAAATCATCAAGTGTTATTTTTATACACGGTATGCGGTGTGCTCACAAATTAAAAAAAATAAAAAAAGATTTTGGTAACATATTAGCGGTTTGCCATACGCAGTATATGTTAACACATTTGTGGATGATTGCCAAATATTGCATGGTCTGTTTCAGTATTTTTGAGCTTATGTTGATGTAGACGTATGTGGTATAAATAACTTTGTACTCCTTGGTCTACTATTTTTACGTTGTTTTTGTATGTGAGTTTTAGGCGCAAATGTATGATATAATGCATTTTTATTATTATTTTTTTCATAATAGTTACAAACTGATGGAAAAAGGTGGACATGGCTGCCAACAGCTCCTCAAGACAATTGCAATTTTCAGGTTGTCTATAAGGAAATATATAGGGTTTGGGGGTGCACTTACTTTTTAAGGCGTGTAATCCCTGTTATAGGTTGTGGTTTGTTTTTTTCAATTAAAATCATATTTTTGGTCTCTTCAATATGTGCATGTAGACAGGCATAAATGTATGTATGAACTCTGCACATATTGAACTTTTAATTTTAGGATATGTGCTGCATCTGATAGTCTGGTCGGGTAAAACGGTAATTTTTTTTTTGAATGCATAAAAATGTTTATTTGTAGCCTAAATGAAAAATTTCACATTATACACACAGGCAACATCATGTAATTTTGTATCAAAGTAGTAAGTGGCAGTTTGGCAAAGTGTCAGGTGTCTACTTTTAGAAAATATATAGGTATAGAGGATTATTTTTTTGGTTTGTAATTTAGGGTTTTATTTGTACATATCAAAAGTGTGAAAATTGTCCTTGCTACGAGAGGTGCAAAATGTTCAAAAACCCCCAGTAGCAAAAAGGGTTAAAAGGCACAGTATGCATTATTTTTTCCATTGCCGAGCATGTAAAACAGCAAAAAGACAACATTAAAAATGCTTTTATGTTCTGACCTCTTAGCTGTTGTAGTGAACTCACCTGTGAAGACGTTATAAAAGTACTCCGCTATGCAGATCTGTTTTGTGAGTTATTTTTCATGAACGGAGACACATTTACAAGGATATTAAAAAAAAACCAGAAAGGGGCCACACTTACTAATACAAGGGCAGGTTCAAAGTAGTAAGCATGGCCCCTTTTGGTGTTTGTTTTTTTTAGTAACTATGTCCTTCTTTGATGTGATTTGCAAGGATATGTCTAATTTATGACATTTTTCAGCCGCTCTTGCATAAATAGGCATCAGGTTCTTCCATCAGGTCTTAGAAGTTTGTCAAACGTTTAGCTGCACTTTAGACATGTCATAGTGACATGTCAGAAGTTTGGATTGGTGGGGGTCCGAGCATGGAGACCCCCACCAATCGCTAGAACGAAGCAGCTGAAGCGCTTGTGTGGGCGCTCAGCCACTTCGCGTCTGTTCGGCTTTTTCCGGAAAACCGATGTATCAGAGTACGGGCTCATAGACTTTCCACCGCTACATTTATTTCCGGAAAAAGCCAAACAGACATGAAGCGGCTGAGCACTCACACAAGCGCTTCAGCTGCTTCGTTCTAGCGATTGGTGGGGGTCTCTGTGCTCAGACCCCCACCAATCCAAACTTCTGACAGGGCACTATGACGTCAGAAGTTAGTGAAACGTTTAGCTACACTTTAAAGCATCAGGTTCTTGCATTGAGCAAAGAGTCTGTGGTCGCCGGGGAACCTTAAGATTTTAAATATCGAGAAAGTTCTACGTCTATAAGGATCTTGCTATACTTTCAACACCAACTATTTCTACTGTCAGACCACAGTGTTATTTTGTTTGTAGCTTAGTCTGTTCTTTATGTTAACAATTAAAAATTATTTCTAGGCACCTTATATAATAATTTAGGTATCTGGGAAATAAGGGCTTTGTTTGCTTTTGCCAATTTAGTATTGGGGTAAAAATAAAATTAGGCCCCCAAATAATTTAATTGATTTGTGCATTGTTGAGCGTCGTGCAGAACCTGCATAACGTGACGGACACTGGTATGACTCTAGAATCCCGGTCCTACTCATAGATAATGTCGGACGCAGGCAGAGTGGAGAAGCAAGCAACGCAAGATAGACGCGGGTGCATTGTGCAGTATCTGGATCACATGTCTAGGACGCTGTTATGACACTAGCGCCACGGTGACAAGCAGTGTGTGACACTTGTTCACCATATCACGGTGGTGTGACCCTGAAGATCAGAGGGGTCCGAGGTCCTTCACGCAGCGCCAACATCACTATGCCCTACATTCATTATAACTTACATGAGGCAGAGAGAGGGGGGCGCCAACAGGCTAGTTGTTTTAGTAATTAAAGTAAAAAACCATGTCGAGGGCACAAATGTCATTTTTATTTTAGAGCATCCTCGCAGCAAAAAAAAAAGGGTTGGGGTGTCTCCCTTGCACCATGACACCCCGCAACAGAAACCACATGCTGTGTAGGAGGGGGGAATTTTATTTTCAGACAGGCTTGCAGAATTATTATTGTAAAAGCACCCACATATAAGGGGGGTAATTCTGTTAACAATACATTAGGAATTTCTCATATCGCAGTTTATTAATATAAAAGTTACAGGAACTTCACTTATCGCAGCTCTGAGTAAATGTTGAAAATAAAGTAATAGGTACAGGAACGTCACTTGTTTGGTTATAGTCGCCTCTCTCTTCGAGAACAGTCTTTAAAGCCCAGTTGTGCTGCAGGACTTATTGCAATGACTCCCAGAGCGCACACATTTATGAAGCAATCCCATTTCAGAAATGTGATTTTTAATCATCTGTGAAGAATGTGGTTATTGCTCAATCTGTGCCGCGCTCTGTCAGGACACATTGCTTTTCTCCTGGCGTGTGGGAGATAATTGTAAGTGCAAGATAGTATCTGGGTCTAACTACAAGAGAATTATTTATTTGGGGATAATAGATCTGCACTGGTAAAATTAGTTCTAAATAAAGCATGTGATTAATGAGTGGGACTGAAGCAAGGACATTCCAACTTGTTCAGTGTAAAAGTATAGACCTTTTCAAGAAGAAATTCAGAACTTGCTACAATTAAGGCCTCATGCACACTAACGTATTTTTGTCCTCCCGTAAATACTGGCGTAAATACGGGTCCTTGGTCACACGTATTCGACCCGTATTGCACCAGTATTTACGGACCCGTGCCCGTAAATACAGGTCCGGTGTCACCCGTATTCCACCCGTATTTACGGGCACGTTTTCGCTGCAAAATTACACTGCAGTAATCGGCAGCCCTTCTCTCTATTAGTGCAGGATAGAGAGAAGGGGCAGCCCTTTCCCTAGTAAAAGTAATTCATACTTACCCAGCCATCGTCTTGGTGACGCGTTCCTCTCTTGACATCCAGTCCGACCTCCCTGAATGACGCAGCAGTCCATGTCACCGCTGCAGCCTGTGATTGGCTGCAGTGGTCACATGGGCTGAAACGTCATCCTGGGAGGCCAGACTGGAGGAAGAAGCAGGGAGTTCTGGCTAAGTATGAACTTTTTTTTTTACAGGTTGATCTATATTGTGATCGGAAGTCACTGTCCAGGGTGCTGAAAGAGTTACTGCTGATCGTTTAACTCTTTCAGCACCCTGGACAGTGACTATTTACGGACGTCGCCTAGTAACGCTCCCGTAATTACGGGTGCACACACGTAGTCACCCGTAATTACGGGAGCCCCATAGACTTCTATGGGCCTGCCCGTGCCGTAATTACGGCCTGAAATAGGACATGTTCTATATTTTTCAACGGCACGGGCACCTTCCCGTAAGCATACGGGGAGGTACCCGTGGCCAATAGAAGTCCATGGGCCCGTAAAAATGTGGCGTAATTACGGGCGTTTTTACGTTCGTGTGCATGGGGCCTTAGACAAAGAAAAGGAGACTCTAATGAAAAAGGTATGATATGCCAGAAAAGCAATAATTGAAATAAAACAACTAAGGCCTCATGCACACAAATTTATTTTTTTCCCTCCTGTAAATACTGGCGTAAATACGGGTCCTTTGTTACACCTATTCGACCCGCATTCCACCAGTATTTACGGACACATGCCGTAAATACGGGTCCGGTGTCACCAGTATTCCACCCGTAGTTACGGACCTGTTTTCTCTGCACTAATCGGCAGCCCCTTCTCTCTATCAGTGCTGGAAAGAGAGAAGGGGCAGCCCTTTCGGGCAGAGTTTCCGCAGCGATTGAAAGTAAAAGAAGTTCATACGTACCGTTGTCTTGGTAACGCGTCCCTCGAGATCCAGTCCGACCTCCCTGGATGACGCGGCAGTTCATGTGACCGCTGCAGCTAGTGATTGGCCTGTGATTCGCTGCAGCGGTCACATGGGATGAAACGTCATCCTGGGAGGCCGGACTGGAGGAAGAAGAAGAAAAAGAAGACTTCTGGGTAAGTTAACTTTTAATACTATTAACTCCAGCGGTAGTCACTGTCCCGGGTGCTGAAAGAGTTACTGCCGATCAGTTAACTCTTTCACCACCCTGGACAGTGAATGTCCCCTGACGTCACCTAGCAACGCTCCCGTAATTACGGGTGCACACATGTAGCCACCCGTAATTACGGGAGCCCCATAGACTTCTATGGGCCTGCCCGAGCCGTTATTACAGCCTGAAATAGGACATGTTCCATATTTTTCATAAAGGATCATCCTTTCCATTCATCATTATCTACTGGGGGGCTATATATAGGGCACTGTCTAAAGGGGTGGGCTATATGTGAGGCACTATCTACAGAGGTGGGCTATATATGGAGCACTATCTATATAGGGGCAGTACATATAGTGCTCAGTGGTTAGCATTATTGCCTTGCAGCTCTGGGGTCCATATGTGGGCAATATCTACAGAGGGTTGTATGTGGGTCACTCTACAGGTGCTCTAGGGGGGTCACTCTACAGGGTGCTATGGCGGAACTATCTACGTGTGGGAAAGTGTGTGGGACAGTGTGTGGGACAATTATAATCAGGGACACAGTGAATGGCGCTATTATAGTTAGTGGTGGCAGTGTATGGCGCTTTTTTATATTTAGAGGTGTTGAGAATTTTTACTTCGTTTATAGGTGCAGAAATGTTTTAAAAGCGAGAAGTGAAGACATCTAAGCGGAAAACTGCAGAAATGGGTCATAGCCGGAAGAAATCTATCATAGAGGCCTGGACCGGAGGGAGAAGAAAAGAACTAGAATCTGAGACGTCACCAGTGAGTCACTTCATGTAAATGTTTATGCCGCCTCTAATCAGCACTGTAGTCACTGTATGATCTGCAAGATGATGGGTGGTATGATTTTTTTTGTGAAACCGCATATCCTTACTATTGTTCGGGACATGCTAGGAGCTGTAGTTTTACGCCTTACAAACCTATACGGCAGGGGTTGTATATATGTACTGAGCTTGGTTCTGGAGCCGTATATATGTGCTGAGCTTGGTTCTGGGGCTGTATATATGTACTGAGCTTGGTTCTGGGGATGTATATATGTACTGAGCTTTCTTCTGGCTCTGTACATATGTACGGAGCTCGGTTGTGGTACTGTAGATATTTACTGAGCTCGGTTCTGGTGCTGTTTATATGTACAGCACTCTATTCTGGGGATGTATATATGTATTGAGCTTGGTTCTGGAGCTGTAATTATATAAAATATATTTATAATAACAAAATTGCAGGGCAGATGGAATTGTTCTCAACTCATTGTATATTTCATGGGAATGTGTGGTACTTTTAACCTCTTGAGCCGCCACCATGCGGTAATACATGACCTGACAATATTTCCAAATGTATGTTTTTTTCAGATGCAGCAAAATCTTTAAAATCCACTTCTAAAAAAGCGCACACTATATGCGAATTACCCATTAAAAGGGTCATGGGGCGGTGCCGCTATCCTGAAGAGTCACATAGTCCTGCCTCCAAACCCAACTTTCCATGTTTGATTGACATCACCCTGGCTGATACAACTTTTTTGGATGCGCCATTGCTTTGTGGCACTATACACAAGGGGGGCTGTGTTGCACTGTACACAAGGGGGGGGGGGATAGTGCGGCACCATCTACAAGGGGGGGGCCGTGCGGCACCATCTACAAGGGGGGGCCGTGCGGCACCATCTACAAGGGGGGGCCGTGCGGCACCATCTACAAGGGGGGGCCGTGCGGCACCATCTACAAGGGGGGGCCGTGCGGCACCATCTACAAGGGGGGGCCGTGCGGCACCATCTACAAGGGGGGGCCGTGCGGCACCATCTACAAGGGGGGGCCGTGCGGCACCATCTACTAAGGGGGGGCCGTGCGGCACCATCTACTAAGGGGGGGCCGTGCGGCACCATCTACTAAGGGGGGGCCGTGCGGCACCATCTACTAAGGGGGGGCCGTGCGGCACCATCTACTAAGGGGGGGCCGTGCGGCACCATCTACTAAGGGGGGGCCGTGCGGCACCATCTACTAAGGGGGGGCCGTGCGGCACCATCTACTAAGGGGGGCCGTGCGGCACCATCTACTAAGGGGGGGCCGTGCGGCACCATCTACTAAGGGGGGGCCGTGCGGCACCATCTACTAAGGGGGGGCCGTGCGGCACCATCTACTAAGGGGGGGGCCGTGCGGCACCATCTACTAAGGGGGGGGCCGTGCGGCACCATCTACTAAGGGGGGGCCGTGCGGCACCATCTACTAAGGGGGGCCGTGCGGCACCATCTACTAAGGGGGGCCGTGCGGCACCATCTACTAAGGGGGGGGCCGTGCGGCACCATCTACTAAGGGGGGGCCGTGCGGCACCATCTACTAAGGGGGGGCCGTGCGGAACCATCTACTAAGGGGGGCCGTGCGGCACCATCTACTAAGGGGGGCCGTGCGGCACCATCTACTAAGGGGGGCCGTGCGGCACCATCAACTAAGGGGGGCCGTGCGGCTCCATCTACTAAGGGGGGCCGTGCGGCTCCATCTACTAAGGGGGGCGGTGCGGCACCATCTACTAAGGGGGGGCTGTGCGGCTCTATCTACAAGGGAGGGGGGCTATGTGACACTATATACAGTGGGAGCTGTATAGCGCTATATATAGGGACGGCTTTATTGTGATATTTACAGGGGGCTGTATGGCACTATCTACAAGGGGGAGGTGGGGGTGCTATCTACAAGTGGGGAGTGACACGGTCTATAGTCGGGGCTGTATAGCACATTCTACAGGGGGCACTTTCTATAAGGGGGGCTGCTTGTGGCACCTGGGGGGGGGGGCAAGTCAAGAGTTTGCCATGGGGCTCAGTCTATCCTAGTTACGCCCCTGGCCAAGTTGCAAGTATGACCATTTAAGATGCGGATACTGCAAATTCTTTGTTAATATCCTTGTTAAGATGGAGTTAGTGGTCTATACTGAAATAGCGAATGATAAAAGCAAAAATGAGTAATAATTGAATGCATTAATACAAGAAGCTATAGGTACACAATAAAAGCTGTATGTTTTCATATTCAAGAACGTGCTCTCATGGAGAACAAGTTTACAAGAGCTACAATAAAAATAGACCACATTTTGATTAGTTCTTTTAAAGAACTGAATAAATTTAAATGTTGATCAAAACAATTCAATATTGGGCTTTGTAAAGTAATTTCTATAGGAAAAAGAAACTGAAAAATCGCAAGACATTCCCATGGCCAGATAATCCCATAGGAAATGGTTTTGCAAGAAACCTTAAAATGATTACAGCTCCAGAGAACTCGGACTATACTTTTAATTTAAAGATTAAATAAAACAGTGAAATAGGTTAAAAAACAAAACAAAACAAAAAAACAGAAACTGGTTTTCCCCAAAGAACATAATACGGTACTAATTCTTCACAGCAGGGCTTAACAAATTTGCTGGACAACGAATTTGTGAATTATGCAGTGCCTATTGTTTTCCCCTCAAAGAGACTTTACTACACAGCATATTCCTACTACACCTGCAAAACAAAAATAAGTGGACGGTAGCTGGAAATAAAAGTTACCTGTTTAAATTGTCTTCAGCAATTTCACACTCCAAAAGGTCAGATTAATCTGGAAAATTATAAAAAAAATCTAATCAGCCTGGTATCCCAGAAGCAAAATGAGCATGATTGCCAATATAAAATAGGTATTAAAACCAGTATGAATATATTTACAAGAGCACACAAGGTAACGCTTATCACTTACGGCTTACATGAATCAGCACTACCAATGATTCTTACTTGCATGAAATTAACGGTAGCTTTTCTTTATTGAACATGGGACAAAATGAATGTAACAGGTCATCTTTTACAGGGTTTAGGAAATTATATATCCAAAAATAGTCATGGTTTAAATCTTTTTGTTTGAGATTACCTATCTAAAAGGTCCATGCACACATCATTGGCCTATTATGGACATGGAGCGTCAGGGTGCCGCCATATGATGTGGTCTGAAGAACTGCATTACCCGTAATATGGCATGGATGGAGCATGCCCCATTTTTTGGGTTGTGTATTTTCATGAGTACATGAGGCCTAAGGCAGCAATAATAAAACAGGATCACGTTTAGTCGTTTAATGCAGTTTTTTGTTGTTTTGTTTTAACCAAAGGCAATTTTTTAAGGAAGGAAAAAAGAAAATATTCAGGTCTTTCTTTCTCCCGGATTCAAAAACTGCACCCCTGGCCTCATCGTTGTTATCAAAGCAGATTGTTCCAACACTAAGACTACATAGTACCTACATAGTGGTGCCACCCTGCAGCTTTCCCCCACTATAATGCAAGCTTAGTAAAAAAAAAAAAAGAAAGAAAAACAATTGCACAAACCACTTTGTGCACCATACAGAATTACTCACAATTGTGCCACATAGCAGCAGCTATAAAAATAGTTACAATCAAATAGCAGTGCCAACAGAGTGGTTACCGTCCCCAACAGACTTCCATGGGGCACAACTGTACCTTTTTTCTGTTGAATTTTGTATAAAATAGATAGAAAAAAACATCACCTCTCCAATACGGCAGAGTATGGAGAATCATAGGGCGCCACACAGAGTGCCTATGGGTCTGTAGTACTGGGCCACATTTCCCTGTTGTCTACATGCCACCTAAGAGGAACCTGCAGGCAATCAGCAACCCCTTAGTTGTATCATTTTCATCCTGTACTGGTGGAGAGAAAATGGGCAAAAAGGATCACAGATCTCTTCTATGTGGCTCCCAAGAAAGTGCTCTGCTATATATATATATATATATATATATATATATATATATATATATAAAGAGCTTTTATGCAGTTTTATTAAGGTTAATGAAAAAAAATCACCTAAGAAAGAGTAACCAACTGGTTGAAATGACAAGTATTTCCCATTTCATAGAATTCAGACGTCTCTTTTAGAAAGGAGTAAATGGTAACGGTCTTTAATGTATGACAGCGGATCACAGCAATTTTGTATTCCAATATTATGAATGCTCTCCACCTAGTAAATCATTACATGAGGGACCTCCAAGTACTACTGAGAATACTAATCCTTCCCAGGAATCTAAATATTCATGGCCAGCAGCGTGCAAGTATACAGACAAAGCATGTGTCCCTTTAAGCCAAGTAAAATGTAAAGCATTATATGCCAAGGCTGAAGCTATTAGTGAGATCAATATTTCCTCCACCGCCTTAATAAATCATTATATTACAGCACTAATGCCGGATAAGAATATCCCAGCTAACCAGGCAAAGCTTCCATATCAGTAAGAAAGCCAACATGTAAATTACAGCAGTCTAATTGAAGCACAAAGAGGAGCGACAAGATACGGTTCCCCGTGCTGCTTGACATGCGACGGTTTCAAATCAATATAATGGTGGGGGGGGGGGGGGTCCGAGCAGATTACAGAAAAAAAAATAATACAAATCCGTCAAAGCCTTTTCTATTCCATCTCATTCCAAGTCATACACAAACACGAGGAGACAAAGCGTCACACCTCTAATCGTCATGAAAATTATTATCCTGGGGTAAGATACAATCCACTCCACTCAATACATTCACTTTTCAGGCCTGGATAAATGCTTAGAGACGTATTCCGCAGCAGGAAGTGTATCCCCAGTGAAACACAATTTCCACATATTGATGTCTTGATCAATCCAAGCACAGCAATCTGATTAAGTGCTGCATATATATTTGCTTGCCCTGGCTACTACTGCTGAGGTTTGTTTCATAGTCACTAAGCCAAAGCAGAAATATACAGAATGTGCAAAATATATATCGTTTTAGTATACACCATGGAATTACTACTACTAGAGAATAAATGGTTTCTATTTATAGACAAATGATATATCATGACCAACATTTATATCAACATCAACACTATAAAGGAATGGGCGGCCACTATGTAAAGGAATGGGCGGCCACTATGTACAGTAATGGTAAAGATCTATTATATAGAAGAGGAGCAGAGTGGTCATAAATCCCAGCACTTCAGTTTCACATCTTAGATGCTTATGGAATATCCACAGCATATGCCACGTCTGTTAAGAACATCCCCCACACACATCTCCGGGCCCCCACATCTTGAGAATGCTTCTTTCAGGTAGCGATAGACTGTCGCAGCTCTCTCCTCATTGAAGTCTATGGAAGTCACTAAAACAGTAGAGAAAGCTTGGTGCCTCCTCTTACAGAACACCTTAACCACCCTTTACTATTCTTGAATTGCATCATACAATTTGTCAGGATACCAATTTAATATAATCTCGCAAGATCCAGTAAATAAAGCACACTTTATTTTGTTTACATGAAAGTCTATGGACAATGGCTGATTTTTTTAATTATATATTTATTTATTTTTTAACAAGTTTAACATCCTGAAACACTACTTGGGATATGTCCGATATAGAAATAATTTAAAAAAAAGGACACAACTGTAAGAGTTAGATAGATAGCTATAGAGATGGATAGATATAGAGATAGATCGATAGCTATAAAAATAGATCGATAGCTATAGAGATAGATCGCTATATACATATATCTATATATACCCCTTATTGACTGGCGATACGCCTTTTCACGGCAGTCATCAGGGTACTTATGCTACAGCATCACCTTTTCACGGGTGTTTGACTGTCTAAAGACAGTCGGCTCTTGCTCTAATGGCTGGGATTCGCGTTACCTCTGATCCCGGCTGGTTAACCCACTAGATGTCATGGTCAATAGCGACCGCAGCATCTAAGTCATTTTATGAGGGAGGTGGCACCCTTTGTCACCCCATCGACTCCCCTGCAACGAGATGTTTCCATGGCAGCCAGAGGCTTGTCAAACACCCCTATTTCTGCCAACAGTAGATGCCGGAGGCAGGGCCTAATAATGCGTGTCAGTTTTACACTGACATGGGTAATACACTGCAATACAGAAGTATTGCCGTGTATTATAAAAGCAATCAAATGATCAAATAGTTGAAGAGGCTCTGTCACCACATTATAAGTGCCCTATCTTCTACATAATGTGATCGGCGCTGTAATTTAGATAAGTGTTTTTTATTTAGAAAAACAATCAATTTTGACCAAGTTATGACCTATTTTAGATTTATGCTAATGACCTTCTTAATGCCCAACTGGGCGTTTTTTTAGCTTTTGACCAAGTGGGCGTTCTAAAGAGAAGTGTATGACGCTGACCAATCAGCATCATACTTTTCTCCTTATTCATGTAATCAGCACATAGTGATCTTGCGAGATCAATATGTGCTGTCACTTACTCACACATTAACTTTACTGAAGTGTCCTGAGAGTGAATAGACATCACTTCCAGCCAGGACGCGATGTTTATTCACAATCCCAGCACGTCGGTAACGTTTGTGTGGGACTTAATGACAGCAAGCGTGATCTCCCGAGACACGCTGTAAATGACAACATGGTGTGATCTCGATGTGCTGTGCTTTAAGTCCCACACAAACGTTACCGAAGTGTCGGGATTATGAATAGACATCACGTCCTGGCTGGAAGTGATGTCTATTCACTCTCAAGACACTTCAGTAAAGTTAATGTGTGAGTAAGTGACAGCACATCGTGAACAACGCAACATCACTATGTGCTGAGTACATGAATGGAGAGAAGTGCATGACACTGATTGGTCACTGATTGGTCAGCGTCATACACTTCTCTTTACAACGCCCACTTAGTCAAAAGCTAAAAAACACCCAGTTGGGCATTAAGAAATTCATTAGCATAAATCTAAACCAGGTCATAACTTGGTCAAAATTTATCGTTTTTCTAAATAAAAAAAAACACTGCTGTAATCTACATTACAGCGCCGATCACATTATGTAGAAGATAGGGCACTTATAATGTGGTGACAGAGCCTCTTTAAATCCCACAGTGGGACTAAAAAAAATTAAACCAAAAAAGCTCAATAAAGTTTAGAATTAAAAAAAAAATTAAATCCTAAATTTAAAAAAAAAACACACATTTTTTTCTTGTGCGGAATTTTTGCTTCTGACCATGTTATATTCAGGACCAAACTGCTCTGGCTCGACTTCCTGGTTTCACTTCTCAAGTGTCTCCAGGCAGCCAGCTGCGAAAAATGGAACAGAAAGGATGGCATCTGCATGGCCTCAGTTTTTCACGCAGACCAGTAGAGTTTTATGGGCCATTCATGCATGAAACACGGACAAAATGACCCACTAACTATAATGTGTCAGTGTTCAGTCAGGGTGCGGTCTGTTCTACACTTGGAAATCCCATGGACGTGAAAATCGTTAGTCTGAATGAAATCTAAAAGGTTAGGGCAGTAATCAACTTTGGAAACATTGCTAAATGTTTATAGAACTTTAAAATGAAAATGTCTGCTAGCGAAAAATGCGCAAAAAACAGGACGTTTTCATCAGCGTGATCAATGAGACTACAATAAGTTTAATGGGAGTGTCATGAGAAGTCTGTAGTTATTTGTAAACCCTATGAGATAGAGTATTCCAATTTTAAATAACAATAAGATTGCTATTAATCAAAGACAAACTATAAGTACAATAAACAATTCAGGACAAAATTGTCCCGATTTCCTATAATAAAAAAAAAAACACAGGTACAGATGACATTGGAGGGTGAGGGAGAAGAACCATTAGTGACCATAAAGTCCTATCCTCTGACATCTTCAGGGCCAAATTAATGTTTCTCGTATTATAAAGAGAACAGAGAAGTTTGGGTTGGAAATGATGTGATATAAAAATATTGCTATGAGCACAAGACGACAGACATTTCTGACAGAAGGGCGGTTGAAGTAGAGTAGGATTACCCTTCTGCAGGCAATAAAATCAATACAAAATAAACAGGAAAAAGGAGTTTCACGCTTGTTCTTGCAGCATCATCAATACCATCAATTTATGTGACATGCCATTATACTATTCATCGTGCAAGTCATCTCACTTCTGCTGGTAAACAAAGATGGGTCATGATTCACGGAGGAAATTATGATGGATCACTCAAACACTTGATAAGGGATTTGTAAGCATAAGGATAAGATATGAAAAACAGCACAGAACAGTTTTGTCACTGACAATAGCCAACGCAGAATAGAGACACAAAACACGGTCTATGCAAAGATAAACCAATGCACAAAATACACCCTACTGCCAAGAAAAGGGAGACAACATTGCTTACAAAAGTTATTGCTGATGTCCAAAAATAACACGACTCCGCAGTGAAAGGCACGCAAATCCAGAATTGTAATCTTGTAATCAATTACTAATGGTAGTTAAAGTCAGTTGCCAGTAGTAATTAACAGTAGTAATAGTTGTAGTTAAAGAGGACCTCTCAGCCCTCCCATTTAAATCCATACTTAGATTCCCCATGAAACAACAATGAAGAATATTTCTTAAAACTCTGGGTTGTTTCCTCTTATTACTCCTGGAAAAGCATAAATAACTGACGGTTACGAACCCCTTTGTTAATAGGGCGTGCCCCTACAGCGTCTGATACGGTAAGCACTGATTGGACAGTACCAGTCTGTAGGGACACACGCCTTTTTACAAGGGGAACGGTAACGCCCAGTTGTCAATTTATTCATACATTTCTAGAAGAATTACAGAGGAACAGCAAAACACACAGTTCTAAGAAAAGGCCTGCAGAGATTCTCATGTGCAAGTGTGTGGGTGAAGGATTCGTGCTCCATAGCAAAGAAAGAAAGAGAAAAACTGGGCACCGAAGCCTGAATGAAAAAACATAGACATATAGCAAAACTGGTGCCAAGGAAAAGTAGACTATATGCCCATTGCAACCAACCAGATTCCACCTCTTGTTTTTCAGAAGCCATTTGGAAAATGAAAGGAGCACTCTGATTGGTTGCCATGGTCAACAACTCCACTTTGCACCAGTTTTGATACATCTCCCCTATAATTAATCTATACTGTAGCTTTATTCATAGATATATAGATGTATGTATGTATGTATGTATGTATGTATGTATGTATGTATGTATGTATGTATGTATGAAATAAACATTAAAGAAGGTCATTTCTATATAAAGTGCTGCTGCTTTATAATAAAAAAATATTCTTCACGACACTTTTACACCTATATTTTGCTTTCCATTAAAATGCTTGTCCAGTTTAGAAAACATAATTCTGTGTTAATAGAGGGGTGTCTTGTGTTCAGGATCCTCACCTTTTGGCCAGAGTGGAGTGTAGATACAAAGAACGTCTCTCGCTCTGGAGGACCTGTCCTGTATTACACAGACATCTCATGGATTTGAACAGGCACGGTTTAGTTCTTCATTGCACCAGTGGTGGCGCTGCACATTTCTGCACAGATCAAAGCTGATTGCCAAGGGTCCAAGCAGGGGAACACTTTGTGATCTGTTTATTGTCAAGGGATTATTCTAACAAGTAGGGCAAATCCAATCCAAAAATGACAACCCCTTTTACAACATTTTCTACTGGGATTTTTTTTTTTTATAATCTACATAAAACTTTACCATTATCGACAATAGTTATAAATCATACTTCTTTCCACATTGAACTTTATACGGTGATCTTTTGTAAGACAAAGTAATGTTGCCTAGCTTCTGACATCAACAGAATAATTTCACTTGGAAGACTGACATGTCTTAAAATAACCTTTAGAAATTAGTTGAAGTAAAAGGCTTGTGCTAAAAACACTACAAATGAAAAAAGTAAAAACTACTGTTTGTCAAGAAACTGCTCATAGATGTTACGTGGACAAATTTAAAGTTTTTATGTAACGATTTTTTCAAAATTGCAAAATGTGAAAATGAGGTGAAAGTTTCTTTACATATAAACCCCAAACCATCGTCACAAAACAGGGAACATACAATCGGTATACATGGTGTGTTCTACTGCATCACCATGGAGGTCATTTAGCATACGGGTGCTGTGATTACATGCAGCCTTACAAATTGGAGCTTTTCATAATAACTTATGTTAAAAGATTTAAAAACATAAATCAGAAGTTTTGATCGGTGAAGGTCCAGATGAGGAGACCTCCGCCATTGCTGAAACTAAGGGGCAGAACCGCTCAGCTGAGCACTCTGCAACTCCGGTTGTGATCAGCGCCCCTCATTAGGCTGCTGATGGCTCACAAAGATAGTCTATGAGTCTGTCCTCAGCGCTCCTCATCATGCGGGTCACAGGTGCAAAATGCTCAGCTGAGCGCTTCTGCACCTTCGTTATAGCGACGTTTGGGGTTTCACCACCCAAACTTTTAATATTACTCCATGACCTATCAAAAGCTTTCTGAAAATGCAGTCACTCTTTAATTTCTTTTTATTGATTTTTTTTTTTTATTTTTTAAACTAAAATCTCTGTGTTCCTTGTTTGCTCTAGGTCTGCAAAAATGTTCTGTAGTTCTTTGCATTCTGAGTAGTGCAGACTATACACCAGGCACTGTACAGCACGGAGAATTAGTGGTTAGCACTGTTGTCTTGCAGCGCTGCAGTTCTGGATTCAAAACCAACCTAGGGCAAGATCTGCATGGAGTTTGTATGATCTCCCTGTGTTCGCATGGGTTTCCTCCAGATACTCCAGTTTGCTCCCACACTGCAAAAAAACCAGAGCTATTTAAATTTAGAGTGAGAGCCCCACTGGGGACAGCAAGTGATGACCACGCTGCAGGATATGTTAGCGCTATATGAGAGAAATAAATCTAAAATGTTAGAAATACTAACTTTCCCACTATATTATAGGAATTCAGTTCAGTGGTTAGGCCTCATGCACACGACTGCAATAGTTTTGCGGGTTCACAAAACCACGGGTCCGTTGTGGTCCATCAAACCCAAAAAAAAAACATTTGTAGTGCATCCAAGTCATCAGGATTCACAGATCCACAACAATTTCACTAGTGGTGGGAACCAGCAAATCCGGACCATTAAACGACGTCTCGAGTTTTTGCAGTCCGGATTTGCAGCCCAAGCACGGATCGGTGAAAACCACGGTCGTGTGCATGGGGCCATAGAAATTAATAAGTCCGCAATTTATTCGCAAAAGCGAGAACGCAAATGCATGGTCACGTGCATGAGCCCTTAAAGTGAAACTCGAAGTTGTGACAAAAAGATACATCAGTACACAATATAATAAAAAAAATATTCAGCCTAGGAGAATTGAGTTGTGCTTTAAAGAATATTTTTTTATTACAAACCTATTCTGCCAATATGTCTCACTGTGGAATGATTATCTAATAAGTCTAATGGATGAGTCTGTTTGGGGAATTGCAAGAGAATGTTACCTACCTGACTACATTGTGCCAACTGTAAAGTTTACTGGAGGAGGGAAAATGCAATGGGTTTGCTTTTCAGGGGTTGGCCTAGGCCCCTTATTTCAATGAAGGGAAATCTTAGTGCTTCAGAATACCAATTTTTGCACAATTGTATGTCTCTACATTGTGGAAAAAGCTAGTGGAAGACCCTTTTCTGTTCCAGCATGACTGTGCCCTAGTGTACAAAGCAAGGTCCATAAAGGCAGTTTTAGGTGGAAGAACTTGAATGGCCCGCACACAGCCCTGACCTCAACCCATTGAACACATTTGGGACGAACTAGAACGGAGATTGCGAACCAGGGCCTCTCATCCAACATCAGTATCTGACCTCCCAAATGTTCTTTTGAATGAATGCCCAAAAATGTCCACAGGCACTCCAAAATCTTGTAGAAAGCCTTCACAGAAGAGTGGAAGCGGTTTAAGCTGCAAAGGGAGACCATCTCTATATTAATGCTTATGAATTTGGACTCAATGGTCATAAAAGCTCCTGTAGGTGTAATGTCTAGGTGTCCTAATGCTTTTGTCCATATAGTGTAAGCCAAAAAAGGTGAACACAACTAAAGATCCTTTTTACATTAAAAAAAAAAAAAAAAAAAAAAGTCCTAGAGAGATCTTAGTCCGATCCATACATGGACCTGACAAATAAATACTTATTGATTTCCAACCGCGTTGTCCCAAAATAAAGAAAGCTTTAATAACTACTGCTCGGCTGATTGCAAAATACTGGTGGCAGCACTACCACAAGCGCGTTCATTTTTACTTTCACCAAACCTCAGGTAAACATCAAGGGACGCAAAAGAGCATTTACTGTAAGGCCTCATGCACACGACCGTGTTTTTGCGTCCGCAATTCCCCCGCAAATCCACAGGAGAATTGCGGACCCATTCATTTCTATGGGCCCATACACACTATCCGTGTTTTCACGGGTCTCCGCATGTCCGCAAATCCGTGCCGCAGAAACTCAGGACATGTCTTATTACGGGCCGCAAATTCGATGCGGACATGCCAATAGAAGTCAATGGGCCCGTGGAAATTGCGGATACACCTCCGTGTGTCATCCGCAGTTTTGCGGATTTGCGGAAGTGTTGCTAGGCGACGACCGGGAATGAGTTCTGTCGTCATCCTGTTTTACCTAGGCTTTTTTTTTTCATCCGCATTTTGCGGATTACATACGGATGAACTGCGGATTACATACGGATGAACTGCGGATGACATTTCACGGAACACGGTCCTGGAATTTGCGGACCAGAAAAAACACTACGGTCGTGTGCATGAGGCCTAAGGCTATGTTCACAACTCAAGGATTTTCTTATTGCAAATTCGAAGTGGATTTTTCAGATAAACCTTGGCAGAAATCAGCAGCCGACACTGGGACTTCGGACGTAGATTGGCCAGTGGATCCGCAAAAGGGTTAGTCCCATTGTAATTCAACTGAGCTAATCCGCATCTTTAGCCGTACCTAAATCATATTTTACAAAGCATGTGAATGGCGTATAAAATACCTCATTTACTTGTATTGCTGGCGGAATGTAAGTGGATTCTGGCAGGATTAAGGCACAGAATTTGTGCCTAAATCCATAATGTTGAATGTGTGGACATGGCCTAAAGGTTACAAATGGTTACAAAAGTAGAGTACAGATGTGTCCACAGTTCTGGCCGTGGTTACGGACCGCGGCCTCCACTCACCTGCCTCCCGCACATCTTCCTCTTCCTGCCGACGTCTCCCTCCCTGGAGACGCCAGCATATTCGTCCGCTCTGTCCTGTAGTGTTCACTAGAGGGCATGCACGCTGGTTCCCAGCCTTAAAGGGCCAGCGTGCGCATATGTAATTCATTATGCTCAGATCACCTTGAACTATAAAGAGGGCCCTGCCCTTTTGACCTTTGCCTGAGCGTTGTTTGTAATTCCCATGTTAATCTTGCAAACTGTCCTGTTCCCAGTGTTCCCGTGCACTGATACCTGTATCTCGTGCTGTGTTATTGTTCCTCAGCCTGTTTAGTGATTGGAGTCGTGTCCTGCTGCAGCAGTTGTCATCCGCTACGTCTGGCGCAACCTGCTGAATCTGTTGTTATCCGCCACGTCTAGCGCAACCTGCTGCACCTACTACCATCCGTGCCAGAGCCCCTGCCACCATCTGGACTATTTCAGATACCCTTGTGCTACGAACTTGTACAGACTTTTGCATAGACTGACTTGGCCAGCTGCCTCTACGCTATGCATCCTAGTGGGTCAACATACCCCTAGATCGTGACATCCACCCTTACCTTTGGCTAAAAACTCAGATTTTCAAGAAGCCAATTCAATACAATATCTCGACATGCTAGCAAAACCCTTGACATGCTGCAATTTACATCACAGAAACACAGATACATATAGAATAGACATCTCGTGACAGTATCAGAAAATCATCTTTTTTTTCAAAGCTGGTAATTTTGCGACACAGATCTTGGGATATTTTGAGTTAAGTGCAAATGTAAGTATTAGGTATGTTATGATACCAAAACTGTGTGTAGTATTGCGATTTCGATACCAAAACTATACTTTGCCAACAGTAATAAAAAAAAAGTTCTTCCGTTTTCTGATGTGAGGCACGAAGTGTGATGAATTTTGAATGTGCCTTACATTAATAGTAATTAACTCCATCATGTTTCTCAGTCATAATGGGTTAATGTGTAAGTTACATGATGGGGTTAATTACTATTAATGTGAGGCACATGGGAGGTTAAATTCATCACACCTCGTGCCTCACAATAAGTGAAAGAAAGTAGTCATAAATGACTCGAAAAAATTGTTGTGCAGGTCATTACGGCCGCGCCAATACCGAATGTGTGTATATTTTATGTATTGAGACTTATTTTAATGTTTATTGTAAAAAAAAAGGTGTATGTGTATTTTTATTTTATTTAACATTACTTTGTTTTTAAACTTTAATGTACCGGCATATATCTATATACAGATAGTACACAGGCAGTTGTTAGGACATACCTAAGTATGCCCTAACAACAGGAAATATGGTAAGACAGCCCTGGGGTCCATCAATGGACCCTGGGCTGTCTGCCCATATATGGTATGTCCCTTAATCGAGTCACAGGGATTCCAGTGATGCGATCCAAGGGGCATCCCCCCTTCTCTATTTCTCCTGAATGCTGCAGTCAGCTTTGATCGCAGCATTCAGGGGAATAACGGCGGAGATGAGAGGTTTCTCTGATCTCCGCCATTATAGAGCAGGGCGGCTGTGCCATTGCCCCGCTGCTGACATTAAGTGCGCGCGGTCAGCAGGAGGTGATGCGGCCGGCGCTGCACTAATGAGCGGCGGTTCAGGCACTGAGGATAGAACACGGGGGGTGTTTTGTAGTGCGCCCATGTTCGGTTTCCAGTGCCGCCGCTCATTAGTGCAGTGCTGGCCGCATTGCATCATCCTGACGGTGCGCACTTGTCATGACTCAGGAGCGGGGCAATGGCTGTATCACACAGCCGCAGCCGCGCTCCCATACATTCATGTATTACTATACTTCGTTGTGCAGCCGCACAGCTTAGTATCGAAATACATGAAATAACGGTATCGAACTGTTTGAGGGTGCACAGTATCGAAGTTTCGATGCATCCCTAGTAAGTACACATCTGTACACCTATGATTTATAAAGAAGTCCAGGATGAAGTCTCATAAAACGTATTTCAGGCCTTTATCTCAGAAACAGCTGCTCATAATGAATGTACTTTTCTCTGGATAAAGCCTATAGACTCTGTTCTACCAAGAATTGAAATACAGTATAATGCTTTCATCAGAAAGTTTCCACTGTGCTATGGATGTTGCCACTTAAATAATTTCCTCAATTTCCATTCAGTTTACTTGATAAAATGTACAGAAGCTTGTAACCTGGGGAATACTGCGTTGGGAAAGATTTGTCAGCATGTTGTGAGCTTTGGTAAATGAAGCTCAGTTATATATCTCAAATATCTCAGTCAAGATGAAGGACATAAATATGCTGTACATGGACCCGTTAGTAGGGAACTGTCAGAGGAGAGCAGAGGGGCAGTTCTCACATTCTAGTATCAGGAATACTAAAACGTAATATTTCCTTGTCCTCATGTGACAGTCCTGCCTCCATATGCTTGACGATTCAATTACTTTCATCTCTTTATCATGACTATATACTAGTCAATATATTACGAAGAGCCTAAAGGGGTTGTACAAGATTAGAAAAAAACATGACTGCTTCTTTCCAAAAACAGCACCAACCCTGTCCATAGGTTGTGCATGGTATTGCAGCTCAGCCCCATTCACCTCAATGGAGTAGAACTGAAATTCCAGAAACAACCTCTGGACAAGTGTGGCACAGTTTCTGGAGGCAACCACATATATTTTTAGCCTAGTCCTGGAAACCCCCTTTATGTAGAGGTATACACAGCTTCTAATGTAGAAGGTATCACATACGAGTAATCACCCAATGATAAAAAGTCACTGCGATTGGTTTTAGAACATGACAAAAATAAAAGAATAAACTTCCCATCACAAGCAGGTTATGCAGAACTCCAGATGTCCAATAGGATATCCTCTCCAAAGCCGCCAGAGGGGCTACAATGTGTGGCTACAATTTATCGTTTATAATGGCCAATACATTAACTCCAAATTCAGTTTAGCGAGAAGGTTGTTGCCTAACGAAAATATATAACAATAACGGAAAGAAACCATGCTCACTATTTAAAGAACAAGGTATTCCAAGTTCTCCACTAGGCTCTGTGCTCACAGCCGTATTAGGTCTTTAAGGAGCGGCCGTATATATAGTCCTATGGAAGGAATCGGATCCTGTCCTGTGAAATTGGGAAGAACTTTCCCATATTGGTATCAGATTCCATCCTTGGCTTTAAATTTATGGTTTTTGCACGGAGCGGAAATATGACGGTGTACATGAGCCCTTACTTTGGAGGGCTTTGCAACAATTCCAATGTACATTAATTTTTCATCTGGGTAACGCTTACTTTTCTAGGCCTATTGTAGATATTCATGCTCAGGGAGACATATCAGAAGAGGACATTGTTGGGGGGGGGGGGGGCAGTAAAGTAGGACTGCAGCCAACTATCAGACTGAAAATTCCATAGTACCACCGATTTCACTTTTGCCTTTCCACTCACACCTGATGGAGCGCACAACGTATAATACAGCTAGTAGATTTTTATGGGAGTTTATGCGAATTAATATATTGAATGCGTCTTGTAAATGGTAAACCGTAAGATAGTAAAAGCACTGGTGCTTTGTAAAATAGGATATTCAAGAAGGTCACTTGAAGTTTTAATCCTGTACCAGGCCTATAAAAAGATAAATTCTAGAGATGAAAATGACAACACCAGAGATCAACCTTTTAATGTGAACTTTGGCTTCAATTTCCATTCTAAATGCAGAGAACATCAAGTTTAACACCATTTTTCAGCAATACTGCAAGCTTCCCTACATTTCCAATATATGCTCCTCAGGCTCAGTCTACACACTGCGAAGGTCTCACCTATGCTGCATGAATTAAAGCAAACATGGTGTTCTTAATAGGGTTGTAATAAAGATGACATATCAGATTAAAAGCTTCACGTTTTATAGAAATTCTGCAGGTGATTCAGACACTTCAGAAAAATACATCAGTATTAAAAAGACTTTAATGAGATCCATGTATCCAACAGCTTCATTACCTTTCTCATCCGCCACCCCCCCCAAAAAAAAGTTGTGTTCACGATTAACCCTAAGCAAAACTCTTCACTCCTATAGTGACTCCCCTGAATATCAATCAGTATATTGATATTTTGCCTTACAATTTCATTAAGGGTAAGTTCACACGCTGAGTCAAAAACATCTGAAAATCCGGAGTGTTTTCAAGGGAAAACAGCTCCTAATTTTCAGAAGTTTTTTAAGCCACTCGCGATTTTCGCTGCATTTTCACGGCTTTTTTCAATAGAGTCTATGAAAACCGGCTCCAAAACCGTCCCAAGAAGTGACCTGCACTTTTTCGCGACTGTTTTTTTACGCGCCCATTTCCAAAATGGCCGCGTAAAAAAACGGCCCATCGGAGCAGAACGCCGTTTTCCCCATTGAAATCAATGGGCAGATGTTTGGAGGCCTGAAAAACGGCCGAAAATAGGCCTTGTGAATATACCCTAACAATTTTTCTGTCAAAGCTGATCTTTAGCTACACTTCAGACACATGCGAGAGCAAGGAATCTGTGTTATATCTCTGTGTTATATCATTGAGATAAATTAATATCTAAAATAGCATTGGAGAAAACACAGCTAAAAAAAAGGATCCATGTGACACCAACTAGGGTTGCACAATGCAGCAAAACTATTTCAATGCTGCGCACCCTCAAACGGTTCAATACCGTTAATTCATTTATTTCTATACGAAGATGTGGGGCTGATTAGCTTAGTATGGTAATACATGAATTTAGTGGCTGGCATGATGTGATGCAGATGGCTTTTCAGTGCCCGCCGCTCATTAGTGCAGCGCCAACCGCATCACATCATACTGATCACACGGGCACAGTAAGTGTGATAGAGAGATCAGGAGCTGGGTTGTAATACACAGCCGCATCCCCGCTCTAACGGCGGAGATTAGAGAAACCTCTGATCTTCACCGTTATCCCTTGGAATGTCGCGATCAAAGCTGACTACAGCTTTCGAGGGGACATTAGAAGGGGAACCCCCTTTGATTGCGTCACAGGGAACCCCTGTGGCGCAATAGAGTAACATACCATATATGGGAAGACAGCCCAGGGTACATTGAAGGCTGACTGACCATATTTCCTGTTAGAGTATACTTAGGGTATGTCCTAACAACTGCCTGTGTACTATCCATACACAGGATAATGTACTGACAAATAGATATATGCCAGTACACTACAGTTTAAAAATAAAAATGTAAAATGAATAAAAAAAATAACGTTAAATAAATAAATCTGTAAGGCCCTGTTCACAGAGTTTTGACACTTTTTTCCTGCGGAAACCGTGGCAACAATGGCCAGAATTGCCTCCCATCGATTTAAATGGGACATGGAGGTGTTCGTTTTCCCGCCAGCGGAAAAAAACGCTCGCAAGAAAAAGAAGCGACATGCCCTATCTTGAGGCATTTTCCACCTCCAATACACCATTGGAATGAATGGGAGATGGAAAAAAACGTGGCAAAAAATGCGCTCTGTTTTTTCCTTTGCCTGTTGAAGAAAAAAAAGGTAAAAAAACGCGGTATAATATGCGTCAAAAATACACCTGTGGTGCAAAACCACTTAAAAAAAACCAGAGCTGATTTTTCCAGGCAGAACTTTCTGCCTGCAAAAATCTCAGTGTGAACAGGGCCTAAAAGAAACATTTTTTACAATAAACATTCACATAAAAGTCTCAATACTTAAAATAACACATATTTGGTATGGTCGCGACCATAATAACCTGCACAACAAATTTATAGCGTAATTTACGTGTACGCTGGAAAGAGAAAAAAATAAGTGTTCACTTATTAATGTTAGGCACATGGTGTTAAATTTTGAACCTCCCTCCATAAGCCTCACATTAATAGTAATGAACAATATCATGTACCTTACGCATTAACCCAATGTTGCCCATTATGACTGTGGTTCAAAATTCATAACCGCATGTGCCTCACATCTGAAAATGGAAATACCATTTATTTTTATTTTTTTATTGTTGGCAAAGTATTGTTTTGGTAACGAGAATCGCAATACTGCGCAAAGTATCGGTATCTAAGTCCAAAGGGTGGTATCGTGACAACTATATGTGTAACTGTATCGTATTTATTGCCAAGTAAATCATTTTTTCCTAACCTACTTGATAAAGAAAACTGAATAAATAATAATAATATAAAGTCAAAAGGTAACTGTTTAAAACGTGTGCCATTTAGACAAGAATTCTAGGGCCATAGAATTCAGCACTTTTCAGAGTCGTTTTTAGGCTCCCTGTACACGCCGCAGAAATTTCTGTGACTGAAAATCCGTTCCATTCATCAGCATTGGGTTATTTCTTCAAGAACAAAATCTGCAGCGTGTTGCAGGGGGTCGTATTCTACATGCTGCAGCTGCTGTTCTCAGCCTGTGGGAGGGTCAGCTTGCTTGGTTGTCTATATAACATGACACTTCTCTCACATGCAGTCACGTCTGTTGCTCCCTCTTTAATACAAGGTTTGATAGAAGGAAGAATCCCTCTCTAGTGCTTGAATGAAACTGCCTGAGAAAGCAGAATACAGAGCCTGCAGGTCCTGTAACAGACACTGAACTATTACTCCATTAGTATTGGCTAGAGCAACTTGAGTAACAGAGAAGTATGTGCAGGGAGGGGAAAGTAAAGACTGTTCTGTCCCGTGGCTGAGACACAAAAAGGTGGAGCATGTTATAGCTATGGCTATGTTCATACTGAGTTTTTTGCAGGCGGAAACTCCGCCTCAAAACTCCGTTTGGAAATTTGAGGTAGATTTTCCTCTCCCTGCACGCCGATTTTCGTGGTGTTTTTCTCTCGCAGCCATTGAGCACTGCGGGCATAAAACGCTGCGAAATACGCTTTCTCTGCCTCCCATTGATGTCAGTGGGAGATCAGAGGCGTAAACGCCCGAAGATAGGGCATGTCCATTCTTTCTCCCGCGAGACAGTTTTACCGCTCGCGGGAAAAAGACGCCTCCGTCTCCCATTGAATTCAATGGGAAGCATTTTCGGGCGGTTTTTGACGCGTTTTGCGGCGCGGTTTCAGCGTCAAAAAACTCTGTATGAACATAGCCTAACAAAGTGTAAAGGATAAGAGCTGTGGGAATAATGTTGTCATAAAAATAACACAGAGCTCTATAGGCCACTATTACTAGCATGACCTACAAATGAAAAACAAGATTACAGTAGGTAGGTTTTTTTGGACAGCAGCATAGTCTAGCTTTTATTTGTTTTGCTTGGAATATGCGTTTAATTGAGGGATTCAACAAGATATTGCAACATCAGATGATGTAATGAGTATCTACACCCTCAAAATGCCTCCTAAAATGTCAATCATTGCAGGTTATGGTAGGCTGAAGTGTAGTGAAATTTATTAAAATGAAGCATAATAGAACATAATAGCACCCTACACTTTAGGAATAACCAGAGCAGGAAGAAATGAAACGGAAGGACCAAGAGGACTCAGTGACCGGCACAACACGTAACGTACAGTACATGCAGTATGCGCTACATTTTAGATGCCCCCTCCCTCAGTAGCACTATAGGGAAATGGTTTACTAGTATATAGTAGCTCATCTCTTTAAAAGCATTTTACAGATGGGGAAATTTAACAGAAACCATCTTTGTATTGGCTCCTTCAATAGGATATTAGGATAGCTATATACACACACATATACATATATATGTGTGTGTATATGTGCATATATATATGTGTGTGTGTGTGTGTGTGTGTGTGTGTGTGTGTGTGCGTGTGTGCGTGTGCGTGTGCGTGTGTGCGTGTGCGTGTGCGTGCAAAAAGAACGAACAACATACTGTAGTACCTTATAGAAATGTTTTTTGTTTTTTTTTTTCAATAGAAGCGGGTAAAACAGCAAGCTATGAAAAACCAGTATGCACCTTGAAAACTTTCCAAGGTGTGTGACTTGGAGGTTAAATCCCCTGCTAAATTCCAATGTGTAATATTTACCATAGTCGAAAAAAAATAAGAGCTGTGAATTAAAAAAAGGCTGTCCCCAAATAAATAAAACCGTCTACTGTACAATAACGTATTGAGACCGTAACGGAGAGAAGGCTGGTAAACCTCATTTTTTATTTTCTAAGAAACGGAATATTTATTCGCATGTGATTGTTTTCTGAACTGTACAGGAAAGTAAATATCCACAGCTCCCTCTATAAATCAATGTTCTATCAGTGTAACGTGCTTTCATTTTGCCCTAAGCCTCCAATGTCTCGCATGAACTATGCGTAATGCATTTGGTAAAACAGCAGTGTGTACTTGTCACATAAAAGCTGAAAGATGCCCCCACCAACTGTATTTCAGAGGCAAAGGAAGAAACGCGAAGTAATAAAATCCACTAATCCTCCCTGGAAGTTGTATGGCCGTGTAAGCATAGTGCGCCTGTACTGCTTCACTCTCCAAATGAATATGGGATAGAAATCAATAGGTTGCGTGTGTCTTAATCTGTAAGGCCTCATTCATACATTGCAGATATGATCAGTATTTTGCATCAGTAGTTGTAAGCCCAAACCAGGACAGGATCCTAAAAACAAGGGACCATTTTGGAGTAGATGCGACGGTTTGATCACTTTTTATCAAATTCTCTTGAAGGCAGGATAAACAGAAAACGGCAATTCTGGCGTTGTTTTTATTATACTTTTTACGGCGTTCACCGTGCGGGTTAAATAATTTAACAGTTTTATAGTTGGGTTCGTTACGGACGCGGCGATACCAAATATAGATAACTTTTTACTACTTTTTTTTCATAATGAAGTATTTTGTAAGGGGAAAAAATTGTTTTTTGTTTTTTTTCTTGCTTGGGACATTTATTTATTTCAAACTTTATTTAATTTATTTTTTTTACTTTATTTTTATTTTATATGCTGGACAAAATAATGCAACAGGCAGCGCTATTTTGCCTGGCAAAATGATAGAACCATAAAAGTCAATGTGTTCTGTCGGGGGCCTTTGGTGTCAGTGAAAGAAAATGTGCCTAGGCACAAGGGTCCCAATTTCCCAACCACCATTTGAATAGTGTCAGTTAAAAGGTAACTTTTATTAATGTATCAAATAAGGACAAACAACAAGCAAGGGTTAAAAATGTTTTCAAGGACGGCTAGTGTGTATCATAGAAGATTTAGCAAGTGTATCCAGCACGTCGCTGAACACAGTGAGAGAGGCTGATTCGGCAGCTGCAGACTGCCGTTGGTTAGTACGGTCCCACACGAGTGAAGAGAATCACTAGGCCGTCGGTGAATATTAAAATGGCGATAGCCCCCCCGACATGTTTCGCTGCACAAGCAGCGTCCTCAGGGGATAATTCGGGGCTAATGAGCGCGCGTTTCTGAGACAAACGGAAACCATTTGCACCGAATCCATCACCATTGAAATCAGTGGTGATGTAAACGTAAACCTATGGTTTCCGTTTGTATCAGTCAGGGTTCCGTTCTAACTGAAAGCTCAGACGGAACCCTGACGCAGATGTGAACGAAGCCACATTGACCTTGTACAATTTTCTGTACTAGATGTTGCCAAAAGCCACCTCAGTCAATATTACTTGCGTGCATTTGCTTGAAAATGTATTACGGACACATTATACAGGACTCAGACATTATACAAGAACACAAAATTATACATATTGTACAAGAATCAAAAATTAACACCTATCCACAGGATAGGTGATAAGTGTGTTATCAATGGAGGCCCCACTGAACCCCCATTTCTCCTCACTGCTCAACCGCAGTCAGGTGGACTTTGAATGGAGTGGCAGCGCCGCCACTCCTTTCAAAGTAGGGCCTGACAAAAACAGCTGAGTACAGTACTCTCTGTTAGTCCCATAGACATTGAATGGAACAGCAGGTGCATGCCCAGTCACCGCTTTATTCAAGCGCCTCCTCACCGCCAGAGGTGCAGTGAGGAGGATTGGGGCATTCGTGACCTTCATTCTCGTGATTGGTGGGAGTCTCAGCGATCAGACACTTATCACCTATCACAATGAGAGCCAATGGGAATAGAGTGGCTGCCGTATTGACTATAAAAAGCTGTGTATCGTGATAGTATAACTGCTGGAGTGTGGCACTACCAACAACTTTCTGAACTTTCTAGGAGTATGACCAACTTGTTCACGTCAATTGACTTGATCAAGACTGATGGACAATGCCTTTTAATGTTACCCTAAAAAGTGACCGGCACATAGTCTAAAGTTCTAAGGTTCGAAAGGATAGAACTATGTAATTCTTAGTCAGACCAACTCCTTTTATCATACCTTTTACAAGGGGATTTATTCAGTCTTAATACCTCTGTCTACCTTCCATGTTATTTGTTATATTGACAGAAAATCGCAGCCAGCGACTGTAAGCTAATTTTCAGATGGCTTTATAAATTCATGTAATGTTTTTATTACTCTGCCAAGAGCCACTTAACTAATATTATAATGAAGAAATTTTCTCGGCAGCATTGTCCATGTTCCATTATACATTGTAATAGTGATACTAAAAGATTTAACAGTATCATTGAAGGCTTTTACATTGAAGGAAAAGTAGAAGGCTTTATTAAAATGTATGGCCTAGGCTACTAAATTGTCCGATCTGTGATCCAGAAAATGCACCTGGGCTTTGCATGGCAGTAAAATGAGGCTCTAGAAATGCGAACCACCACACAGCAACGGCAATGGATGAATGAGTATTTCTGCAAATGTCAGACATCCTTGATCGTCTTTCTTACATGAAGTTCAGAGTGCTTAACCTAGACTTGTACTATTCTTTAACCATCGAAAACATTCAGCTTCGTGAAGTGTTGGTGTTCTTAGTGATAATAGACATTAAAGGATATAGTGAAATTTGAGAACAACTACATACTTAGGGCGGAATTTATTAACATTGGCATTGCATATGCCAGTCTTAAGATGCACCTATTTTAATAATTAGCCCCTTAATAAAATCAGGGGTATCTTTTGACAGCAGCTAATGGGCCGGGGGATAAATTTTCACTATAATTTACAACAGCTTTCTGGCGTAAATTATAGTAAGATTATCGTGCCGCGATGGCTCTTCCCCCTTTTACAAAGACCCTCTCACTTTCTAAAAAAGTGCCAGAGGAAGCATTAAAATAGAAAAGTTACAACTTTGAGCAAAATTCAAATTTTCTACACCAAAAAAAAAAACAGGCATAGAGGATTTCATAAATTCCCCCCATGGCATTTGCGTTTTTGCAGCATTTTTGGGGCAGTGGCAGCATAATCTATAATTGAACTCTTTTATACAATTTTTCTCCATTGGCTCCTCTAAAGAACTTTTAACACGCCAAGAGTGACGTCACGTTAAAAGGATGGAAAAAAAGCGATCAACCCCATCTCAAGACGCATGGTATTTTTTCATTCATTTTAAAATGCAGGAGGAAAAAGTGTGTGAAAGTCACTCAGAGCAGCCAACTGTCGGCCGAAAACCCCGCAGGCATGCGTTTTTACCATAAATCGGTAAATTTTTCAAATGAATTTTTAATGGCTGCATGATTTTGTAGCTAAACTGCTGTTTGATTGTGAATGGCCGTGCAGTTTTGAAGGTAAAACCACTGTTTAGCTGCAAAATCGTACAGCCATTATAAATTTCAAACCACACCGAGTTGCTGTAAAACCGCTCCGTGGGTCCCTACACTAAGTGCGGATTTACACGAACGTGATATACGTCCGTGCAACACGCGTGATTTATACGCGTGTCGTACGGACCTATGTTAGTCTATCGGGCCGTGCAGACAGTCCGTGATTTTTGCGCAACGTGAGTTCGTTGCGTAAAACTCACGACATGTCCTATATTTCTGCGTTGTTCGCGCATCACGCACCCATTGAAGTCAATGGGTGCGTGAAAATCACGCGCACCACACGGAAGCACTTCCGTGGGATGCGCGTGATTCGCGCAACAGCAGTCAAAAGTATGTTTGGAAACAGAAAAGCACCACGTGCTTTTCTGTTTACAAACATCCAAATGGAGTGTCATAATGATGGCGGCTGCGCGAAAATCACCCAGCCGCACATCCTATGTGATGACACACGGAGCTGTTAATTGCCTTTTGCACATGCAAAAAACGCCGCATTTTTTGCGTGCGCAAAACGCACACGCTCGTGTAAATCTGCCCTTATACTAATCAACAAATCGCTTTTGACTAGAGATGATCAATTATGTTTTAGAAGAACACGCCGAGAGCTGAAAAGTATAAGGCCCCATGCACACGAACGTGCTTTTGCGGCCACAATTCCCCCGAAAATCCACGGGAGAATTGCGGCCCCATTCATTCCTATGGGGCCATGCACACGACCGTGGTTTTCACGGTCCGTGCATGGCCCCGGAGCCCGGACCGCAGAAAGAATGGGCAAGCCTTATTACGGCTGTGTTCTGCGGTCTGGGGTGATTAAAAATAATGGCCGCGGCCACGTGCACAGCCCCGATTTGCGGGCAGCTCTCGGCTGTCACTCCGTGGCCGGACAACCTGGAAATTACAGGCGTGTACATGGCTACGGTTGTGTGCATGAGGCCTAAGAGAAAAAAATCTATCAACAGAGGAAAAGATTTTTCAATGTGAGGATACTGAGGCTGAAGAATTTATCAATGTATGTCCGAATGTGACAAATAATGACTCAACAAATAAAAACAAAACAAAAAGGAAAGTGGTGCTATTGCTGTTCTTACAAAGACCTGCATCAATCAGAATAAACATCAAATTTGGATTCAGGAACCAAATCAACTGTGTACTTAATCCAAATTAGTTTCCACAGGGAAACTCGAACAAAAAGTTAATCTTCCTATAGGAGAAATTCCACCTAAGTTTATCTTTTACAGAGGTACATAAGGCAGAAACCTAAATTCATGCTTCCACCCTCTGGATCCCTCCCATTGGTGTGCCATAGATGGACATTTTAAGCAGCGCTAAAGGGGTTGTGGTACTTTACACAAGCCCTTTATTTGCATACACGGTGGGTTCTGGCTCAGACTCCCACGGTTGTCATCCTATAATAGGTTTATATAGCATGTTAAAAAATACATTTATGCAGAATTCCCTGTTACGGTGGCAAAACAAAGTCACTAGAGCCTTACTTTCTGCTGGATCAATATAATAAATTTACCGCTTGTTTCCTATATATGTTTTGAGCAGCAACAAAGATCTAGATCACATGAGAGCTGCATGACCCATGACCGATACCATGGTATCAACAAAGATCTAAATTTTTTTGTACTTAATACAAACCAGTTTCACCCGGTCAATGAAAATTAAAATAGTCAGATCCTCAGACAACTGCTCCACAAATATTCAGTGTCTTGTACTAAAAAAATGTCACCATACATATAGCAAAGCATATTAGTGGCCATCAATTTATTCTGTAATGTAAGATGACAGTATGTCCCTGGCTCAGATCGTGCAACATATGGACCCATAATCAAAATGCTATGACTGATTTGTACATTTGCCATGGAGCTTTTATAAAAGAGTGAGTAAAATGAACCTATACCTAATTTAATTTAGAAATAAAAAACTAAAAAAAACTAAAAACAAAATGTCCAGATGGTATACAGAGGTGTCCACCCTTGTTATACAATTTGTCATAATACCAAGTAAATACAATCTCACGACATCCATTTAAAAACTAATAATAAAATGCATTATCATACATTTTATGGGAGTTTATTGGTAAGAGATGGCTGACAGATGGAATCAGTTATAGCCACTAAGTAAATAACGTATACATTAAACGTGTACTTTTTCTAACATGGAATTTTATGGGTGACGGGTGGCTGACACACGTATCAGGTTTTTTATTAATATGTTTTAGTCTTCATTCTCATCTGCGTGAGATTTTTTCGTTGTTCTGCTCCATCACCATTAGTGCTGGATCCGTCGCATGACAGACACCAATGGCAATGGACGGTACCCATAGACTTTAATGGGTTCAATCATGGTATCCGTCGTTTTACTGGACAGAGTAGCACCGCATGATCGGCTATTTTGTCCGGAATTTCTAATCTAAAACGTCTTGGGATATGTCAGGTTTGGAGCTCAGTTAAGGGAAGACACATTTGTAGGTGTGTCCTATCCTCATTTCACTTTTCCGTCCGTTTCTGCTCGATGTAGGTACTATGCAGAGGATGTAGGTACTATGTTTCACATTTGTTGGAGTTGTGATAGACTCAAATCCTTTTGGACACAGCTTGTTGACTTGTATTATGTGGTGAGGGGTACACACATCACTAACACTCTGCAGGTTGCTCTGTTGATGCTACTTGGTTCGATTTCCTCTGCTAAGAAGGGGACCTTTCTACATTTTCTAACGGCTGCTCATGCTGTCATACCATACCACTGGTGTGCAGCTGAACTACCTACTATATCGGAATGGCTCAGGGAGATATCCAATGAGTGAAGGAATTGCCTCCTGGGGATTCTGTATAATCTAAGTTTATTACAGTATGGTTGGTCTAGCTGGAAGTCATTCCAAACCTCCCCCAAATTTCAGACATAGGCTCAATTTCGTTATGAGAGTCCATGACATAGGAAATAGATTACCCTCTCCTTTATTTCATTTTACGTCAGTTCTTGTAGTTTGTTCCTTTTTATATTTAGGTTTCCACAAGTCAAGGAGCCCATCTTTTTTTGGGCAAACACCCAGTGACCACCATGACGGATCCTGAGCTTTCGTTATTTTAAAGCTCAGTGACATTTCCTTACGTATGCCAATATATTTGGCTTTACTAAGTTCTATATGGCGCTTATAAATATCAAATAGTATTTACTGGTCAAAAAAAAACTAAAAACCTATCAAACTTACCAAAACAAAAAATAGGACCTGGTGTCTGTATAAGACCTCTTGCACACTGCAATGACCTGAATGTATTACAAACACATAGGAACTCTCTGGGCAGCTATATGGTGCCTCTGTATTCTGCCTTAAAAGGATTCTAGAATATGTAAGGAAAAATTAGAGGTACATTATGGGCCCATAGATTTCTATGTATTCCGGAAAAAAGTTGTGTGCACAAGCCTTTACATGCGTTGGGGTTTCTCAAAAATAAGCTCTACGGTTCTAAAGACTCCCAATAGATGGTTTTCTGGACCTCCACATGGCAGGTATGCAGAATCTGGCCACATTTATTAGGTGTCAGAAGAGGGCGTTATGGATTTAAGCTATCTCAAGGTGTTATGGTATTATGTATGCGACGTCCAATATAAAAGACCTCTAGTATTTTGTGCAAGCCTTTGAACTTGAGACGTGAATGGGATACATCTAAAGACTAGATTTTATTGCAAACAGATAAAGTTCCACACGGAGTATTTTGGGGGAGGAATATCTGCCTCAAAATTCCGTTTGGAACTTTGAGGCAGATATTCCTCTCCCTGCACGCCGATTTTCGCGGCAATTATCGCGCCGTTTTTCGGCCGCGGCCATTAAGCGCCGCGGGCATAAAACAGCGAAAAATACGCTTTCTCCTGCCTCCCATTGAAGTCAATGGGAGGTCGGAGGCGGAAGCGCCCGAAGATAGGGCATGTCGCTTCTTTTTCCCGCGAGGCAGTTTTACTGCTCACGGGAAAAAGACGCCGACGCCTCCCATTGAAATCAATGGGAGGCGTTCTCGGGCCGTTTCTGCCGAGTTTTGCGACGCGGTTTCCGCGTCAAAAAACTCGGCAAAATACCCCGTGTGAACATAGCCTTAAAGAGAGACAGAAACAATAAGTAATATTCGTTCTTAAAACGTTAACAGATTTATTCAGTGCTACTATAAACATTTAGTTCTATATTCCCCTAACAATAATACTCTGTCTTTCGGAATGTAATCATCAAGATATTTATGACAAATCACTTACAGGTCCCATTAGGAATAACCCTTACTGAATAAGATGTTTGATTTTTAGAGCAACCTCCCTAAGGGTATGTTCACATGGCCGATTTTCAGGCTGTAAACGCCCGAAAAATCGGAAGCAGAATGCCTCCAAATATCTGCCCATTGAATTCAAAGGGAAAACTGCGTTCTGCTCCGACGGAGCGTTTTACGCAGCTTTTTTTACGCGTAAAAAAACGGCCGCGAAAAAGTGCAGGACACTTCTTGGGACGTTTTTGGAGCAGTTTTCCATAGACTTGAAAAAAGCTCCAAAAACGGCCGTACAAAACGCTGTGAAAACACCGCGAAAATCGCGAGTGGCTTAAAAAAAAAGTCTGAAAATCAGGAGCTGTTTTCCCTTTTCAGACGTATTTGCTCACTGCGTGTGAACATACCCTTACAAGTTTAAATCCAATCCTACAGAGTCACACCTTTACAACTGGGAAAGATAAATGTTGTATTTCTCCATTCACCTCTAAATTTATAGGCGCATACTGGGATAGATCAGGGTTAAAACAAAGCATTCATGGAAGAACAATAACCCCTTCCCGGCTTCCCAGCTTGGTCAAGGCAGCACACAAGGCAATAAAACATAACAGCAGGCAGAGCATGCTAATAGCTGCAAGTGACAAGGACTTGCTGAATGTCACCACTTCATACTGTTCACTTTCTTATCTGTGTGACTTCTCCCTTCATGTAACTCATGAAAAATATCTGAATTAGCATCTCCGCTTAAGGGCCATTGCCACCAGGAAGGCCGCCTGGTTACATTTCTGCCGGAGCAGATGAAATGCCACTTTACTGCGCTTAAAGATTACCTTTTTATAGAAGAGATGCTTCCTAAGTCACTGGGGCGTGGGCCACTTTCATTAATATCAAACCAGCTTAAGCGGAAAGGACAGGCTCCAAGCACGGTCCCGTTCACCGTTTCACAATGATAACATTCATAATTGGTATGAATAGAAGCAGTTACGGCTACAATTACAACATAAACTACATCTGTTTTAACGCCCCATTGAAACAAGGTTAGCTTTCCTCAGACATCGCTGCTCCTCCATATGTAAACTTGCACCGGATCTCCTTCAGTGTTGATGTAGTAGAATGCCATTCTACAATAACTGCAGTCATTCTGGCTCACAAATAAATTCACTCACTGCCTGTTGGCACAGGCTAAAAATGTGAAATAATTGCACAGATTACAATAGAAAGTAACACACCAGATCTTCTGTTTGACTACTGGGTAACAGAACATTATTGGAAATGATTAAAATGCCTCACAGTCCATAATTTTTATGTTACAGGATTTATAAAACGTGCACAGATGAATTCCCCAAACCGCTAACAATAGGACCTGTCCGCTCTCCTGACTAGACTGTTTAAAGGGAACCTGTCACCAGCATTTCACCTATTAAACCAGCAATATCTGGTGGTAGTGGGTGAAAAATCATTTCTATATAACCTATAATTATCTTCTTAGTCGGCTCTGTAGATTTAGTATTCAGTTTTTTAGTGTTCCCGCACCGTATGCAAATGAGCAGAAGAGTCATATCTTCATTCCTCAAGCCTTTCCGAGCTTACCTGCCTCCTTAGTTTTGATTGACAGCTCCTTGCCTTCCCCCAGCACACGAAATCCCGCGCTTGCACATCGAAGTCCTGTTTTAGTGCGTGCGCACAACGGGACACCATAGCGGCGCATGCGCAGTAACTAGATTTGATGTCTTCAGGCAAGATTTTGGCATTCAGGGAGTGCCAGTCGTCGGCAGTGGGCGGGCATAAGAAGAGGAACATACAAGACTGCCGAATTACCATAAAAGGAACAAAATGTTTGCAGACCGTTATTTACAGTCAGAGTAGTTTAGGAGAGGGGATAACGGCAAATAACTTGACAGCACTGGCCAGCAATGGGTGATTAGAGTTCGAAAGGAGAAATGATGATGACAGGTTCCCTTTAAGGTTCTGTTCACATCTGCGTCAGAGGTTCCATTTAGAGCTGGATGCAGTGCTGTTCTTAACAAAACGACACCTCCATGGAATTCAACGGACACAATCACAAGTCAATGGCATCCGATAGGCACCAGTAGTATCAATCCTGTCTTTGGAACCGATTTACTAATCATTCTGGTTTTTCTATATCTAAACATAGCGAAGAGCAGAAACCCAGGTCAACAGGTCACAGAAAAAAAAAAAAAGAAAAGAGCGAACATTCAAAAACACCAAGTTTAGGCTAAATTTCCACTGCGTTTGAGGTGTACACTTGACGTGTGCACCGGAAAGGTTACCTCAAAACTTATCCATGGGCCCCTGTTCAACCTATGGAGACCAAAAGAGTGACCTCTAGGCCTCTATCTGGTAGGTACATATCGGTAAACCTTTTTTCAAGTGTATGGAATAGCGTAGTCTGCTGAGTTATTCCATATAGAAGGCATTCCAAAAAAAAACATACCGTGCAGCATACGTTTTGTTTTTCTTTTCCCATGGGAGCTTATTTCCTGTCGGAGGTATAAGTCAGGAAATACTTCTGACGAACACTGCAAAGTTTGACTAGACCCTTACAAAAGTGTTTTTGGTTTCTAATAAAACGTAGTAGTTGTAGTTTAAGCATTCTACTTTAGTTACTACAACAGAAATGAAATTCATTAAAAAGGGAACTTTTGCTATGATCACATGCAATACCAGGTATCTGTGTAATAAACCGCTGACTGCTCCTAAAGTGAGCAAGCCAGAACGCCGATAATAAAGAGAGCCCTTTATTAAAATAAAAATGTGGGTTCTGCTCCTTCAGGTATATTTGGTTTCTCATAATAGAGAGACCGCAGAGGCTAAATGCCATTTTTAGCACAAAGGTCTATTGCAACGTCAATTGAATAGAATCTCGATCGTTATCCAGAAAGTACTGCAGAAGGTTAAAGTAAAATAAAAATAAAAAAATAAAAATTACAAATTTGGGCATGAAAATGGGGCCCCCTCTCTACTGTGTATGCCACTGCTGTACGGATATACTTGTTAAGAAAAACAAAACTAAAAAAATAAAAAGCTTTGCAGACCTTTACTTTGGAAAGGCGTTTAAACTCTGTAAAGCGTCTTCTGTTTTAAGAGACTCTGTGACCATATTATAAGTGCCCTATCTCCTACATAAGGAGAACGGCGCTGTAATGTGCTTTTTATTTAGAAAAACGATTTTTACCACGTGAGGAGTGATTTTAGCTTTATGCTAATTAGTTTCTTAATGCCCAAGTGGGCATGTTTTTACTTTAGACCAAGTGGGCGTTGTGAAGAGAAGTGTATGACACTGACCAATCAGTGACCAATCAGCGTCATACACTTCCCTCCATTCATTTAGTCAGCGCATAGTGACACTGAGTTATTCACCATATGCTGTCTTATACGGACACATTAACGTTACTGAAGTGTTTAGACAGGGAGTAGACATTCCTTCCAGACAGGACGGGATGTCTATTCACAATCCCGGCACTACGTTAACGTTTCTGTGGTACTTACAGCAGAGCAAAGCGTAATCTCGCTGTAACCTGTCATTTACAGCGTGATCTCGCGAGATTACGCTTTGCTCTGCTGTAAGTACCACAGAAACGTTACCGAAGTGTCGGGATTGTGAATAGACATCCCGACCTGGCTGGATACTGGTGTAAAACACACTAGCAGCATGTACTGTGACCTCTAAAATGATGATCATTACAATCACAATTATCTGTACAAGCTTCTCCAGGCTTTAAAAAAGGCTTAGATCATTCCTTACAACAAAAAAATATAAGTTCCTATGTCAATGTAGAGAATTCTCATTTGAAAGTTGATCCGGTCTGATCGCCACTTGGAATCAGGAGGGAATATTTTCCTTTTTTATCGCAGACTGGTTCATGCCTTATTTTTTATGTTGTTGTTTACTTTACCCTTCCTCTGGATCAATAGGGGTAAAACAAAGTTCTATAGTTTACCTACATACCTTCACTTTTATCCCATCCCTTGGTTGAACTTGACATACATATGTCTATTTAGAACCGTACTATGTAACTTAAATAAAATCCCAGTCGCGTCCGTTTTTACGATCACTGGAAAAAAGTCCCTTATATGTACGGAAAGTCCAGGAACTTAGAGACAGTTGGCAACGATGATGTACACATTTTAACATTATGTTGTTTTTAAAGGGAACCTGTCACCAGCATTTTATTGATTAAACCAGCAATACCAGGGGGTAGTGGGTGAAATATCATTTCTATTTAACCTAAAATTGTCTTCTTAGTCGGCTCTGTAGCTTTAGTATTCAGTTTTTTAGTGTTCCCACACCGTATGCAAATGAGCATAAAAGAGTCATATCTTTGTTTGAAAAGAGTCATATCTTCATTCCCTCAAGTCTTTCTGAGTTTACCCCGCCTCTTTACTTTTGATTGACAGCTCCTCGCCTTCTCCCAGCACACAAAATCCTGCACTTGTGCATTGATGTCCTCTTCTGGGGTGAGCGTACAACGGGACAGCGAATTATTACGATAAAAGGTGCAACATGTTTACAGACCATTATTTACAGTCGGAGGAGTTTAGGAGAGGGGATAACGGCAATGAAATTTTGATAGCAGCGGCCAGTAAGGGATAAGTAAAGTTCAATAGGTGAAATGCTGGTGACGGGTTCCCTTTAATTTCAAGACACTCTGCTGCTCCAAATCTCCAGTACATACTTAGATTTTAAGGATAGAATTCTGGCTGCCTGTAGCCACCACTAGAGGGAGCTTTCTGTATGCGGTTTTATTATGGAGTTTAATGTAAAGCCATATGCAGTAAGGTGCCCCTTGGGGCAGACAGTATTTTATCTCTAACTATAGGTCTATGCAGGGGATTTTGGGGCACTGTTTTAGATATATGGCAGCAACAGCTATAAAGACATATTAAGAAATTCAATCAGAATAGAATTAAGGACCTATTTAATATAAAAAAAAAAGAAAAAAAGTTCACCCTTTCACTGCCAATGACGCATGTAATAAGTCATGGTTTTAAACAAGTGCCACGAGTAAAATATAAGTACTTAGATCTTGGTATCACATTAAAGCCCAGAATCTGATATCACACTCAAACTTTGAGCGCAGCACTTCTTTGAAGTCGGATGAAAGTTTTTACTTCCCGATTTTTGCATCTGTGTAAGGGGTAGATAGGGGAACCTGAACTTGACAGCAGGATCATCATAGCCGTTACGGTCATCTCTCTCCTGTACAGTCTTCCCAGTGATTAAAGGGAGCGGATATAGGAACTTTTCTTTGCTATCGCACCTCTTGCCAATGAGAGATGATATGTACTCTCTGACTGTCACTTTTAGCGGGTCTTTTTTTCCCTACTACAGGGTTGAGCAGATGAGCAGTTACTTACAGCATCTGGATTGCAGATTTTTGGTCTATTAGGATCTGTTGATTATGTGAATGCGAACATAGAAATAAGTGACATGTATGAACTCTGACCATCTTGAACTTATATTTATAGAAGTTGTTGTGCATCTCACGGCCTGCTTGGGTCAGACATTTAGCCACACAAATGACTTGTGTATTTAATTTATACAGGTTATGCTTTGATGAAAAACTGCATGGAGACGCCCATGAGTTTAAATAGCTTGGAGCCATTTTTTACAATAAGGTGCCTACTTTCAGAAAATATATTCGGTATGGATGGGAGAGGAAAAAAAATATATAATTTTTCAATTTTATAATTTAGTAATTTGTATCTGCGTATGTCATAAGTGTAAAAATGATCACAACAGTGAAAGGGTTAAAAATGGATATTCACATTTAGTGTGAGAATTCTATTGAAATTTCAAGGCTGTATCGCCACAAGAGTGTCCACATACTGCTTATGAAATGGTGTGACTGAAAAATGTTCCCATTAGAAATTCTGTGAGATTTCTTATTAGATCATTATGATGGAAAGCCAGGCCTTTGAGTTTTACCATTGATAAGACTTATATCAAACACCAGACAACTTATTAGTATTTTCACCCATTTAGATCTTGGAGCATGACTGCACACTATAATCTCTGGGAACAAGAGTAACATGATAACCAAATAAAAAAATCCTTACGCACAAACTATGTAAATTAATAACGGAGCTTACGTCATCTTTTTGTCAAAAAAATTCCTGAAACAAAGAGAAGCGAAATCTATGCAAATGTGAAATCCTGTCAGCGAACCACAGTGACAGAAAAGTTATGTTCTCCCTTCAGTCCGTCAATGTATGGATTGAGAAGACGATGAGATCGCAGCCAGAGTGCTCCTGCTCTTCTGAAACCTGTATTAAGTGATTATTACAGACTGGCGCTGTACAGTAAATCGTAGCAGCATTGCACTACCTCTGATCCCTGCATAGATATACAGTCCGTCATTGTGACACAGATGAGCTCACGTATTCAGGCTAAAAATAGCTTTGTGACTTCATGTCTTATGTTTTCTCTGCTGAATACAAATCCGCTCAGAATTATATTCAAGTCTTATTTAATAGATTAATGCCCCTATGGCAAACCCAACAGGCGCACTTCCTATAAAAATAAAGTGACCATGATGCAAGTAAACGTTGGCAATGCTACATATATTCCGACCACAAAATAATAAGAAAGCAATGCATAGGTCAATACAGCAAAGTGCAAGTACCTATGTCGTTCCATTTTATATTCTGTATTTTAGATCTAATAAAGATGTTGGATTTTGCTTTCTACGGTCATCCTGCCTTTATTTTCTGATAGGAATTTGGGATTTGTTATTCAGGTGTGATAATTTACTGGTGATTTGGGAGTCCTCTGTTGGAGGAAATGCTACATATATACACAACTTCTGGTTTTTTTCATATTGATTTGTTATTTTTACATAAATAAAATAATCACCAATAATCAATTCCTCTGGATTAAAAAGAGCTGCACTGTAATGCAAAAGTCTAGGGAGCAGAGTAACTTTTTATTAATGAAGCTGTATCGGAAGTGTGTGTTATAGATCGGGACCAGCAAAAAGGCAAAATGAAAATTAAAGAAAAAGTGGAAAATACAGGGAAAAAGGTTGAACTACACCACCATTTATTACAAAAATTTCTCTAGGGATTGAGATAACGTAAAAAAAATAAAATATTAAACAAGCAGGGGCATATTTAAAAATGTATTACGGATTAGCTCCTTATAGATCTGATAAACGGAAGGTGGTTTACAGTCGGGCTAGGGCAATCATAGCTAGATTGGTGAACTGTTAGGGCTTGTCCACACAATAGAATTGTTGCAGAAAATTTCTGCAGCAATCCTCTTGAAAGTCAAAGGCTTACCGCTGCGGCAAAGACGCACCATTTTCATGTGTTTTTTACGGCAGAAAATGGTGCTTAAATTGCGGCATCTCCTCTGAAAAATGCAGCAATTCTCTGGACCCTTTCCGTAGCAGGAATGGACTTGCAGCGAAGGTCAATTTCAGCTCGGAAACTTTACGCAGCATGTGGATGAGATTTGTTACATCTCATCCACTATGCTGCTACTTTATACTGCTGCATTTTTTCCTGTCCGAAATTCCGTCCGGAAAAAAAATGCAGCATTTCCGCAGTGTGTGGACGATTTAAAAACTTCTCCCTCAGAAGTAATAGCCTAAAGGGTTTTCATTCGTGTAAATTCTGTAAGATGTGCAGGACTCTAATAACCAATGAAACTGGCCCATTTTTATGTCAATTGGGAAAATGAAATGTACAACATTCCATTAAAGAAAGTTATGACTAACTATATGTATGTGGTCTACCTCCTAGAATGTAGTTGTGAACTACAGTACGTTGAGCAGACTTGGAGAAAACGAAAAAAACTGGGTGTTGTGTCGCAATGTCTGAGCCCATTTCGCTACCTCATAACAAAGATCCCAAAAATTGAATGATGGAAATCTTTAGGTGGGGATGTGATAACAGACACGATCACAAAAGGAAACAGAATTCATCTATGCGCCTGAACACAATGTTCAAGTGCTGGCACGACTTGAGAACAAAGGATTGGAAATGATGAAAATCAACGTGCCCGAATCCCCCCCCCCCCCCCCCACATCTCCTCAACGAAGGATGGCCGGACATATAGTACACATTAGATGGTCAGCCATCCCTGCCGAAATCAGTTGGTTTGGCTGACGTTAATCAAATGTGTAAGGCCACCTTTAGGACCCAGGCTCTTGTTGATTTTTGGGAGTCAGCATTACAGATAAGTGAATCATGTTATCTAACCAGGCTATACTGAACGACAGATGACTCAGTCAAGGGTCATAAATGGCCATTTCCAACGTACTGCTTGCCACTTTAGCAAGATGTAATGTAGATAACAGTAACGTTTGTTTTTTTTAAAAACGATCATTTTTGGCCAAGTTATGAGCAATTTTATATTTATGCAAATGAGCCTTTCTAATGGACAACTGGGCGTGTTTTCTCTTATTTCCAACTGGGCGTGTCTTGTGTTTTTAGCAACTGGGCGTGTTTACTTCTTTCACTGCACAATCACGCTGTGCTGTGGATCATGCTGGGCTGGAACAATGAGAAGTGTATGACGCTGATTAGTCACTGATTGGTCAGCCTCATACACTCCTCTGTACAACACCCAGTTGGTAAAAAGTAAAAACACGCCCAGTTGTCCATTGAGAAACTCATTAGCATAAATCTAAACTAGCTCATAACTTGCTCAAAAATGATCATTTTTCAAAATAAAAACCACTGCTGTTATCTACATTACAGCGCCAATCAGATTATGTAGGAGATAGTCAAGTTATAATCTGGTGACAAAGCCTCTTTAAAGAAAAAAGGATCCCCAGCTCTGAATACTACAGCTCAGCTTTAATTGTGCATTTCTACCCCTTTTAAGGCCTGGCCTACACTATCACTTCAGTCATGCAACACCAGTTGCAGAAAGGTTGCAAGGCATAGACAGACTGATGGACCTGTTGCGCTATTCAAATTGTGCAATATTTCCCTGCTTGCGTTATAATCCAATAGGAGTAAGGTCTGGGCAACATGGAGACTTTTGTAGCACAACGGATTGATTTCATTTAGTGACAAGATTGAATGCAACGCTAGGTAATCATTTGGTCTGCACCTGTAGTTCGATAGTTAAAATCAATCAGTTGTGATACAGAAAGTCTGTGTAGCCCAGGCCTAATGAGAAAAGTTGTGCAACACCTTTCATCTTATTTACTACTTTTGAGTTTGTCTGCTGCATAACTGTTGTAAGTTGCATCAAGACATTTTTTGTGCATCTCCTTGTTGTAGTGAACAAAGTGCAAATCCTATGGATGTGTCTATCCTGCAACTCCAAGGCAAGCAACAGTTGTAGGAACAATAATCCTAGAAATAGAAGACAATATTATGTGTACATCAGGATAAGGGTATGTTCACACGGCGGGGGTCCGTAACGGCTGAAATTACGGGGATGTTTCAGCCTGAAAACATCCCCGTAATTTCAGCCCTACCGGCATGTGCAGGCGCTTGAACGCCGCGTCAATTACGGCCGTAATTAGCGCTGCTATTCATTGGAGTCAATGAATAGCGGCTCCAATTACGGCCAAAGAAGTGACAGGTCACTTCTTCTACGCGGGCGTCTATTTACGCGCCGTCATTTGACAGCGGCGCGTAAATATACGCCTCGTGTGAACAGACGAACATCTGCCCATTGCTTTCAATGGGCAGATGTTTGTCAGCGCTATTGAGGCGCTATTTTCGGGCGTAATTCGGGGCAAAAACGCCCGATTTACGTCCGTAAATAGGCCGTGTGAACATACCCTTAGATATATGACAACCATCACCCCCAAAGTACAGCATTATAGGGGGCACTGAAAATCGCTATCGCAATGCATCGGTTAATAAAATATTAAGATCCTCATTTACTTTAGCATATTCTGTTTGCATCTTAATTACAAGCCTGGTAATAATAATGAAAAATGGCACAAACAAGTAAACCTCATTTTACACAAAAGAGATTTTTTTAAAATCTCCACTTACGTGAACTCTCAAAACAGAACATGTTGAGCAGAAATGTCTTACTAATTGGATGTCCTAAAGACTCAACTGGGGCTGGGAGATTTTGCCCAAAAATAAAATCTAGATTTTTTTTCAACACTTTGGCCGATTTTCGATTTGAATCTCAATTTTCTTCTTTTTTTTTTCTGTTTATTTAACAGTAATACCAAGAGATAATTTATTAACATTTTCTTTATATAAATAGCCTTTTAACATATATTGCTATAATTATTGTACGTAACTTCACAACTTTTTACCCCTGCAAATACTTTATTTTATAATAAATACAATTGGAAAAATGTCTATCTAATTGATTATAACTTTTGTTCCCTGGCAGGTAACAGGTTAACAATCTATAATCAATTACATACTGCATGCACTAACATCCAATCTCTGCCCGTCACCCCCTCAGCCGGTCTTCGACATTGCCAGATTTACGCAACCTTGAAAAACGTTTGTGTGTCAGCCGGAATTCACGGCCCCGCCACAGTACATGTGAACGGGACTCCTGACATTTAGGCTACAATCACACGACAGTGAAAAAAAAGTGGCCATTAAAAACTAATCAATGGTCAGTTTATCGTGTCCATTTTGCATCAGTGTCCCCAAATTCTCATCGTTTAAAAAAAAAAAAAGAAGAAGATGGATTTCATTTGTCAGGGTAGATAGTGCCACAGTGCCCACATAGTGGCACAATGCTCACACTGTGACCGTACCACAGTGTCAACATGTAGTGACAATACCAGTGCCCACAGTGCCACCCCCAATATAGTGCCAGTGCCCATGTAGACAGTGCCACACGCCCTTGCAGATAGCACACACATGTAGATCGTACCCCAACTTGTAGATCGCAGCACCACCCCCTCCCTTGTAGATAGCACCCCCACATATACACTACCGTTCAAAAGTTTAGGGTCACTTAGAAATTTCCTTATTTTTGAAAGAAAAGCACAGTTTTTTTCAATGAAGATAACATTAAATTAATCAGAAATACACTCTATACATTGTTAATGTACTAAATGACTATTCTAGCTGCAAACATCTGGTTTTTAATACAATATCTACATAGGTGTATAGAGGCCCATTTCCAGCAACCATCACTCCAGTATTCTAATGGTACATTGTGTTTGCTAACTGTGTTAGAAGGCTAATGGATGATTAGAAAACACTTGAAAACCCTTGTGCAATTATGTTAGCACCGCTGTAAACAGTTTTGCTGTTTAGAGGAGCTATAAAACTGACCTTCCTTTGAGCTAGTTGAGAATCTGGAGCATTACATTTGTGGGTTCGATTAAACTCTCAAAATGGCTAGAAAAAGAGACCTTTCATGTGAAACTCGACAGTCCATTCTTGTTCTTAGAAATGAAGGCTATTCCATGCGAGAAATTGCCAAGAAACTGAAGATTTCCTACAACGGTGTGTACTACTCCCTTCAGAGGACAGCACAAACAGGCTCTAACCAGAGTAGAAAGAGAAGTGGGAGGCTCCGCTGCACAACTGAGCAACAAGACAAGTACATTAGTCTCTAGTTTGAGAAATAGACGCCTCACAGGTCCTCAACTGGCAGCTTCATTAAATAGTACACGCAAAACGCCAGTGTCAACGTCTACAGTGAAGAGGCGACTCCGGGATGCTGGCCTTCAGGGCAGAGTGGCAAAGAAAAAGCCATATCTGAGACTGGCTAATAAAAGGAAAAGATTAATATGGGCAAAAGCACACAGACATTGGACAGAGGAAGATTGTAAAAAAGTGTTATGGACAGACGAATCGAAATTTGAGGTGTTTGGATCACACAGAAGAACATTTGTGAGACGCAGAACAACTGAAAAGATGCTGGAAGAGTGCCTGACGCCATCTGTCAAGCATGGTGGAGGTAATGTGATGGTCTGGGGTTGCTTTGGTGCTGGTAAACTGGGAGATTTGTACAAGGTAAAAGGGATTTTGAATAAGGAAGGCTATCACTCCATTTTGCAATGTCATGCCATCCATACCCTGTGGACAGCGCTTGATTGGAGCCAATTTCATCCTACAACAGGACAATGACCCAAAGCACACCTCCAAATTATGCAAGAACTATTTAGGGAAGAAGCACGCAGCTGGTATTCTATCTGTAATGGAGTGGCCAGAGCAGTCACCAGATCTCAACCCCATAGAGCTGTTGTGGGAGAAGCTTGACCGTATGGTACGCAAGAAGTGCCCATCAAGCCAATCCAACTTGTGGGAGGGCCTTCTGGAAGCATGGGGTGAAATTTCTCCCGATTACCTCAGCAAATTAACAGCTAGAATGCCAAAGGTCTGCAATGCTGTAATTGCGGCAAATGGAGCATTCTTTGACGAAAGCAAAGTTTGAAGGAGAAAATTATTATTTCAAATAAAAATCATTATTTCTAACCTTGTCAATGTCTTGACTATATTTTCTAGTCATTTTGCAACTCATTTGATAAATATAAGTGTGTTTTCATGGAAAACACAAAATTGTCTGGGTGACCCCAAACTTTTGAACGGTAGTGTAGATCTCACACCAACATGTAGATCGCAGCACCACCCCCCTCCCTTGTAGATAACACCCCACCCCCCTTGCAGATTGCACCCCCACACCTTGTAAATTGCAGCACCCCCCCCTTCCTTGTAGATCGCACCGCTGTAGCTGCCACTAGGAGCTAAATCACCGGCCAGAGGTTGCCGATGCTTTGGCCAGGAATTCAGCTCCTAGTGGGAGCTACAGCGGCACGACCTACAAGGGGAGGGGTTGTGGTGCGATCTAGAAAGTACAATGGGGGGTGCGATCTGCAAGGAGGTGCTATCTACAGCGGTGCGGTATCTACAGGGCGATGTGGCTATGAAATAGGAGTCCCTGCTTCCCCACGGAACTGCTGTACCGTACTGTATCATTTTGTTCAGTACAGAACAGCAGTTCCATGGGGAAGTAAAGACAGACTGGGGCGGACCAGAAAGTGACGAGGCGGTGGGGCGGAGCTTCCTCCTGCAGCACGGCGCTACTGAAGAATAGATTCTACGATTCTGTTGAAAAAGAGAATCATTAGAGTCCTTGAGGGCGAATCAATCAAATTAATTTGATTAATCGCCCAGCCCTACAATCAACTCTAAGTCACCTTTAGGCAATACAAAAAAAACAAAAAACAAGAAGAACGGACCATCTATTATCTTTAAGCAAGATCAGTAAAACTAATTCCTTGGACTCAGTAAAATGGAGACGTAGTGCAATAAAAGGACAGTGGTGATGTCAATAGAAACCAATTAAATTCTAGAAATCACTTAAGTAAACGTCTGCCATGGAGAATATTACTGTTTTTTCCACTAACCTACTTTAAAGGCTCATGCACATGTACTACAGCTCCATTTTGTATGGAGCGGTCACACAGCTGCCTTGGATGCATACACTTTTTCTGCAGGAATATATACAAATCCGACAGACAAAAAAAACAATTTTTTTTTTACAAAAAGGGAGGGAAAAATCTCATTACACACAGTCCCGTGCACTGCATTGTACGGTACCATGGAATAAAATGGTACTGCTGGTTTAATGTCAGAACAATTTAGCTTTTACACTAGAAGGCAATTTCTCATATGCAATGAAAAAGATTTTAACCAAAGTAACAGAGATTTAGGAATAAATTACGTGAATGAGGTGTAGCTGCAGTAGCACGCACAAGGACGGTGGTGTGTCTAGTACTGTAGTGAAGATGCCTATTGTGAGGGTCCTACCCATAGGCCTTAAATGCCATTTCTCAGAAAACCTCTTAATTTGGATATATAAGGTCCATGAGTCAGGTAACTAACCAACTACTGAAGCAGGTACCCAAATAGAGAGTCATATTCCAAGATTCTGCTCGTTCATACCTGTTATTGTCTTTTGAATTCCCCCTTATTTTGCCTGCAATTGCCTACTAATATATATGGATCTGTTCACACTACTGTTTTTGTTTGCTTTCCATTGCTTCTTTTCTTTTTAAATCTTTGTAGTAATTTTGCAAATGAAAGTTGATATACTGAATATGGTTTTAAGTGCAAGTAGAGAGACAAAGATGATCACATTACATAAATTGTACTGTACAGTATCAAATAGGCGACCGACAAATTAGTAAAGAAAAGGTTAAGTTAGCGTTGGGAACTGGTACAATAAGTGCTTCAGTCTGACCATAGAAAAAAACTAAACATGGATAGTTTTTATAGTAACAGATACCTGTAGCATAAACAAACCATATACAAAAAGTAACAAAAAAAAAAGAAAAAAAAAAAAGAAAGTGGGGTGTATGAAAGTGGGGAAATGCAAAATATCCATACATCTATGTACCAGTCGCCTGAGAGCGGCTCTACTTCAATTTCTGAGTGGCTAGCAAAAGTAGAGAACAGATTGACTTTATGAAATTACTCACTGGGAAACCAGGTACCATAAAAGTCCTGGGACGTCTGGGTGCAATAGAATAAAACAGAAAAATGGAAGGAGCGCGAAGATACCAGCCACAATAATATTTTCCCTAGTTCAGAGAGTAGGTTGGAAAGACATGCTACTTTGTAGGGTGGCAACCAAGTCACCACCCACAAAACAATCCAAAGCAGACAAATAATCCTCTTTTCCAGCAGCCACTGCAATTTTGCCAGAGTCCCTCATTATCAGGCTCCCTATAAACAATGCAAACATATAGAAAAAGACTTGAGAGCGGCTGTATTGAAGTTCAATGCAATGGCATCAAATTAGCATGCAAATCAAACCGTACTCACATGGGTGGAGAAGAGCCAGGCACTTCGCCCCACTCCGATCCTCATTCACCCTAAATTTGACTCCCATGGTCACTCTTTCAGTAATGCAGCAGGCAGAATCAACCGAAGTAAAAGGGTGACTTTAATAACATTTAAATATAAAAACAAATATAAAATGGCCAAACATTCCACGTGTATCGTGGCATCCCCCTTCATCAGGAATCATTAGCTGTCATATACTAGCACGTTTAAATACCCACTTTCCCCTTATTCCCGTCTCCCCTAACCAGAAGTGATGTAAATCTGCAACCCCTCTATATTGCGATTCAGGCTCTGACATCTAGCTCCTCCCACAGGAAGTGACAGAACCTGAAACTGCTCTATGCTCCCATGTCTCCTTTCTCACACTGGAAGTGACTCAATTTAAATCCGATCCACTGCCACACCTCGTACAGTAAGTGACATGAACTTAAAGGAACAGTGTCATCACAAATTATTTTTTTATATGTTAAAGATGTTAGTGCTTTATTAAAAACGTTTATATTCATTTGTGTGTTTGTGTTTTACTTTTTCTTATTTTTACACTTTTTCTTCCCTATGGGGGCTGCCATTTTTTGTTCCATTTCTGTGTGTGTCGATTAACGACACATACAGACATGGAATACGGCAGCCACAGTCCCATAGGGACTGCGAACGGCTCCCGTCCCATTGACTGCAGTGTACGGCGTCTGTGTGGGAACTGCGCATGCGCCGCTCCCACACAGTCCTATTCGAAATTGGCGCCGTCCGGCGCCATTTTCCTGTGGACCGGAAGTCGCGGCCGGACAGTAATATTACTACTTCCGGTCGCGGCTTCCGGATTTGTGCACTTGCACCAGCGGCAGCAAACGGAGCGGACGGGCCGGAGGGAGCCGCGGCGGCAGGAGCAGGTAAGAGATTTCAATGTATGTTCGTGTTTGTTTACTACTGTATGTAAACCTACTACACTGTGGGTTAGCTCAAAAAATGGCGACACACAGTGTAGGAGGTTACACCGTTCAAACCCCTCGTTTATCCCGGCACTAGCCAGGATAAAGGAGGGGGGGATGCTGAGAGCTCACTAGAGCGAGGGCTTTTAACCCAATGTTGCAATGCTGCAACATTGGGAACAGCTCCATCTAGTGACCAAAAATGGGTAGTATTATAAATTAGAAATAATTTATAATATTTCCTGGACTCGTGCAAAAAAAAAAAAAAAATTTGAACAATGTTTAATCACCCACACACTAAATGTTTAATTTTTAAAAAAAAAACATGTTTTTCTGGCAACACATTCCCTTTAAACACCACTATCTCCACTTCTACATCTCTCTTCTCACACCGGAAGGGATACCCAACCTAAAAAAGCCCACACCACACCTCCTGCAGGAAGTGACACGTAACCTGAAACAGCTCTATATTTACTGCAATATTAGAGAGCCCTATCTATAACCACACATATACTTACTCATTCGTATCTACCACACCATCCTCATTTATAACATCCATACTCTGAGATCTCACTCATTCCCAATTATATAGTAATTGAAGGTGGGCATCAGTACCTCTCTGGATTACCTAAAGATTATATAAACTATCAAACCCTCCCCTAATTTCTCATACTGCAAGATAATAATCCCTAAAATTACATACCTATTTTCTAAAAATATCATATATATATTTTTTCTACTATCCAGCTTATGCCGTCTTCCTTCTCTCAAGTCACCCTCTCGAACATTTCATTGAACCCATTTGGGCAGAGGCACTATAATCTGAAAATCCAGTACATCTCTCCTCACAAATTTTAGGAACTGGGACGTCTGGGTGGTTTGGGCCCACTATAGGGCTGAGGAGGGAAGTCAACGTAGAAAATAAAGGGGTAGTCAGGTTAGAGAGGGGTCAGACTATATTGGTGGGGGGAGTAACAGACTGTGGGGAGAAGACTAGGCAACAGAATAGGGATATCCTTTTGTTACAAAGCAATGAAAATAAAAAAGGCCCAAATAACGTCAAATAATCACATTTCTGATAATGAAAGGGAAAAAATGAAAGGCAAGTTAAAGTGTATGTTCACTAATGCCAAAAGTCTAGCAAGCAAAATGGGGAAGCACGAGGCCTTGGTACTGGAGGAACATATTAACCCCTTAGTGACCAGCCCATTTTAGGCCCTAATGACCAAGCTATATTATTTGTTTTTCTATAGTCGCATTCGGGTTCAACGGCCGCAATCTAAGTAAACTTCGATAGCGGGCATTGGAGCAGGAGCTCAGCTGTCATCAGACAGCCGAGCCCCGGCTCCAGCCTGCACAGGAGACCCGTGCAGGACTTAGACTAGGCCAATGTGAAAATGTGTCAGCCTAGCCTAAGGCCCCTTAGTAAGAAACGTGAAAAGGCGTATTGTTGGTCACTAAGGGGTTGGTGTTTCTGAAACATGGCTAGACGCTTCTCATGACTGGGCTGTAAATCTACAGGGTTTTACACTTTGTCGAAAAGACAGGACAAATAGGAAAAGGTGGTGGTGTATGTCTGTATGTGAGAAGTGATATGAAGGGAAGAAGTGTGAAAGAGACATAAGAGGGTGAAAATTGTGAGGAGGTTGAAACATTGTGGGTGGAATTACAAAGGGAGGTAAACACTGAAAAAAATACTTTTGGTGTAATCTACAGCCTCCGAATATAGCTGAGGAGATGGAACGTCAGCTATATAAAAACAGATGGAGCGGGCTGCACAGGCTGGTACTGTAGTGATAATGGGAAATTTTAATTATCGAGATTTTAATTGGCGTCATGGTTCGGCTTCAACTGCAAAGGGGAGACATTTCTTCAACCTGTTGCAGGAAAATTTTATGGGCCAGTTTGTGGACGACCCGACTAGAGGTGAAGCTCTGTTGGATCTGGTTATTTCTAATAATGCAGAGCTTGTTGGGAACGTCAATGTGCGTGAAAACCTCAGTAACAGTGATCACAATATAGTTATATTTAACATATACTGTAAAACACAAACACAGGCTGGGAGGACAAAAACACTTAATTTTAAGAAAGCCATTTTCCCCAGGATGAGGGCTGCAATTCAGGAAATTTTTGGGAAGAACTAATGTCACAAAAAGGTAAAAATGATAAATGGGAGATTTTGAAATCTGCTTTGGGTAATTATAGTGCAAAATGTATTCCTATAGGTAACAAGTATAAACTACTAAAATGAAACCCCACATGGCTTACACCTTCTGTAAAAAGCTCAATACATGACAAAAAAGGGCATTTGAAAAATACAAATCTGGGGGTACAGCTGTAGCCTTTTTAAATTATGAAGAGCGTAATAAAATCTGTAAAAATTTAATAAAATTAGCAAAAATACAAAATGAAAGTCAGATGGCCAAGGATAGTAAAACAAATCCCAAAAAATTCTTAAAGTATATGCAAAAAAGCCAAGGTCTGAACATGTAAGACCCTTAGATAGTGCTAATGGGGAGTTGGTCGCAGGGGGATCAAGAGAAGACAGAGTTACTAAATGGGATATTTAGCTCTGTATATACAATAGAAGAAAACGCAGCTGATGTAGCCGGTGGCAATGCTGTTAATATATCAGTTGATATACTCAATTGGCTGAATGTAGATATGGTCAAAGCTAAATTAAATAAAATAAATGAACACAAGGCCCCGGGACCAGATGGGTTACACCCTAGAGTTCTTAAAGATCTTAGTTTAGTTATTTCAGTCCCCCTCTTCATAATATACAGAGATTCCCTAGTGACTGGTATAGTGCCAAGGGACTGGCGCTGGGCAAATGTGGTGCTTATTTTCAAAAAGGGCTCTAGGTTTTCCCCAGGTAATTATAGACCAGTAGACTTGACATCCATCGTGAGGAAAATGTTTGAGGGGCTATTGAGGGACTATATACAGGATTATGCGACAAAAAAAATAGTAAAACCGTGCTGGCTGTCACTTATAATACTAAGGAAAGAAGCTGTCAACCCAAACTGATCTGTTTTTATGAAGAGGTGAGCAGAAGCCTAGACATAGGGGCCGCAGTGGATATGGTGTTTTTGGACTTTGCAAAGGCATTTGACACTGTCCCTCATAGATGTCTAATGGGTAAATTAAGGACTATAGGTTTAGATAGTATAGTTTGTAATTGGATTGAGAATTGGCTCAAGGACCGTATCCAGAGAGATGTGGTCAATGATTCCTACTCTGAATGGTCCCCGATTATAAGTGGTGTACCCCAGGGTTCAGTGCTGGGACCACTATTATTCAACTTATTTATTAATGATATAGAGGATGGGATTAAAGGAACAGGGTCACAAAAAAAAAATTTACATCAGTTTGATTTTTGTCTTTTATTAAAAACTTTTATATTTATTTGTGTGTTTGTGTTTTACTTTTTTTTATTTTTACACTTTTTCTTCCCTATGGAAGCTGCCATTTTTTACTCCATTTCTGTATGTGTCGATTAACGACACATACAGGCATGGAATACGGCAGCTACAGTCCCATAGTGAATGCGAACGGGGCCCGTTCCATCCACTATGGTGTACGCCGTCTGTGTGGGAACGGCACATGCGCCGCTCCCACACAGTCCAAGTTGAACTGAGTGCCGTCCGGCGCCATTTTCCTGTAGACCGGAAGTCGCGGCCAGACAGTAAGATTACTACTTCCGGTCGCGGCTTCCGGACTTGTGCACTTGGAGCAGCGGCAGCAGACGGAGCGGACGGACCGGAGGGAGCGGCGGCGGCAGGAGCAGGTAAGTGATTTCTATGTATGTTCGTGTTTCAGTGTGTGTTTACTAGTGTATGGAAACCTACTACACTGTATGTTCGCTCAAAAAATGGCGACACACAGTGTAGGAGGTTTGACCGTTCAATCCCCTCGTTTCTCCCGGCACTAGCCAGGATAAAGGAGGGGGGGATTCTGAGAGCTCACTAGAGCGAGGGATTTTTTTCCAATTTTGCAGCATAAAGCAATGTGGTTGCTTTACCACATGCAATGCTGCAATTTTGGGAATTGCTCCATCTAGTGACCAGTGCTGGGAAACATTATAAATTAGAATCTAATTTATAATATTTCCTGACTCGTGAAAAAAATATAAAAAATTAGAACAATGTTTAATCACCTACACACTAATTGTTTAACTAAAAAAAAACAAAAACACATTTTTTGCTAACAACACATTCCCTTTAATAGCACTATTTCTATTTTTGCAGATGATACCAAGCTATGTAATATAGTTCAGTCTATGGAAGATGTTCGTGAATTGAAAGCTGATTTAAACAAACTGAGTGTTTGGGCATCCACTTGGCAAATGAAGTTTAATGTAGATAAATGTAAAGTTATGCATCTGGGTACCAACAACCTGCATGCATCATATGTCCTAGGGGGAGCTATACTGGGGGGAGTCACTTGTTGAGAAGGATCTGGGTGTACTTGTAAATCATAAACTAATCAAGAGCATGCAATGTCAATCAGCTGCTTTAAAGGCCAGCAAGATATTGTCATGTATTAAAAAAGGTATGGACTCGTGGGACAGGGATGTACTATTACCACTTTACAAAGCATTAGTGAGGCCTCATCTAGAATATGCTGTTCAGTTCTGGGCTCCAGTTCATAGAAAGGATGCCCTGGAGTTGGAAAAAATACAAAAGAAGAGCAATGAAGCTAATAAGGGGCATGGAGAATCTAAGTTATGATGAAAGATTAAAAGAATTAAACCTATTTAGCCTTGAAAAAAGACGACTAAGGGGGGACATTTTTAATTTATATAAATATATTAATGGCACATACAAAAAATATGGTGAAATCCTGTTCCATGTAAAACCCCCTCAAAAAATAAGAGGGCACTCCCTCCGTCTAGAGAAAAAAAGGTTCAACCTGCAGAGGTGACAAGCCTTCTTTACTGTAAGAACTGTGAATCTATGGAATAGTCTACCGCAGGAGCTGGTCACAGCAGGGACAGTAGATGGCTTTAAAAAAAAAGGGTTTGATAATTTCCTAGAACAAAAAACTATCCTCCTATGTGTAGAAATTTTTACCTTCCCTTTTCCCATCCTTTGGTTGAACTTAACGGACATGTGTCCTTTTTCAACCATACTATATAACTATAACTATATAGAGCTTTCCAATGCTTCTTGATGGCTATACCAGTGTAGTATGCACTATTCTATCCAGGATATCAAAAAATAAACATATAAACCAGAAACCTGATGGAGTTCTTATCAGTCAATGGTATCTGTCAGGATCCATCATGACTCATTATATCCAAGAAGATTACTGTAAAAATAGAAGCTGTGACCCAGAGTTCACTATAATCACAGTACATACTGTACATCACTAAAGGCCGTTTTCAATGGGCCAATGAGCAAGCAAAAGAGTGTTCATATGAACCATCGCTCCCGATCAGGGCAATAATCAGCCAATGAACAGCTCGTTCATCGGTTGATCGCATCTTTTTATGCAACACGTCTCCCTGTGTAAACAGATAGACGGGTTGCCGACTTGATGCAAATGCATAGGGAGGAGTGATCAGAGTAATGATCACGCGTCCTCATACATAACCAGTTATTGCGGTCTTGTTGATCGGTGCTTGTTTCACTGCCCATGTAAAAAGGACCTTTAGAGGTTCTTCACACGAACGGCATAACCGCCATCACACAGCTGCATTAAAATCAATGTACTTCTATGGGACTATTCACACAGCCGTTTTATTAATGGACCTTGTAAACGGCCAGTGAAAAAAATAGGACATGTCCTATTTTTGCCCGTTTTCACAGATCCTTCAGAAGACTCGGGTCTATGAGGGATCTGTGAAAATCGGGTCCTGCATGATTTCAAATCGGCTGTGAAAAACAGACGATTTGACACCAGTTTGTGTCAATAAGCCCTTAAAATCATCTGATACTGCAATCCTGATGTGGTACAGTATAACTAGCACCAGTAATGGAAAATTACTTGACACAGAGCACAGTAGGAAATTTCTTATGGAGTCTCACTTAGTTTATGCTCTCTGTATATAGCAGAATAATGAGATGCAAAGACTTACATAGACATTAAAATGTCCAATTAGGAATAGATAACTATTACCGTTAAGGAAGACAGGACGGCTGAACTGAAACACATGATCAACTATTACATTTTCCTTTGATCGCTCCTGAGCACTGGGGTTTGGTTGCCATAGCAGAGATGCCCGAAGTGAAAATGATTTATATAAAAGTCTACGGACTGTAGGGCACCGATTCCTTTATGTGACATTTCTCCTCTACATGCAGTGCAATAAAGGTAAAATTCTTTCTTATTGCAGTTTTTTTTTTTTAAACTCGTTTTATTGAAAGTAAATAATACATAGATATGATAAATATAACATTATGGGTGACATGCAAGAAACCCATTTTTTCCATCTAACATAAACAAAAGAACAACTTAGATCTCCGTATACAATAAGAATTAAATTTGGAACATCCTTATCCGGTACTTTACATATTATAACCATTACATATAGAGGAGAGAGCAAGACAAATATAAACATCAATACTTTAAAGAGCTGTACATTCCAGGTATGATCTCTTTTGACATCCAGACGTTGCATGCTCCCACTCTAAGACCCGTTTCCACGCCACTACGACCCATCTAAACCCCCTGTGCGGATAGGGAGGACCTGAGGTCGCCTACATTAAAAGATGCAAGGGGCGATGAGCACCATCGGCCCCAAACCTCCAGAAATTTATACCGACATCCCCGATGTTTGTAAACTAGGTTAGCGTAGGGTAGTACAGAGTTAATCAGTGTCTTCCATTGTGTGACTGTTGGATGAAGGTCTCCCATCCAGCGAAGTGCAATAGCCTTTCTGGCCATGAACAGGACCTCACGTAAAAATATACCTTCATAATGTGTCCAAGAATCCAATGGGAGCAGACCCAATAAACACAGCCCAGGCTCGCAGGGGACTCGTTTATCTGTTAATGATGAGAGGAAGTGTGTAACCCCTCTCCAGAAACTGGCAATTACCGGACAGTGCCACATCATATGGTCAAAGTCCGCCCGATCATGATGGCATCTTTTACAACTAGCCGAAAAAGCTCTTCCCATATGCAATAACCTCGTAGGGGTAATAGAACATCTATGAATAATATATAGATGCGTCATTTTATTATTTGCCGCTGGCGAAACCAAAAGGTGTGAAGAGATTGCGTCAAGCCAATCCCCCTCAGTCAAGTTAGGAACCAGCCCCTTCCATCTGAGTTCCACTGCACATTCGGCGTGAGCTAACCTGAGACAGAAGGAATGTGTAGACTACGGATATCAGGCCCCGTGGGCCCTGTGTTTGGAGTATCCCTATAAGGGGTAGTGAAGATATCAAGGTCTGAGCGTGCCTGAATTGGGCCCTGAGTACATGGTGTAGTTGTACACATCTAAATGTGTCCCTCTCTGGCACCTGGAATGTATCCTGTATTTCCCTAGCTGACAAAGCGTGTCCATCCTCAGTACTCAAATGTTTCATTTGTGTCACCTCTAAACCCTGCCAGAATGCATGATCATGAAAACCCAAAAAGTGAGGCAGCCCATGGTTGGACCAAAGCGGCAATTCCGCAACAGTGTCAGTAAATTTCAACAGTGACTTTGCATGAGACCACACCTGCTTTGCTAATTTGATCAGTGGTAGAGTATGCCTAGGGCTAAAGTCATGGGGTTCTAAAACGGGCCACAAATTAGGAACTCTGAGGAAATGAGCTATATGATGTTCGGCGTTGGGCAAAGGGTCGTCCAACAGCCAAAGCCGGATATCTAAGTTAACCTGCCAAATAGTATAAAAACACATCCGGTAGAGCCGCTCCAGCCTGCTGTTTAGGTCTCTGCAGAGTGTCTAGTTTGAGCTTATGTCTATTCTTACCCCAAATAAAAGGGGTGAATATAGAATTTACCAAATTAAAGAACTTTTTAGGAACCAGTGTGTCCGCGTGTTCCAAAACATAACAATTTAGGTAGCACTACCATTTTAATGAGGTTGATCCTACCCGCCACCGATAAGGGGAGCGATTTCCAGACTGCAAATTTATCTTTCAAATAGGAAAGTAAGGGGTACACATTTATATCGTAAGAATGTGAGCTATCCCTAGATATCCATATACCCAGATATTTAAAACTATGCACAACCTGTAAGCCCTGAAAATGTGAGCCCCACCCACTATTATTAGAATGGAAAGGCATGAGGTAGGACTTACTCCAATTAATATGTAGGCCCGAGAAGCTGCTAAACACCTCCATCAGTATCATAGCCCTAGGTAGTGAGGCATTTGGATTGGCCAAGAATAACAGCATACCATCAGCGTATAGTCCTATGCGGTCTTCTCGCGGACCGATCCGAATGCCCTGAAGAGCCGCATCACTTCGAAGGCATATAGCCAAGGGTTCTATGGCCAGTGCGCACAACAGGGGAGACAATGGGCACCCCTGTCTCGTGCCTCCATGAAGAGGAAAGGAGGGGGACAAAATCCCATTGACCACCACCGAAGCCCGAGGCTCTTTATATATGATATTAATCCATTTAATAAAGGTAGTCCCAAACCCAAATCTCTTGAGCGCCTCACAAAGGTAAGTCCACTCAACGGTGTCAAAGGCCTTGGCTGCGTCTAAGGATGCCAATGCCCAATCCTGCTGCTCCCACCATCCCATTTGAGTAACCACCTGGGCTCTACGAATACTATCCGAGGTAGATTTCCCCGGTATAAATCTGAGTGTATGCCACCTTTTATGACCCGAGCCAATCTATTGGCCAGTAATTTGGTCAGTATATTATAGTCTATGTTAAGCAGTGATATGGGGCGGTAAGACCCCCATTCCTCTGGGTTCTTTCCTGGTTTTAGAATAACTACAATAGTAGCATCTTTCATAGAGTCCGGCAGGTCCCCCGCCATTAAGCACACCTCAAACAGGGAAAGGAGTTGGGCCGACATAGTATTAATATATTGAATATAGACTTCCAAAAGGAATCCCATCTGGGCCCGAGGCCTTACCCTTAGTCATGTCCAGTATACACTCAGAAATATCCTCCACAGTAAAGGGGGGCTCAAGCAAAGTACTACCTTCAGCCGACAGCTGCGGATACTGAATACCATCCAAATAGTCCTCCAAATCTTCCGCAGAGTGTCCAACCCTGGACGTATATAGGTCCCTATAGAAGTCTGCAAATTGTGCCAAGATCTCCTGAGAGGTATTAACCAGAACGTTCTGAGAATTACAAATGTTCAACACTGGTGGAGACATGGCATTCTGTCTCACAACGTGAGCCAACAATTTGCTGGATTGGTTACCCAATTCAAAAAAGGATTGGCCAGTGAAGAAAATTCTACGATCAGCCTTCTCCTGCAGTAGCAGCAGATAATCTCTCCCCACCGAGAGCCAAGCCTCCCTGTTATGTGGGGAGGGGTCACCTACAAACACGGCCTCCAATTCCCCACACCTACCCGCCAAATCATTTTCCTTCTGAGCCGAGGAGCGCTTCACATATGATATTGATGATTTCAGGCAGCCTCTTAAATATGCTTTCAAAGTATCCAACTGTAGCAACCCATTCTGCTCCTGCCTATGTACTTCTATAAAAACATCAAGCTGATCTGGGATCCTATCATTTGGTTTAATTAATTGAAGCCAAAATGGGTGAATCTTAATAGCTCCCCTCCTGCCCACCTCCGATAGCAGCAGTTGAAGGAGTATCGGGCTGTGATCAGATATCGCTCTAGGGAGATGTTCAATGATTTCCATAGAATTAAAGATAGAGGGTGTGCCAAAAATATAATCTATACGAGACAGTGCATCAAATTGTGGTGTATGACATGTGTATTCACGAATTCCCGGATGACACATTCTCCATAAGGCTATCCAACCTATCTCATCCATTAGCGAGGCCAATGGGGAGGCACCCTTCGTCCTCTCCTCTCAGTAGGAACCGATCAATAGACTGATCCATGGTAAAGTTAAAATTTCCTAAGAGGATCACTCTGGCTTCTTGATAAGCAGAAACAAAAGACACCGCTTACCTAATTAATGCCAAAGACCCTGGCGGTGGGTTATATACGCCCATTACAACGTATGGAGTGGAATTAAAGTTGGCGTGAACGAATACGTATCTCCCATCAGGATCGATTCTAGTATGCAGCACCTCCCACCTGAGATTTCTATGTATTAATAGAGATACCCCTCTAGAAGCAGAAGTTCTGACAGAGTGTCTACTCCACTGAATCCAGGGCTTACACAAAAACTGTACTGTGTCTGCTGTCAAATGCGTCTCATGGAGACATACTATATGCGGATTCACTTTCTTAAGCATAGAGAAAATCATATTCCGTTTCCTTGGAGTCCCCATACCCCTCACATTCCAGGACAAGAACTTAAGTGATGCCATACTGAGAGATCTCATTATAAAGAGCTATCAGTCCTTCCATCTCCCGCCTCCCCCTCCCCCAAGGTAGCACCTGCCCCGGAAATTCAACTCTCATATTGTAAGGTACCCTTCGCCTGACACATTTTAGTACAGAGATCAGAAACATGAACCATAAAAAAAAACAATTAGCCATCAAGAGCTCAACAGGAGCTTGTGTGCTTTATAATATATAGGAAAAGGGGTAGCTTCTACCGCTAAGGAATATACACAGTGGATTCACAAAACAGCCTGCTTACTCCAGCAGATTCCCCCCCTATAATATGCTTTACTGTGCCGAAAATGAGAGGAACAACATCTCTTTAGACAGGTTCCCCCTGTTAAAACTCCAGGAACCTAATACATACACATACTTACAGGAGCTGTATATAAACTGGAGCCATTCTGATCATCAGGAAAACAAGCATAGGTATATGACAAAGCCAGAAAGATAAAGCAATATGCATTAAACATTGAGCCTGGTCTCCCCCGTGTATACCGACCCCAACAAATAACAACGGAAGTCCGTTCTGGGTACATACTCACCATTCCTGTGCTTAAGTCCCCTAGAAAAACTCCACCGTCTAGGCGCTCTTATTCCTTAGCAACCATTCATCCGCCTCCTCAGGGTTGGCGAAAAATACCGCTCGATCTCCATCTACGACTCTCAGGCGGGCCGGGTATGCCATAGAGTATGGAATTTGTCGGTCCCGCAGCTTCCTTTTAATCATCACAAACTATGCTCGTTGGTGTTGTAACTCCGGGGAGAAATCGGGAAAAATCTAAAGCGTAGCGTTATCCACTTTAATCGCCCCCTTGCGTCTGGCAGCCTGCAGGACCAGGTCCCGGTCCTTGCAATTTAACAACCTCACCAGGAATGGTCGAGGATTCGCTCCTGGGGGTGGCGGCCTCGCCGGAACCCTATGCGCCCGTTCCACCGCAAAAGCCTGTGAAAACTCGGTATCTGAAAACAGATCTCTCAGCCATTTATCTGTGAATTCATCGGGGCGAGCTCCTTCTGCCTATGATCCGCAGGTTGTTTCTCCTCAGCCTGGTCTCCAAATCATCCGCTTTCTGGCGCAATAAATCCACCTTGCCAGATAGATCACGAAGTGTGTGGGGTATATTCACAGTGCGATCCTCCAGATCCTCCTGGTTTCAGCATGTGCAACTCGGTCTCTTAAGTTGTGCAGATCCTGTCTCAGGAGACCCACATCCACCTTGACCTCCTCTATTTTTGTAGTGACCGAGGTCTTGGTCTCTAATATCGCCGCCAACAGTGTCTCCGATACAAGCTGCAATGTCAGTCCAGGCTGTGCTGTTACCTCAGCCGCAGGGAGTGTATCCATCTGCCCACCAGTAACTTTTGCCGGCCCCTCCACTACATGCTGTGAGGGCTCGCCGCGGGCACCATCTTGGACCGCTCCTCGGGCGAACTCCTTCAACTTTTCCGCGGCTCCAGTCGCTTTTGACGGTCCCATCTTGCTCCTCGTGGGTCTCTTACCCTTTCTCCGCAAGTGGTAAGGAATGGTGGCCACAGTAATTCCGCCTCAGGATAATTAATAGGGGTCTCTACTTAGAGCCGAAGTTCCGTGCAACCTCTCACATCAGTGCCTGGCCACGCCCCCCTCTTATTACAGTTTTAAAGAAGTGTACATCGTCTAGTGTTTGTTTTCCAAACAAGGAACAAAGAATTGGGTCTTAGGAGCCCATGAGTCCGTCCCTTACAGTCATTCTGCTAGAATTACAACAGTAAAAAGCAAAAGCAGCCAAAAGGCAATGATAACAACCAGTTTTCTGAACATGCTGTTAGCAAAGTCTGCTCCAATATATAGTCTAGAAAAGAGAAAAGCAGCTAAATTTTTCAACCGAAACAGGAAAGACTGATTGAAACGCAAGTGTGTTCGCCAAGAGCAGTGAGGCACCTGTACTACACAACACCAATGCCTTGAGCCCATTGAGACTTTGTAGTGATTTGATATTTTACTCTCATAACACCACTAAATGAGTGCAGCTTAATCACCATGTGGCCCTATAACATAAGACTATTCCCTGCATTGCACAATTGTAAGAAAGGAAATTAAAGAGAAATAAAGTCTACAGAAGTCGAAGACTAGCGCTGAAAATAGAACATCCCACTTAGGCCTCATTTAAACAGTAGAGCCAAGTGCATGAGGCTGTACAGATGCATCCGGAGGCCATGTGGCTCAATAGGATGGATGCGTATGAACTCTGTGCGTGGCTGTATAGTGCCTCCATACTGCCCCGTACAACCAAGAAATTCCCGCTTAGAAAAAAATAAAATAAATCATGTTTTATCGGATGATGGATCTTATGCATTTCTTTGGGAATTAAACGGATTCTGTAGTACACCAGTAAACCGATTCCAAAGTACGGAGTCTTCCTCGGTACTACCATGACAAGTTTGAAGGGAACCGGTCACTATATTTTAGGGAACTAAACCATCAGCCTGCTCCATGCCCGCCCTAAATGACTATGACATACAGTTATGTCAAATGTCGGTACGTGTACAAACAGAAGTTGGTGGGGGTAGTATGGAGCTGACTCACAGGCTGAACCCGCTCCATACACTGAGTGTGTCAGCTGTATATTACAGCTAATATCCTGCTCCAACAGGAAAGGACTCTGATACCAGCCATTTAACCGCTTAGCTCTCACGGTCAATAGTGACCGCAGCATTTAAGTTGTTAAACAAAGGAAGAGGGCCTCTCTGTCACCCCATCGGCCTACCTGACGCGATCTCAGGGTGCCGATGGGTTGTCATAGCAGCCGGGGGGCTAATGAAGGCCCCCGGGGCTGCCATGTTAGTATTCCTCTTAAAGTGTATCTAGCTTTTCATGTGACTTTTTAGAATAAGCGGTCATATGTGTGTACATGAGGAATAACACTATTTCTGCCCAATATACAACTTATATATGCCATTTATTTATTTTTTAGCAGATTTCCCCTCTTCCATACACAGCACACAGAGAAGAGGAGAATCCTGCTCGATCACATATTTAGAAGCAGCATGAAGGAGCTTACAGAGTAGCTATGTATCCAGCACTGGGGTGAAATATTCAAATATATCACTTACTAGAAGCTGCTACAGCATCTGCGTCTCTCTCCTCTGCGTCTCTCACCTTACTTCCTCCTCCCCTCTCCATAGTCTTCTATGGGTATCTGTAACCTAATACTTTAGTGAGCTCATAGTATGGGAGGAAGGGGGAGGTAGCCCGATAAACGGAGAGGCATTTTTCATTAAGATATAATACAAAGTTTCTTATATTCGCTTGTACTACGGATTGGATTTATGAAAAGTTTGTTGAAAAGTTAGTGTCCATTTAAGCCCTTAATACGGGACAGAAAAAAGTACAATACATTGCAATTCACAAATATTGTGCAAGCGATCTAACAATCACATGTTCAAGTTTTTCCCTTAAAGGTAAACAAAGAAAACAAACAAATGGTATTGCCATGTCCATAAAAGTCTGAACAATTATAATATAAAGTTATTTATCCCACACAATGGACGCCGTAAAAAAAATTGCTGTTTTGCCACCTTGCCTCAAAAAAAAATATTTAAAAAGAATTTATTTTTTAAAAATCAAATAGTTACATGCACCCCAAAATGGTATCAAATAGGATCTGTCATTAGGTCATCGGATTAAAACTGCACATCTGACCTTAATCCTGCTGTCCCCCTGGCTCCAGAGCCTTTGTTTTGGCACCTGATATGCAAATTCACTATAGTAAGCCAACAGGGTGTGAACTACAGTGATTCTCCTGTGCTGGAGCCAATCAGCGTGAGGCAGTTTCAGACTGGCTAGGCACAGGCTGTTCTTGTGAGAACAACCTCATCCTGAGGGGCCATTCTGAGTGAAGACTTCAGAGTGGGTCTGAAGCTGCCTCGTGCGGATTAGACAAAGTGTAAGAATAAAGGCTTGTCTACACACAACGGAATCACTGCAGAAAATTTCTGCAGCAATTCCATTGAAAAGCGCAGACACTCCGCTGTGGCAAAAACGCACCATTTCCTGCGTTTTTTACAGAAAAGAAAATGGTGCGTATTTTGCTGCGGTTTTTCACAATGTTCGGAGATGGAGACATCTCCTCAGAAAAACACAGCAATTCTGGCCACTTTCCGCAGCAGGAAAATACGCACCGCAGGTCAATTTCTGCTCGGAATTTTTACGCAGCATGTGGATGAGATTTGTTAAATCTCATCTACTAAGCTGCTACTGTATTCTGCTGCGCTTTTTCGGTCCCGAAATTCCGGACGGAAACAGCGTAGCAATTCCACAGCATGTGGACGAGCCCTTTGTCTCCTAGAAAAGGGAATGATCATTTTGTCAGACTCAGGATGTGATAAAAAAGGTATGAGTTTGGTTGTTTCCTTTGTCCCATACATAGGAAAGGGGAGCTTTAACCCCTTAACGCATTATCACGTAACTGTACTTGATAAAGGGATGTAGCGAGCCCACTGGCTGAGCTCGCTCTATACGCAGCGGGTGACACTGAACACTTTTAACAAAGATTTTATTTTGTTAAAAAGGAGCAAAACATTAAGACAATATATCAATTTAGTATCGCCATGTTCGTATCAATCTGCACAATAAATTGAACATGCCATTTTTACCGCACAATGACCGCTTTAAATATAAAACCCAGAAACCAACTGAAGAATTGCTGTTTTTTTGTTTTGGTTTTTTTTCATTCCACCCCACAAAATAATTTTTTAAAGTCTCTCAGCACATTAAATGGTGCATTATAAATGATAACTCTTGGAATATGCATAAGTGCCCAGCATAAAAAAACAAAAACATTTCGGCAGAATCATTTCTAAAACGAGAGGAGGCCTCTGACACATTGTAAAATTGCGTTTGTGCCTCCATTTTACTGTAGATGTTCTAGATATCATTGTAAAGTAGAAGGCAGGTGCTATGGCTCTAGTTCTTCTCACAGTAAACCCGTTTCTCTCTCTTTTGGGATCATCCTTTTCTCTGTCATGGATTTTCTCCATAAAGGATTTTAGAACACAAGTGATGGGAGGGGAACGCATTCAGCCAGACACCATATAGTCTAATTACTCACATGGGAGATTTCATTTTCTGGCGCTAAGCAGATGTCAGGGGAAGGATTGGAAGAACCTTTTCCAGATGGGCTATGGGGAAGACATCTTGCTGCTAACTTTATTGCTTTCACATGACTGACCTATTTCTCACAAATCCTTTTCAAACAATAGCAAACAGAAAAAAAGATTTACTCAAACATTGTGTACGCCGCAACATTCTGTAGGGACTTACCCCATTCAGGAAGGGAAGGGATGGATAGCGTTTATGGAGGGCACAAGGAGACTTTCTAAATCTCGGACTATAATAGGAGTATTTTCTGTACTTACGGATTACTCATTCCAACGGATGCAGCAGCCGTGGAGCCGTCCAACACAGCAGACTGAAGAACTGGTGAGATATTCGTTTCCACGCCAGCAGCACAATACTAGACATATTGTATAGGAAGCCAATAAAGTCTCTCGTTCCATTGGAGACTACAATATCTTCTATACGAGGCCGGACATGGGCTGTGTAAATGAGCGCCGATTAACCTGACAGATTGTTGGCCCCATAATTGGCCAGTGTAAAAGCGCCTGAGGGCCCCCTGCAAACACTGACAATTTTGTTGCAGAAATTTTTGCCACTGAAAATCAGCTCCATTCATCTGAACGTGGTTGTTTCTGCATCAAGCGTAAAGTCTGCAACAAACTCTGTAGCGTGTTCAGGGGACCCAAGTCCGGGTTCCCACGTAGCGTAAACGCTGCAGAATTTCCGCAACAGAATTTTGTGCGGAATTTCCACAGCAAAGTGGATGACATCATGCCTACACTGCCGAAAAAAAACGCATCAGAAACGTTAAATTGACCTGCGTTGGGGAATTTGAACCCGCAGCATGTCAGTTTATGTTGCTTTTATGTTGTGGATGCAAAGCCCGCAAAAAATAGCAAAGTGTTGTGACTTTTGCAGCGAAATCGCAGCGATTCCACCACGAAAATCGCCACTTAGGAAAAAAAAAAATGATACTTACCCAGAACTCCCGGTTTCTTCCTCCAGTCCGGCCTTCTGGGATGACGTTTTATTCCATGTGATAGCTGCAGTCAATCACAGGTTGCAGCGGTCACATGGGCTGCAGCGTCATTCAGGAAGGCCAGACTGGACGGCAAAGGAGGGACGCAACACCATGACAACAGCTTGGGTAAGTATTAAAGTTGTTTTTTTTCTACTGCTGCTTTCCGCAGCAGAAATTCCGCCAGTGAGAGCTGCACCGCGATGTGGTCATTTCATTTGAACAGAATGTGCTGCGGGCTCCAGGTCAGATACGCTGGGTAGTTTTAAACAGAGTGTCCAACCTGTGGGTATCAGATTTCTTGCAGATTTTCGATAGCATTTCTGAAGCAAAATCTGCCTGCGTTGTGTGCATTTTGCTGCGAAATCACAACAGAAATCCCCCCTTCAATAACGTTTGAATAGAGTAAAACTCACAGTGAACGTTTGTAATGAGCATGCTCAGATTTCTGCACGGAAAATGTTCCACAGTATGTGGATGAGATTTATTTAAATGTCATCCACCTGACTGGTACTGTAATCCACTGCAGATTTTCAGTCCCCAAATCTGCATGGAAAAGCTGCCGCATTTCTTTCCTGTGTGTATGGGGCCTAAATCTGCAGACACCCACCCATCTGGTGCCCTATGCTTTGTTAGTAGCATCACTCTCTTTCATAAAACATCAATAGCTTTTCCACAGTGACACAGTGAGCAGGCAATCGTGCATCCCAACTGATACCTGGCGGAAGTTCTATGTTTCATATAGGCCCCTAATGATCAATTTGGCCTGGAGCTTCTGGCATCTCAATAAATCAAGTACGGAGGGAAAAATATAGAACTTACAAAAAGATCCTCCATAAATATGATAGGGGGCCTTTACAAAATATCAGTAAAACACACAAAAAATGTACAACGCCCAATATATGAAATTAGTATCAAATGTATTACTCAAAGATATTTACAGGTGTACAATTCACATACAAACAAGAACATAGGCGAGAAAGACAGGGGGTGTAGTATGACAGCCGATAACACAATAAAAACAGGAAGCCCTCCATAATTAGTCCTGTTAGTGACCGGCCCATCGTGTTTCTACGTCGGTCACTAACGGGCCTTATTCCGATGCCATAGACTTTTTACGTCGCGGCATTGGAATAAGTAAACAGAGCAGGGAGCTGTCAAATCTCCCTGCTCTCACCTGCCAGAGGCAGCTGAGGGCTGGGAGCGTCCCTGCTCTGCCGTGTGAGATCGATATTAGTATTGATCTCACACGTTTAACCCCTCAGATGCGGTGCTCCCTCTCTCCCCCACCGACACCCGGCGATACGATCGCCGAGTGTCTGTGTCTGCGATGGCAGCCGGGGGCCTAATAAAGGACCCCAGGTCTGCCTGTAGTGTATGCCTAAAAGTTTAATAAAGTTAATTTTAAAAAAAATGTGAAAAAAAATGAAAAACCCAGCTTTTCCCCTTACACAATGCTTTACTATTAAAAAACCAAAATAAAGTAAAAAATTACACATATTTGGTATCGCCACGTCCGTAACGACCCCGACTATAAATCTATTACATTATTTAACCCGCACGGTGAACGCCGTAAAAAATTACTAAAAAACTATGGAAAAATTGCTGTTTTCTGTGAATCCTGACTTTAAAAAAATGTGATAAAAAGTGATCAAAAAGACGCATCTACTCCAAAATGGTACCAATAAAAACTACAAGTCTTCCCGCAAAAAAAAAGCCCTCATACAACTGCATCGGCAAAAAATAAAAACGTTACGGCTCTTCAAATATGGAGACACAAAAACAAATAATTTAGAAAAAAAAAGTGTTTTAACTGTGTAAAAGTAGTAAAACATACAAAAACTATACAAATTTGGTATCGTTACAATCGTAACAACCCGCTGAATAAAGTTATTGTGTTATTTATACCACACGGTAAACGGCGTAGATTTAGGACGCAAAAAAGAGTGGCAAAATTTCAGATTTTTTTCTATTCCCCCCCAAAAAAAAGTTAATAAAAGTTAATCAATAAATAATATGTACCTAAAAATGGTGCTATTAAAAAATACAACTTGTCCCGCAAAAAACAAGACCTTATACAGCTATGTCGACGCAAAAATGAAAGAGTTATAGCTCTTGAAAAACGTAAAAAATAGCTTGGTCATTAAGGTCCAAAATAGGCTGGTCATTAAGGGGTTAAGGAGACCTTGACGTTCTTTGCAGTGTTTTGGGCTGTGTCATTCAATGCCCCTATTTCTCTCGCCTATGTTCTTGTTTGTATGTGAATTGTAGACAAAAAGTTGCCTACATTGGGGCTTATGATAACATTCTAACATTTCTAAATAGTCTGTATAAAAAAGACTCAATAGGTATTATAAGAATGCAATCTATTCATTTACTAGGAATAAATGCCAACATAATATTGTTTATCAGTAAATTTGATGCCTCTATGCCAATAAGATCATTGCTGCGGAGTACATCAGAACATCAAGGCGTCGCGCTGCCCGGTGTGTGACCACGAGCCACGTACGTTATGCATTTGTATAGAAGTGTGTCAGGCTTCTAAGTGTCAACAGCTGTTTAGGGTCAGACCTCCATCTTCATGCGGTAAGATTAGGGACTTTCTGGCATCTTCACCCGATTAAGCCCACTGCAGTCTGAATAGCAAGCATAGAATGCCAAGGATATTCTCGAACATTTCTTAGTAGATGCTAAAATAACGCTACATTCTCTGGAGGTTTCAGATCTATACAAACAGTTTAACGCGAAGATTAAATTACAAAATGTGTTTTATGCAATACATTTACTGCTTAGGCCTTGTTCACACGGCGTTTTAAGCATGCTTTTGGAGTGTTTGACACGTAATTAGGACGCCCATTGACTGTGGCGATTGGGCGCGTTTTCGGAGCGTTTTAAGTGTCAAAGAAATGCCCTGACACTTTTTTTTTTACGCGACCAGAAATGCGGATTTTGCTGGGAATCTGCCTCAAAATCTGGGAGGGCAGAGAATAGTTTAAAATAAAAAAACAATAATAAAAAAAACAGTATATCACCTAACCAGTTCCCTGCCGGTCTTTGTTTATTAAATCACAGATTGCAGGGGTCAGGTGTTGACATGTCACCGCTGGAGCAGAGTGAATAAAGTCCGGCAGAGGACCAGGGAAGTGTCACCATGGGAGCGCCAAGGGATCCATGCAGAGAAATCTGCAAAAACTCTACCAAGCTATGTACAAAAACACCAATTTTACCCAGTCGATATCACCAGCAGTATACACTTGTCAATGTTAGATAAATTCTATAATATATATATATATATATATATATATATATATATATATATATATATATAATACCAACTGTGTCAATTATCCATTAAACATAGGTAATAAAAAGTTCAACATTTAGGGCAAAGCCCCACGTGGCGGAATTGCTCTTGAATTCCGCTGCGGACACTCCGCAGCGTTAATCCGCAGCGGAGCAGTTTCTCCATTGCCTTCCACTTCTTTTTAGTAGGCTTCGTTTAGACGTGGCTGAAAATTCCGCTGCGGAGCATAGGCTGCGGTGCGGAATTTGGTGTCCGCAGCATACAATGGATGTTGCGGACCAGTGGCGGACTGGTTGCGGACTCATGGCGGAATTTCTCCATTGACTTCAATGGAGATTCTAAATTCCGCAATGAAGTCCGCAGCTGTCATGCACATGTTATGTGTGCTGCGGATGCGTCTTGCTTTTTTGACATGACATTTCTTCATTCTGGCTGGACCTATGTATTTCTAGGTCTACAGCCAGACTGAGGAAGTCAATGGGGCTCCCGGAATTACGGGAGCGTTGCTAGGAGACGTCAGTAAATAGTCACTGTCCAGGGTGCTGAAAGAGTTAAGCGATCGGCAGTAACGGTTTCTGCACCCTGGACAGTGACTAACGATCCCAATATACAGCAACCAGTCAAAAAAATAGAAGTTCATACTTACCGAGAACTCCCTGCTTCTGTCTCCAGTCCGGCCTCCCAGGATGACGTTTCAGTCTAAGTGACGGCTGCAGCCAATCACAGGCCAAGCACAGGCTGCAGCGGTCACATGGACTGCCGCGTCATCCAGGGAGGTCGGGCTGGATGCCGAAAGAGGGACGCGTCACCAAGACAACGGCCGGTAAGTATGAAATTCTTTTACTTTCACTAGGGAAAGTGCTGGCCATTCTCTCTATCCTGCACTGATAGAGAGAAGGGAAGCACTTTTACCGCAGTACGCAGCAGCCAGTCCGCATCAATTTACTGCACATTTTGGGCAGATCCGCCGCGGCATTGATGCGGACAGCTGCGGAGGAAAACCGCCACGTGGGGCCATGCCCTTATGTTTCACTAGAAGAAGCTTTTTTTTTTTTTTTTTTTACTATTTTGTCCATTCTCAAAATTGAATATTTTTAAATGATTAATATTCGAGCTCCGTAAAACACAGAATATAATAATTATTTGTGTTCATGTGACTTTCATTACTTTGTAATTTAGCAGCACATTTGGTACAATATACAAATAAAAAGAAGTGTAAAATAGAAATATTCTCAAAATTGTATTCGGTGACTTTGCAGGCATCTCTGGCTGTATCCTTTGTTTGAGGCACATGGAGATAAAAGTGAGGTTTCATCAAAGTGCGATGCCTTGAACAGTAGCTTTCCTGTCATTGGCTTCAATTGCCAGTATCATAAAACCCATGTTTCATGCAGGAGGAGTGCTTTGATCCCTGCCAAGATGACTTGCCCCAAGTCATCCAGTAATAAGAAGCATTGCTGAGATTCGCAGGAAGCGTTCTTAACACTTCACCGCGATCACATCACACGGACACAAAAAATTGCTGCAGATTCCCACAGCCTCAAAATGTTAATTCTACCCTCAGTGGAGGGTTTACTCAGACAAGATTGATTCAACACGGATTTTGCTACTTCTCAAGAAGTCACAGCCCCGTGGCTATTGTGATACAACTCCAAATAGTGACCTCTACTTTATGTATGAAGGAGGTTATGCTACAAGAGCAAGAAAGTGGTCAGGTTACTTGCTTATATCTCATATATGCAAAAGTTAATGCAAGAATTTGCAGCCAAACTCCTTGGGTTCTCAAATATGATTGATCAAAGTAGTCCTCTGGAAGCGTTAAAGTCCATGCACTAGCAAATCTCAAGAAATCGGCTACATTCACACAAGCGTATCAGATTCACAAGCGTGAAAAACCACGAGTGAATATGGTCGTTATGCATCAGTGTTCTTTGCGAGGGCATGCGTTATTCACGCACTTGCAAAGCACATTTTTAAAAAAAAAATTGAATTGAATTTTCATGTTCCCTCTAAATTGTAAAGTGCTGCGTAATATGTTGGCGCTATATAAATAAAGATTATTATTATTATTATAATTGATGTGTAAATCACACACACAGTACACAGATGTGCATTCGTGCGCTGTGTGCGATTTTCACACACCCATTGACTTCAATGGGCGATATGCGAGTGAAAAACGCACCAATATAGGACATGGTGAGTTTTACGCAAGGGACATACGCGTGATTTTCCTGCGCAGCACACGGACGTTATTCACATTCGTCTGAATGAGCCCTTAGGCCTTATTCACACGGGCGTATTTCACGTCCGTGTTACGCGCGTTAAAACTACGGCTGTCACACGGACTATGCAATTCAATGGGGCCATTCAGACATTGTTTTTCACGCAGCGTGTGTCCGTTGCATAAAACTCACTGCATGTCGTATACTTTGGCGTTTTTGCGCATCACGCACCCATTGAAGTCAATGTATGAATGAAAATCATGGACCGCACACGGACACATCCGTGTGCTGTCCGTGGCTCACGCAGCAGTTCCTAAAGAAATATTGAGAAGAAAAACACCTCCTTCAGTTTGTTTTTTTGGCGGATTTAAAAAACGCGTGAGATACGATGACATACGCGCGTAAAAGACGCAGACGCGCACCGTACACCAATGTCACACGGGACTGCAACGCAGGAAAAACACTTTACGAGGGCAAAACGGACACGTTCATGTGAATAAGGCCTTAGAGTCACAGCCAAAGTTTGACCTTTTTTTAGCTTTGAGATCTTGGCATTTTTCTATTCTGTTGCAGCTGCTATTTTTGCAATAGGTGTCAACAGAACCCGCAGGCGTATTGAAGGCTATGTACACCCTTGAAATAGTTTTGTTTTTTTTATAAAAAAAATGTCTGTGTTATTGGTGCAACTTTCAATATACTTTAAAAAAAAATACTTTTTGAGATACAGCTGCCCTGTATTCTGAGCAGCTGTATCATGCGCTAAAACCTAAATACATCAGGTCAACCTGATCACATCTAAGTTATGAATTTAGATGATCGATAGCAGTTCGATCCTGCGTGTGACCCGCTGACACGGAATCCATTAGTCCCGCGGACCTGACAGATACAGGTTTCAGCACTAGATACAGCTGCTGTATACAGGATACAAAGCATCTGTATCTCAAAAAGTTAAATTAATTTTTAATAAAAAGTATTTAGAAAGTTGCACCAATCACACAAACACATTTTTATTTAAAATAAACAAAACTATTTCAAAAAGGTGTACATAGCCTTTAAGTGCTACTTCAGAACCAGCTTCTCGGCATCAGAAGAGCAACTTTAAGGCCCCATACACACGACCGTAAAAAAAAAATCTCCATAACAGCGGACCATAACACGGTCCGCAATTACGGAGCCATTCAGCTCTATTGGCCGCGGACACCTTTCCGTATCGCTATGGATAGGTGTCCATGCTGTAGAACCATACAGCAAAAGATAAAACCTGTCCCATCTTTTGCATTTTACGGACCGTGCTCCCATACGTTGTATGGTTAACGAGCAGAAAATGCGGGCTGCGGCCTTCGGCCGTTCCTGCAATCGCGGGCCGTGATTACGGGCATGGCCGTGTGCATGAGTTCTTAGGGTCTGGTCACATCAGTGCTCCGTTTCCGTTGATGGGTTCAGACATACCTTTCCATCGGGGGAACCCATCAACAGAAAGGCAAACAGAAACCATAACTTCCGATGCATTACCATTGATTTCAATGGTAATGCTTCCGTTGAAAATGGCTTCAGTTTGTCTCAGTTACATAAGGTTTCTGTGTTGTTTTTTTTACGGAAACAATAAGGTAGTCAACTGCGCTATTGTTTCTGCCAAAAAAACGGAAACCTTACAGAACGGAGACAAACTGAAAACATTAGCAATGGAAGCATTACCATTGAAATCAATGGCAACGCAAACTAAAGCTATGGTTTCCGTTTGCCTTTCCGTTGATGGGTTCCTCCGATGGAAAGGTCTGACAGAACCCATCAACGGGAACCGAACGCTGATGTGAACGGGCCCTTACCCTGTTGATAGAACACCCTGGGAAACAGTTGCCGTTTTAAAAAAAATGGAAATTAATTTTCTAGTAAAGAAAAAAAAATAATAATTAACAAACCGTGACTATCGCTCAAGCTTCATATTTACTGACATATGGCCATTTTTTAGTTTTGGGTTGAAATCTTCTTAAGGAGGGGAGGGGGTCTAATTTGTTAATTAGGATGTCCATCAGACAGGCTTGGGTGGTTGCCTAGCAACAGGCACCTGACAGGAGCTGAAATCTGAACGGTTGCTATAGGTAATTCCTTCAATTTTCCCTTGAACAAATTTTTCCCCATTTTGCTGCTTAAGTTTCTCACACTCACAAGGCCTGATGTATGTTTAAAAGCCATCATGTCCCTGAATAAGGAAAAGTATATATCAACCTCATCGATATACTGCATGTACACAAAAACACCAGCAGATCCCGAGATGGGAGCAGATCGAGGCACAGCCTATATTACAAAGTCTAAGCGCATCCGCTGCCAAGGTAAATAAACCCGATTTACATGGTCCCAGAGAAGCGCTTCACACATAGAATCTGAAATGTCAGTCCACTATGCACCAGAACAAGCACCCGCTGACAGTACAGACCATTCACTCATTTAAGTAAGGCAATACCCGACATAAAAGGCGTATTTTTTACTTTTTCTTTGAAGAAAATGATCCCTCATTCCATGCCAAAATGAGTACATTAAACATGCCTTCAATTTTCAACATCACAGTAAAATTGTTCTCTTACTTGAGATGTGGAATTAATAATTAATACAGGTATCTATTATAATTAAACCCTCACAGGAAATTTAGATGCCCAACATCACAAGAATCTCACACAATGCCTGCAGCATTATTAATGTCCAGAGATGCTAGGGAAATGTGATTAAATTAAATCTAATTATTTCTTCTATTGTAAGCGTCCATGATTTATTTTTAGAGACAAACGGCAGGGCTTATTTAAAAGGGACACTAAACATTAAGTGGGAGATTAAAACTGGTACAAAGGTAGCGGAGTAGTTGCCCGTGGCAACCAATAAGATTGCTTCTTTGATTTTCAAGAGGGCCTCTGAAAAACGAAAGCTTGATCCTTATTAGCTGCTACAATCATGGCTTCATGTAAATTGAGCAAATAAGTGCCGATCAACATATCGTCGATCAGTGCTGGTTACAGGCCAGGAAACTTGGGATTAATGTACAGTTTTTGCTTTACTCATCTTGCATTGTTCCATCCTGTATTATACAAGAGCGACATTTACAATTCTGCAGACTTCAGACCTGAAATACACCAGGCACTGCACCATAAAAGCGAAGCTTCAACAAGCTTGTTAGCTGGTCCAATCGGTTCTTTTAACTTTTCCCTAAAAACGATTGGACGTAAGAAAAACAAATAAAGGTTCTCTGAATCGATCCCATAATTACATTTTCAAGAACCTCCAGAAAGGTTTATGTAGAGATATTAGCAGTTCTTTATAAAAGCGGGACTTTTATAAACTGCTGGTCCTTTAATACAATAAACTAGATCAGTCACAATTGAGAGAGATGAATCAGCCAACACTACATGGAAGTGGCTTGTAAAATTTGTGTGGATGTCGATGTTTTGCCAGCAATCAAACATTGTTTACGGTGTTAAGTCGACATATTTAAATGTACGAGGCAAGACATGTGTACTCATTAAGCATGGCGTCACATCTGCCGCTCCCATTCTGTGGTTGCACAAAACATCTCAGTATGTCTTCCATAAAAACCTCCGCAAACACATCTGGAAGTATGTATCAGTAAGACAATAAATAGAATGAGTAATGGCTGCGCTAAGAGGTTCCCAGTGCTAACATTTAGAGGAGAGCAGATTCTTCAACACATTGAAATGCTCCTGCTCATTAAAGCGAAGGCTTTGGTTTGGCACATCCTCCGCTAGATTTCAACACGAAATGTAAACATATATAGAAAAATAGAATTTACCTACATTTCTTAATAAGAGGGTTGTATAGAAAGGACATGAATAAGAAACTATAGGAGTTATAGTTGTATAAACTCCTAATACATTATAATAATGGGCTAGGCAATGTCCCAAAAAGACACCCTCCCCCTCCTAGAGGAAAGGCAACTCCATAATGGATATATATGCAGAGAAAAAGCAGATTACAAAGCTATATATTCCATGATTCACTCTCGTCTTGACTACTGTAACTCATTACTAGTCGGTCTTCCCCTCACTAAACTCTCCCCTCTCCAATCTATCCTCAATGCAGCAGCCAGGCTCATCTTTATGACCAACCGCTACACCAACGCCTCTAATCTGTGCCAGTCACTGCACTGGTTGCCCATCCCCTTCCGAATAAAATTCAAACTTATTACTCTCACCCACAAAGCTCTCCACAGTGCTGCACCTCCTTACATCTCCTCCCTCATCTCTGTCTACCACCCTACTCGGGCTCTACGTTCTGCCAACGACCTTAGATTAAAATCCTCCATAATCCGAACCTCCCACTACCGTCTCCAGGATTTCTCTCGTGCTGCACCCGTCCTCTGGAATGTGCTACCCCAGACAATCAGATTAATTCCCAATATCCACAGTTTTAAACGTGCCCTGAAAACACATCTATTTAGACAGGCCTATAACATTCCCTAATCTGACTCCTTTCCATGGCCCTCCATTTAGATTAGTCATCAGAATAAGATTCCCTCACACTCCTTCTCTTCATGTCCGTCATACACGGATAGTGGCTGGTGACCGGCTCATGCAGCTTTATGTTACCACCGCATGTGTATAAAAATGGCCGGACTATTGTACAGAACAAACACTGTTACACTTTGTGTCTCCCTTATGTCCTCATAGATTGTAAGCTCTTGCGAGCAGGGTCCTCACTCCCCAGGTTTGAATTGTAAATGAACTTTGTCACTATGTAATGTCTGATATTGTTTGTTTCATGTTCCCTCTAAATTGTAAAGTGCTGCGTAATATGTTGGCGCTATATAAATAAAGATTATTATTATTATTATTATTATATATATATAAATAAATATTAAATCACAAAAATAAGACAGACATTTAAAAAAGGTACATAATGGATGGAAAGACTCTATAGTATTACATGGTGTAACAGGGAAACAGACTATCCATATAGTTGTAACAAAGTAATGCACGGAAATCCTTACAATGAGGATATATGGGAAGGGTGGTATATATCAACCTATACGTGGCTGACCCCTCAAGAAAAAAGCCCATCAAATTATGGACACAATGGTCCTGGGAAGAGAGTTAGGGAAAGCCTGGATGTCAAAAGAAAAACTTACCCATGTCAGTGATATAGAAGCCTGGATGCAGTGTTTAGAACCCCAATGCGCGTTTCGCGATGTGTGCTTCCTCAGGGGGTGCATAGTGTCCTGTTGCAGTCTTGGCCTTAAATAGGACAAGACCCAGGTGTATTTTGATGTTTTTCTGCGCCAATGAGATTGCGGCACATTGCCACCGACGCAACCAGAAGTGTGGAATGCCCCACTTCCGGCCTTCAGCGCCGTAGCGCACATCCGGGTTCCTGACCCGTACCAGGAATACCGGACATGCGGAGTGCGCTAAGGGAGACGGGAATGGGGCAGGCGACACCCTCGGACGCGTACGAGTGGAGTGCGCACCTCATCGGAGAGCAGGGACGGAAAAGATCAAAAAGGTAACATAATACGGATGCATCACTGTCGTAGCTAATCCCGCCCATTCCAAATATTCACAGAAACCAGCCAAAGAAATGCCTAGTAATAAAGTTGATCAGAAGCAAAAACATAAAATAAAATCTAAAGTAAATAAATGGCAGCACTCCAAAAATGTTAAGTGAAAAAACTGCATCCTTTATTCCCACATAAGCACAAAGTTTGAGACTAGCACATTGGGGCCTTATCGAGTTGGATCGATACGTCGTGCATATGGCCGAATAAAGGATCCACTTTTTTCACTTCAAAGTTTTGGAGTGCTGCCGTTTATTTTTTTTACTTTATTTATCATGCTGGACGTGGAGTCGGGATATGCTGGCACCCTTTTTTAAACACAGTACCACATTCCTGTGTGTATAAAATAAAATCTAATTATGTTTAAAAAAAAGTTGAAGAAGGAGGTGTGCCACATTTAGGAAAGGTTTGCTCCACTTTTGATAACTTACTCTGAAATGTAAAACAAATTTGAAAAAAAATGCATCAAAGGGGCCTAGCAGAATTATCGCAAGGTTGATTATGGAGCAGCACCATTCCTAGAACTCTGCTTTGGGTTATTCCTCCAGGAAACATATGAATAAATTGATTTGTGGGTGTTACTATCCCCCAGGTCAATAAATTGTGTCCATTTCTAGGAGGAACAACAGAGTAATAAACCAAGGCACAGTTCTAAGAATGATTATTTTATGGAGAATACAATAATTTACTAAAATAGACATGTCATTAGGGCTCCAAGATCCTCTAGATCCATATTGCCTTCAGTGTCCTCCCCCTCATCCTGTATAGGATTGGAAGCAGACACTTCATAGTGAATGAATAAAACTTGCAGAAACAGCTTTTCAAGTAACATATGAGACATCCTGAGGCATTATGCATACAACATTGTTTTTTCTGCTAAAAGTAAAGAATCGCATTTACTAAAAATTATAAAAGATCTCTCAGTAAAATCCGAGAAACAGACTCCGGAAAACGAGCACAAAAAGAAAAACGCTCTTACGACTAAGGCATCATGCACAGACGGCCGCGGAGTGTCATCCGCAATCTCCCACCGTGCACATACAAGATGTGCATTGACTAAGTAGCCCGGAACGCATATGCGGCCAGTAAAATACCTTGTCCTATAATTTTTGCGGTCCGGGCTCCCGGCCAATGCACAGACCATAGAAACCACGGTCGCGTGCATTGGCCCATAGAATAGAACGTGTCCTATACTACCCGCAATTGCGGCACCACAATTGTGCATAGTTTGTGGACCGCAACGCATGGTCGTGTGCACAAGGCCTTATTCCGCATGATCAGAGCATTCCTCACATAGCGGTTCCCTCTGACCAACAGGGATGTACACAGGTCAATGAAGGAAGACATGATGATATGTTGGGATAATATCTATGGTCCTTATCTGTATATTACTAGAAACCACTTGCACAAATGTTCCATTTGAGAGTAACAACAACATATTTCATATTGTGCTACTGGAACACTTGGAGCCGGCATGCAATAGACCCATTACTTTTTATTAATATAATGCATTTGATGAGGGAGAAAAGCGTTTTCGATGTCTCCTTGCTATTGATGCATTGTAATATTACAGAAGGCGTCCTATACAGACTCTGCGGCACAAATTCAGATTGCTATGAGTTATAGATTCACTTCTACCCAGAGTTGTTCTATTGTGAACAATGAGAACAAGATGGCTCTAGTCCAACTGACTATTTTTCGTGACAGGTTCATTCATTTCTCTTTTCTACCACTCAAAGTCCGGCTTTCTACAAAGTGGCAACATTTTAGTAGAAAATGTTTCATCAGAGATGAATGGTCTTCAGGGAGTAACATGAATCATCGGCACTACAAAGCGAGGAGGCTGCAAGTAAAGCTGCTGTTGCAAGATTCTTTAACGAAAAAAAAATCTAATTAGACAAGTATAATAAGCCCCATTGGCATTTTCTACTGATAGGATGACATAATTTACGAGAACAAAGACTAAACTTATAAAATACAATACTTCAATGAGCTTGGATTCTTACACACGTGGTAACGTTAAAAGCCAATAAACACTTACAAAATAATGAGCCCTAAATGTGACCGTCTCTTCCATACTCAAAGCTTATTAGTGAGTACAAGATTATTGTCTATTGGTTTTACATTTACTCAACGATGTCAGATTTAATCGACTATGAGATTGTATTTATGCTAAATAATGAGAACCGTGCTAGCTTATTCACACACTGTTATTCTCACTTATGCATCTCTCATACAAACCTGCTCAGGTATAGCGGAGACAACTCATCAGTAGTTTTACACAGGACTGCAAATAAACCAACAACATTAAAGGGGTTATCTCGGCATGGGGTGTTTTTTTTTTTCCTCATACAGATGACCGATCCATAAGTGTATGATCGGTGGGGGTCCGGGCACTGATCAGCTATTCTGGCTGCCTCCGGGCACTGGATGTTATGCAGGGGTCTGTGCCAGAAGCAGACGGCTCCGGAAACAGTATAGTGGCCGTGCTGCAACACTTCAGCTCTGCTCCTATTCAAGTGAATAGGAGCAGAGCCCCAGCACTGCAGCACGGCCCCAGCACATTGGTCGCAGCCTCCTGATTCAAACACGACCACTGCATTACTTCCAGTGCCCGGAGGCAGTTGGAACAGCTGATCATTGCGGGGTCCGGGTGTCAGACCCCCACCGAACTTATACTGATGACTTATCCTGTAGATTGGGCATGGGGTGGTTTTTTATACTGATTACCGGACAACGCCTTTAGTAACGCAGCACAAAGAGAATTTCTACGTCAGTTTTTTTTCGGTGTAGAATATTCGCAAAAGGGCCAAAGTGTCACAATTTTCACACTTGTGGAAAGGGGCGTGGCTTCGTAAAAGGGGGGTCAGAGCAACCAAGGACCAACAAAATGTATTATGTATTATAATTTTCGCTAAATTATAGTGGAAATCTAGGGCAGCTTCTAGCTGGCATCTATTTCAGTCTGTGGGGTATAGAAGTTAGAGGCCCCATACCTTGCCCCCCTCCCCCTATTGGAAAATTAAAAAAAATATGCAACTAACAAAATAAAACTACTTCACTGCTTGTCTTATCCCCTCAGCATTAGGTGGCTCATGCAAAGTTCTGGCGCCGTGCAGCGTCAGGGCGTTGTATACGACACAGCACTGATGACGTTGAGTGCTGCGTTGCATAGAAGGCCCTGATGCTGCTCTGCGTCAGGACCTTGTATGGGCTGCGCACCATGCGGAGGGGTCCCGGAGGAAGAAGAGTAGCAGTGAGGAGAGTACGTTTTTATTTTAGGGCTGATGGAGGGGGAATGGATGGCGCAGTGCCGACTGAAAGATGCAACACATTTATTAAGAGGCATTTGCCTCCTAATAAATGTGTTGTTTTTTACTCCAGCAGACTGAGGTATGAGACGCCAGTCTTAACAAATTCCCCCCAAACAGTTTAAAGATCATTTAAGTTCTGCTACATCTGCACGATATAAAAAAAAGTGAGAAGATGTCATGAGAAATTGGACTGTAAGGCTGGATTCACACGAGTGTGCGTTTTGCGCACGCAAAAAACGTGCCGTTTTGCGTGCACAAAAGGCACTTAACAGCTCCGTGTTTCATGATCATATGGTGCGTGGCTGCGTGCCTTTCGCGCAGCAGGCATCATTATGACACTCTGTTTGTATGTTTGTAAACAGAAAAGCACGTGGTGCTTTTCTGTTTTCATTCATACTTTTCACTACTGTTGCGCGAATCACGCGCGTCCCACGGAAGTGCATCCGTGTGCTGAGCGTGATTTTCACGCATCCATGGACTTCAATGGGTGCGTGATGCGCGAAAAACGCACAAGTATAGGACATGTCGTGAGTTTTACGCAACGGACTCAGTCTGCGCAAAAATCACTGACTATCTGCACGGCCCCATAGACTAACATACCGTGCGAGGCGCGTGAAAATCACGCACGTTGCACGGACGTATTTTACGTTTGTCTGAATAAGCCCTAAGTCACATTGTTCCACATAATCAATCTACATACAAGTTATCATATAAAATTATTGTAGATTGCAAGAAAAGTCTCCGTTCTAAAAGGATTATTGAGGATTATATTTTATTCCATCAGAAAACAAGAATCTAAGGGATTATAACGTTAACCCTTAATTTCATAGCCCTTATACTCCGAATGAAAGTCCCCTGGACAGAATGAGCCTGTTCAGAGTAGTAGTTCGCTGCCAGTTGATCATCTAGGACATTTAGCAGCAGGCCTCCCAGCAAACATCAGCCACTACACCTAAAGCCAGCAGCGAACATAAGTGCATCTTCTAAAAGAAGCTGCTAATGCAAATAAAAACATGTAGATATTTCTGGAGGGTCTCAAACCTGGAGATATGCCAAAGCCTAGTTGCCAACATTTTTTTTTTCCAGGGACACTTAGGGTGTGTCTTATGGGGCCTGGCTTATCCGATGGGTGTGGCTCTCCAGAATTCCTGTTTACAAATAAACTAACAAAAATTTCTGCACTAGTTTGGCTGACAACGATTTTGGTAGCCAGTATCTCTCTCTGGTTTCCCAGTTGTATATAGGCAGGTGATGTCTCACTAGGGCTAGGCGATATGTGCTGACCACTACTGGTAGTGTAAAAACCAGAGTAGATAGTGCCACACTTGTAGTTGGTGTTCCACACTGCTCCCTGTAGATAATGCCACATGGCCCCCCTGTAGCTAGTGCCAGTGCGCTCTGTAGACCGTGCCACACATCTCTTTTGTAGACCATGACAGTGCCCCGCCCCGACAGATCATGCCACACAGCCGCCCCGACAGATCATACCACACAGCCGCCCCGACAGATCATGCCACACAGCCGCCCCGACAGATCATGCCACACAGCCGCCCCGACAGATCATGCCACACAGCCGCCCCGGTAGATCATGCCACACAGCCGCCCCGGTAGATCATGCCACACAGCCGCCCCGGTAGATCATGCCACACAGCCGCCCCGGTAGATCATGCCACACAGCCGCCCCCGTAGATCATGCCACGCTTTGGCCGGTCAAGGAGGAGCCCCTGACGTCACTGTCCAGAGAAAGTGACATCAGGGAATCCTCCTGGACCGGAATGCGATGTCAGGGGCTTCCCCAGTCAGACTCCTGCTTCTAACACTCTGCCTGAGACTCCTGCTCAATTCCTGACTTACTGTCCATATATGGACAGCGATGTCAGGGGGTTCCCCAGAGCAGGAGTCTCGGAGCAGAACGTTAGTATAGTCTCTGCTCTGGGTATCCTTCTCTGGGGAAGCCCCTGACATCACTGTCCATATATGAACAGTGAAGTCAGGGGCTCAGTCTACGAGCAGAATCCGAGGCAGAGCATCGGCAATGCTCTAGCCGGGGAATCCGCTGCAGTAGGTGCCCTGCCCTGATGTTCGAGGATGCAGATACAATTAAATGTAGCAGTTGCCGGGACAAGTCCCGGGACAGTAATTTGCCGGTACGGTCTCTGTAAATTCGGGAGTGTCCCGGCAAATTCAGGACTGTTGGCAAGTATGAAAAATAAAAATAGTGGTCATGGGGCAGGGATGTTTCTTGACATGTGATCAGTAGTCACAATGACGAAAAAAACCAGCCCCCTCCTTAACCTACAAGACTGCTTATAGAGAACAACCAGATTGTAGTCAGGAAATATAGATATGGCTGCTCTGTTTACATCAGGTTTGTGCTGTTTAAGTATAAGTACGCAGGTTTTTTTTGTGGCTTTGCTTGTTTTGTTTTTTTAAACAAATAGCAAATTCAACTGATAGAAATGCCTCCCAGAGTCATAAATAGTGTGCCCTGCCCCTTCCAGATATCACGTGATGCCCTTCAGCTAAAGTTGCCCATAGGGCAATGCAAGTCATATGCTACCAGTACCTACCAACCAGTTGCTCAAGAGACACATGTGGCCTCCCAGCTGTTGGCAGTTTCTCTCGAGATGTTAAAGCATTGATCACATTTACCATGAGGTTTAGAAGCTTATGACTGCAGAGACAAGAGCTGTATCACGAGTACTGTACTTGCCTTTCAATTCGGGCACCTGACACTTCCTCACTAAAAACTAGACTTCATTTTATGAATTTCTATGTCTTATTATTAAGTTTTTGTTTGGTCTCAATCATTATGGTTAAGTTAAAAAACAAAACAAACTGGTGCTAAAGATAAAAAAAAAAACATTAAAAAAAATAAACAAGACTTCATTAGGCATGGATTTATGCATTAACTTGATTGGGGAACACAAATTATGCACTACAGTAAAATACGCAAGTTCCGTTTTATTGCAGTTTGTACAGCATTTACGCAGCGAAAACCGCAGTTGCACATAAAGTTTGCTACAATCCATACTTAACGCTAAACCCACAAGTAAAAACACTGCGGAAAATCTGCAATAATTTCCATAGGTACGTTGCGTTCCCGCAGCAATAACACACTATTCGTGTAGGATTTTGATGACTTCTAACGTGCATTATTTGGAGATTCAGCTGCAGATTTTCTGTTGCAGAAAATCTGCAGCGTATCCTGTGTGAGGGAACATATCCCAAAGAAGCTAGCAGTATAGATTCTGTGCAGGAGCAGTTCACAGTGGTCTATTGAACCATCTAAAAAAGGAATATCATTTTCTTACCTTGATCCATCTCTTCTGGTAGAATTTTATTTTTATTTAATAACACAATGAAATTGAAGTCTGTCATTGTTATCTTTTCAAGAGATAAGTCTTTCTTTGTATGAGTAAATGCACTCCACAAAGTATGAAAAATGATATACAAGTATTATCAACACAGCCACAGCTTGGCCAAACAACAGAAAACAGCATTGTATGACAAGACTTTCCAAAAAGTAAAGATCAATCCACTAAAATACAGGATGCAGTGAACAGAAATAAGACACAGACATGTGCATTCTGAAAAACTATATATAAAAGGGGTTGTCCTTGACATGTGAGGTGTACAATATTATATATATATATATATACACATACATACATACATACACACACACACACACACACACACACACACACACACACACAGTGTATTCTGTATGCATAACTTGGTTCCTATGAGCAGAACTTAAGGTTCAAAATATTTATACAATCTGAATAGGAGATAGAATCTGTCTATATATCTACACACACACACACACACACACACACACACACACACACACACACCTATATGCATACATACACAGTGAAAAATTCCAAAAAATAAAATAAAATATATAATACATATTTTGCCATTCCTGTACAGTATACAGCAATACAGCGAACCCTCAAATGAAGTAAAGGCAATTTGCAATATACAGTACAAAATGTTATAGCAATGTTAAAACAAACAGAAGAGATCAAAAGGAAAAGACAGAGCAAGAAAATGGGGAGGGGTAGGGGAGAAAGGGCAAAGTGGGAAAAGATGGGAGGGGAGAGGGTACCTGGCAATTATCTGACATCAGACTGAGAAACCCACCCAGCCAGAGGAACATAAACCATTGGATAGCACGTTATCATACAGGTTCAGCTTCCCCAGAGCCGGAATCCCAGAGCAGAGCGCTAGTAACGAGGACATGGCGGGAACAGGATTTAGTGCTAGATACAGCTGCTCTGTATAGAGAATACAGAACAGCTGTATCTTACAAAAGTAAAACAAATTTTTAATAAAAACGAATTATAAACTTGCACAAATCACATTAACCTTTTTATTTTTTTTAAAAACACAAAAATATGCCTTTCAAAGGTTTACATAGCCTTTAAATGGCAATCATCCTCTATTTTTTTCAGCCTTCATCCCCAGGTGCCTCTGCTGCGGTCTCATCATCCCTATGGTCACCTCGCTGCCCCTGATGTAGCTCACCCACCCTCCAGGTGCTTTTCCACCCACCATGTGACATACAGCCCTGGTAATGCCTCCGTACCTGCCAGATATCTCCCCGCCAACATAGTGCCTTGAGGCTCATGGTGGCACATCTCCATGCTCCAGGTGCCATACTGTACCCGACGATGCCTCTCTAGCCAACAGGATCTTCCTCACCCGCAATGCGCCTCGCTGTCATTAGCAGCACCTCCCCACCACCAAGTGGTGTGTCGTGTTTTTTTGTTTTGTTTTGCCCAGAGGCGAAGCCTAATCGGCTTGCTGTCAGTAAATGACTGACAAATCTAATACATTGCACTAAATAGGTAGTGCAACGTATTAAAAAAAAACAAAAAAAAAACTGACAGTTGGACTTTCAAGTCCCCTAGTGGGACTAAAGAAAAGTAGAAAAAAAAGTGGAAAAAAAAAAAGTTGTAAAAAATAATAAAGGTTTGTAAAACACATTTGGTATAGCCGCAACCGTAACGGCCTAAACTATAAAATTATTATGTTATTTATTCCACGCGGCGAACGCGTAAAAAAAACCAAAACCCTGTAAGAAACAAATGAATTTGTTTCTTGGTCACTTTGCCCTACTAAAATTGAAATAAAAAAAAAAAAAGTGATCAAAAATTCGCATGTATCCAAAAGTGGTACCTATAAAAACTATAGCACGTCTTGCAAAAAACAAGCCCTCATACAGCTTCGTTGACGAAAAAATTAAGAAGTTATGCTTCTCACAACTTGGCGACAGAAAAAATACATTCTTTTTACAAAAGTAATTTTATTGTGCAAAAAGTTGTATTGCCAGAATCGTACTGACCCACAGAATAAAGTTAACATGTAGTTTAGAACGCATGGTGAACGCTGTATAAAAAAATAAAATAAAAATAACTATGGCAGAATTGCTGTTTTTTGGGGTGTGTCAATACAGTGGCATAAGCTGGGCGCGACATATTTGCCACTGAATTGGCATATCTGGGGAAAAATTAACATTTTTACTTTACACCATCCGCAGCACATTCATTTATGGAAAAGACCAGTTGGGTGAAAATGCTCACTACACCCCATAATAAATGCCTTGAGGGTTGTAGTTTCTAAAATGGGGTGACATCTCAGGGGTTTCTTTTATTATTTCACGTCAGACCCTCTGAACCTTGTGAACCAATACTTTATATGTCGCCAAATTAGGCCTCAATTTCGCATTGGTACGCTCTCACTCCTGAGCCCGGTCGAATGTCCGGGCAAAAGATTAGTGCCCCATGTAGGGAGATTCTAAAACCGGGAAACACAGCATAATGAGAGGGCACCACATATTGGCATATCTATGGAAAAAGTCCAGTTTTAACTCTGCAATATAGAGTGCACTGTAATTTCTGCAAAACACCTGCGGGGTTAACATGCTCACTACACCCCTAGGTGAATACCTTGAGGGGTGTAGTTTCCAAATGGGGTCACTTCTGGGGGGTTTCCACTGTTTTGGTCCAACAGGGGTTTTGCAAACGCTACATAGCGACCAGAAACCAATCCAGCAAAATCTGTACTCCGAAAGCCAAATGGCGCTCCTTCTCTTCTGATCCTTGCCGTGTGCTCAAACAGCAGTTTATGATCACATATGGGGTATTTCCATACTCCTGAGATGTTTCTTCACATATGGTTTTTTTTCCCTTATATTTGTTGACTGAGCTAAAGCTACGTCTTATTGAAGGAAAAAGGATTGTTTTTATTTTCACTGCCCAATTCTAATAAATTATATGAAACAGCTGCGGGGTCAAAATGCTAACTATACCCCTAGATAATTTCCTCAAGGGGTGTGGTTTCCAAAATGGGGCCACTTGTGGGAGGTTTTCACCGTTTTGGTCCCTTAGGGGCTTTGCACATGTGACATGGCCTCCGCAAACCATTCCTGCTAAATTTGAGCTCCAAAATCCAAATGGCGCTCTTTCCCTTCTGAGCCCTGTCGTGTGTCCAAACAGCCATTTATGACCACATATGGGGTACTGTTTTACTCGGGAGAAATTGCTTTACATATTTTGTGGTGCTTTTTCTCCCTTAGCCCTTGTGGAAAGGAGATAAAATTAGATAAACCTACATTTTCTTTGAAAGAATGTAGATTTCCATTTTCACAGCCTACTTCCAATAATTTCTGCAATAAACCTGTAGGGTCAAAATGCTCACTATACCTCTAGATAATTTCCTGAAGGGGTATAGTTTCCCAAATGGGGTCACTTTTGGGGGATTTCCACTGTTTTGGCAGCGCAAGAGCTCTTCAAACCTGAAATGGTGCCTAAAATATATCCTAATAAAAAGGAGGCCCAAAATCCTCTAGGTGCACCTTTGACTCTGAGGCCGGTGCTTCAGTTCAGTAGCACGCTAGGGCCACATGTGGGAGATTTCCTAAAACTGCAGAACCTGGGCAATAAATATTAAGTTGCGTTTCTCTGGTAAAACTTTGTGTTCCAAAAAAAAAATGGATTAAAAATGAATTTCTTCAACAACAAAAAATGAAATTTGTAAATTTCACCTCTACATTTGTTTCATTCCTGTGAAACGTCTAAAAGGGTTAAGAAACTTTCTAAATGCTGTTTTGAATACTTTGAGAGGTGAAGTTTTTAATATGGGGTGACGTTTTTTTTTGTTTTTTTTTTTAACATTTAAGGCCCTAAAAGCCACTTCACAACTGAACTGGCCTCTGCAAAAATAGACTTGGAATTTTCTTGAAAATGTGAGAAATTGCTGCTTAAGTTCTAAGCCTTGTAACGTCCTAGAAAAATAAAAGGATTTTCAAAAAACTATGTCATTTTAATGTAGACATATGGGGGATGCTAATTAGCGACTATTTTGTGTAGTATAACTGCCTGTCTTACAAGCAGATACATTTACATTTAGAAAAATGATAATTTTTCGCTAAATTTTTGTGTTTTTCACAACTAAATACTGAATGTATCGAGCAAATTTTGCCAGTAACATAAAATCCAATGTGTCACGAGAAAACAATCTCAGAATCGCTTGGATATGTTAAAGCATTCTGAAGTTATTCCAACATAAAGTGAAACATGTCAGATTTTAAAAATTTGCCTCGGTCAGGAAGGTCAAAAGTGGCTAAAGAGGGAAGGGGTTAAAAGAGCTAGACCATTGTTGGGAAATCAGTAGTTTACATTCTGTGGCGGACAAGGAAAAACATATTGCAGATATATTTACAGATAAATCTAATCCTTCTATTACCTAAGATAACATTCTTTCATGAAAGAGCATCCAAACAGCAGTTTAGGTTTTTGAGCAAAACAATGCAAATTATGGATAAGGAACGCTAGAAACAGCATATTACTGTTTAGAAGTTGGTGCCAGTCAGATTTCTCTGTGTTACTAACAAAGATAGCAAATTATTTTTTTTCCAAAGCAGGGAGATGTAAGGACATATTGAACAAAAGGCCAACTGTGTATGCAGACAATTTAACCCTTTCACTGCCAAGGACATGTCGTATGTAACTAGAATATAGGACATAGATCTTTGTATTATATTAAAGGCTCAATATTCTAGATGCAATAATCGGAGCGCAGCACTCGTTTGAAGTTGGGGAAATAAAAAAAGTTTTACTTCCTGTTTTTTTGTCTCTGTAAGGGAGGGAGGTGGCTGTAAGTGACAGCAGGAAGAAAAATAACAGCCTGTCCTGATCATTTCTTCTCCTGTACAGCCTTCCAGGGACCCCAAGGGGATACCGGAACTATTCCTCATGTTATTGTTCCTCTTACCAAGCAGTTAGGATAGAGCGAGTGTCTTTCCTTAACGCGATTACGAAAACCGCGTAAAAAAACGTGAGGTAAACAAAAAAAAACCTCTATTTTCTACAAGTGGGGTCAGGAGGGACATAAAGGAGTATGGGGCACTCACCAGTCTTGGAGTCCAGTTGGCTGTGTAGAGAAGGAACTGTCTGTTGGGCGGCTCTCTTCACACGGAGCATCTGCTTTCATGCTGCTCATGCAGCAGCTTCAACTGAGTCCTCTCAGGGTCCCAGCGTTGGTTACTTCGGAGGAAGGAACGGGCCCTATTACATTGAAGGGTCTGTTCCCTTCTCCAAGTAATTAACATTGGGGCCCTGATACTAAGAAGCGGATGGGCCACTTTTTTTCAACATTGTGGCGGGGGCCCTGACTGCAGTACCAGCTGTACTGCCCTGATGGCGGCGCTGCCTAGCATCATCAGCTATTCGGTAGCTTAAAATCTACTGACGGACACCCTTGAAGTTCTTAGATGACACACTAAAAATCTGCTCAGAAGGCAATGCTAAATGTTGTACAAAAAGGCAAGCTTTCTGTACCAACTTCTGCATGATCCCTACCTGTGTGCCAAACCAAATGTGTTCATATTGCAATTATGAATCTGTTTCCATAGAAACTGATTTGCTATAAAAATTAGTGCTATAGGGACATGGTACATTCTTAACTATACAGCACATAAAACAATTTTTACTATGACAAAACTTAAATATTTAAGGATTCATCAAGAAAGTACATTTAGTACAAATGTAATGACTTTGGCTTTAAAAAATATGCAAGTCAGTGTTCCAGTAAAGCTGCATGGCATATAGCAACTTCAATCTGATATAGATTAAACAGAACAGCCACAATATATTTCTCATATCTGTACTGAATATTTCTTAATAAATGTTGCCCAATATGGTGTTCGATTACCATAGCAATGCATCATAGATTTGGAAGTTTATAAGTAGTAGATGATGTCCAATGCATTACAAGGGTTTAATACATATACACCGATCAGTCCTAACATTAACCCCTTAATGACCAGCCTATTTTAATCCTTAATGACCAAGCAATTTTTTACGTTTTTCCATCGTCGCATTCCAAGAGCTATAACTTTTTTATTTTTGCGTCGACATAGCTGTATAAGGTCTTGTTTTTTGCAGGACAACTTGTATTTTTTAATAGCACCATTTTGAGGTACATATTATTTATTGATACATTTTTATTGACTTTTTTTCTGGGGGCTAATAGAAAAAAACCTGAAATTTCGCCACTCTTTTTTGCGTCCTAAATCGACGCCGTTTACCGTGTGGTATAAATAACACAACAACTTTATTCAGCGGGTTGTTACGATTGCAACAATACCAAATTTGTATAGTTTTTATATGTTTTACTACTTTTACACAGTAAAAACGCTTTTTTTCAAAAATATTTGTTTTTGTGTCTCCATATTTGAAGAGCCGTAACGTTTTAATTTTTTTGCCGATGCGGTTGTATGAGAGCTTTTTTTTTGCGGGAAGACTTGTAGTTTTTATTGGTACCATTTTGGAGTAGATGCGACTTTTTGATCACCTTTTTATCACATTTTTTTTAAAGTCAGGATTCACAGAAAACAGCAATTTTTCCATACTTTTTACGGCGTTCACCGTGCAGGTTAAATAATGTAATAGATTTATAGTCGGGGTCGTAACGGACGCAGCGATACCAAATATGTGTAACTTTTTTACTTTATTTTGTTTTTTTAATAGTAAAGCATTTTGTAAGGGGAAAAGCTGGGTTTTTCATTTTTTTTTCAATTAACTTTATTAAACTTTTTTACTAGTCCCACTAGGGGACTTTAATATGCGATTCTCCGATCGCTATTGTAATACACTGCAATACTTTTGTATTGTAGTGTATTACTGCCTGTCCGTTTAAAACGGACAGGCATCTGCTAGGTCGTGCCTCCGGCATGATCTAGCAGGCATTCGCTCCAGGCAGACCTGGGGGCCTTTATTAGGCCCCCGGCTGCCATTGGAGACACAGACACTCGGCGATCGTATCGCCGGGTGTCGGTGGGAGAGAGAGGGAGCTCCCTCCCTCTCTCCAAAACCACTCAGATGCGGTGCACGCTATTGTGCACCGCATCTGAGGGGTTAAACGGGTGAGATCGATACTTATACCGATCTCACACAGCAGAGTAGGGACGCCTCCAGCCCTCAGCTGCCTCTGGCAGCTGAGAGCAGGGAGATTTGACGGCTCCCTGCTCTGTTTACTTTATCCTGATGCAGTGCCGTAAAAAGGCATATGCTACAGAATAAAGCCCGTTAGTGGCCGCCGTTAAAAGGCGTATTGGCGGTCACTAACGGGTTAAAACCACTGACAGGTGAAGAGAATAACATTGATTATCTCGAGACAAAGGCGCCTGTGAAGAGGTGGGATATATTAGGAAGTGAACAGTCAGTTCTTAAGGATATGTTGGTAGCAGGAAAGATGGGCAAGTGTAAGAATCTGAACAATTATGACAAGGGCCATATTGTGACAACTAGAGGACAGGGTCAGAGCATCTCCAAACACAGCAGGTCTAGCATGGCATACCAGGTATGTAGCAGTTAGTACCTACAGAAAGTGGTCCAAGGAAGAACAAGTAGTGAACCAGCAACAGGTACATGAGCGGCCAAGGTTTATTGCGTGGAGAGCAACGGCTAGCCTGTCTGACCTGACTCCAATAAGAGAGCTACTGCAGTACAAATTAATGATGGCTATGACAGAAAGGTTATAGAATACACAGTGCATCACAGCTTCATGAATTTGGGGCTGCGTACACACCGATCGGTCAGAGTGCCCAAACTGACCCCTGTCCACCAACAAATGCACCTACAATGGACACATGATCATCAGAACTTTACCATGAAGCAATAGAAAAACGTGGCCTGGTCTGATGAATCACGTTTTCTTTTACATTATGCGGATGGCCAGGCGCGTGTGCATCGCTTTCCTGGGGTAGCGATAGCACCAGGATGCAGTTTAACTGGTTCCTGACCGCTGGCTGTGTATTTACGGCCAGCGGTCAGGGTCCTTAAAACCCATGCCATAGACTATTTACGGCTCGGATTTTAACATGCTGCCCGAGCGATCGGGTAGCTGAATGTCGGGTCTCCGGTTGTCAGTGACTGCTTTCGCTGCTTCTGTCTTCTCTGATCACTTGTACACAGCGCTCAATGTGCGCTGTGTATATGAATAGAGGCAGCGGCTGCGCTGCTGTCTCTATTGCTCCCGGTGATCATGTGACTGGTCACATGATCGCCGGGTGCCGTTACTGACAGACTGCTGCTAGACCCAGCACAGCCCTATTAATGACAATAGTCACTATGAGAGGGCTGATTTCCCCTGTAACTGGGGCTGCTGTGCAGCTCCAGTTACAGTGGAAAACCATGGTGTAAAAGAAAGAAAAAATATATACAAAAGATCTTTTTTGACCTTTGAGGGACTGACCATAGTAATAAAAAAATAAAAGTAAAGAAAAGTGCAATTTTTTTTTAGTAATAAATACACATAAAATACCCACCCGAAAAAAACATCGTCCCCCCCCGCCAATCATTGTTGTAACGCTAGCGCTGACCCAATTACCCTAATATAGACATGTAACATATTAAAATTTACGGTAAACCATGACTATCACAAATAAAAAGTCTATTTTAGGGTAAGACTATGTTATTACCAAATAAAAAATAGCTGAAATGTAAAAAAGCTTATTTTTTTATTATTATTTTCAAACTTTATGAATAAAAATTCTAAAATAGCAAAAAGGATGTGTATAAAAATGATTAAAAAAAAAAAGAAACCTGCATTGTCTACGGACAAAACATCGAAAAAATCACGTCGCTAGCCCAACAAATCCTAGCACCTACCAGAAATTGTTGCAGACCAAGTAAACCCCTTAATGGGATTCTCGAATGGTAGAGGTCTATTTCAGCAGGAAAACACGCCATACCACACTGCAAAAATTGTTCAGAAATGGTTTCGTGAACATGATAAAGAGTTTAAGGTGATTACTTGGCCTACAAATTCCCCAGATCTCAATCAGATGGATCTGTGGGACGCGCTGGAAAAACCAAACCAATCCATGGAGGCACCACCTCGCAAATTACACGACTTAAAGGATCTGCTGATAATCGGTTGGATGCTAGATAAAACCGGACACTTGCAGGGGTCTGGTGGACTCCTTGTCTAGACGGGTCAAAGCTGTTTGGGAAGCACAAGGGGTACCTACACAATATTAGGCATGTGGTTTTATGTTCTAGCTGAAAAGCGGGCAGGGAAAAGGTGGGAAAATCTGCAGCACACCCTAAAATTTGTGCAGATTCTTTCTATTGCATGTGACTGGGGTTTTGTAAGGGTACGTTCACACGATTAACAAAATAAGTCTGAAAATACGGAGCGGTTTTCAAGGGAAAACAGCTCCTGATTCTCAGACGTTTTCTGAGCAACTCACGTTTTTCGCAGCGTTTTTTACGGCCGTTTTTGGAGCTGTTTTCAATAGTCTATGAAAGTACGGCTCCAAAAACATCCCAAGTAGTGTCCTGCACTTCTTTTGACGAGCCGTCATTTTACGCACCGTATTTTGACAGCGACGCGTAAAATAAAGGCTCGTGCGGAACAGAACATCGTAAAACCCATTGCAGGCAATGGGCAGATGTTTGCAGGCGTAATGGAGCAGTCTTTTCAGGCGTAATTCGAGGCGTAAAACGCCTGAATTACGTCTGAAAATAGGTCGTGTGAACATACCCTAATACTCCATTCACCAGAATTGTACTGTCCTTTTTTGCTAATTTTCTGTGTTGAATCTGTACCCACCTGTAAACGTGGTTTAAAGGTTTATTACAATAAAGATTTGTCAGCTCCAATATGAAAGGTCTTGTGTCTGACCTGACAGAACCTTTAATTACTGTAAATCTAGTACAAAATTGCAATAAAATTATGACATAATGAAGAAAGTATTCGCAAAAAACTTAAACAATTCACGTAAAATTACAGATGAAGCTGATCAAAAGTGCAACATTTTCCTAGAAACAATGCTGGATTCACATACAGCCTTTTCTCATGTTTTTGGTGGCGTTTTTCAGATTTTTTCGTTTAGTTTAAAGCGGAGGTAAGCCGCCAAAGTTACTTTAAAGTCTGTAGCAAAATACGAGAAGGCCTACAGTGACAATGTTCTGGTTGGTGTTTTTATTGCGTTTTTTGGGAGTCAGTGGTGTAACGCAGAATGATCTAGGTATGGCATTTTTTTTTCCATATGCTTCACTACAGGACTTCAAAAACCCCAGGAACGCTTGTAAAAAAGGTCACAAAATATAAAAGTGCCACCAAAAACGCATTCAGTTTTTGTTTGCGTTTTAAAACACAACATATGTGCACGGATCAAACGCCCTTTTTTAAAGGGTTTTCCCAGAATCATTATATAATTTATTAGATAATTTTCTAATAGTTGGGGGCCCCACCTCTGGGACCCCCACTGGTCATGAGAATGGGGATCCTGTACCCCCAGATCCTCCTCATCGCACCCATGTTGAGAAGGAGCTCGAATGACGCAGTGCTCGAGCATGTGCCTGCAGCTTCAGTCATAGTCTAGGAGAATGAGGGAAACAGCGGAGCGCCTTACTCTGCTTTTTCCATCATTCCTATAGACTTTGAATGGAACAGCAGCAAGCAAGCTCGACCGCCGCTTTATTCAACGTCCTCCTCACTGCGGTCGAGCAGTGAAGAAGAACGAGGAAGAGAATAGCATCAATGGGAGGCAGAGAAAGCGTAATTCGCTGCGTTTTATGCCCGCGGCGCTCAACGGCCATGGGCGAAAAACGCCGCAAAAATCGGCGTGCAGGCAAAGGAAAATTTGCCTCAAAATTCCAAACGGAATTTTGAGGCAGATTTTCCTCCTGCAAAAAAAACTCTGTGTGAACCCAGCCGAATAGTCTTATTATGTTTAGTACCATAGATGCAAAGGTCATGAGAGATCACTACTTTCCACAAAACTTGGTAACTGCAATGTCAAGGTGAATTTTTAGCACATTTTTCTGAACATTGTGTGTTTGCTATAAATAGATTCAAAGTCATCACAGAGAAACAAATGGATTACAGCATGACAGTGGCAACAAGGGATCTAATCTTCATGCGACGCTGTGAAACTTCGTAACACGGTTACCCTCATGAAAAAGTCTCATGTGATCAATTGTAAATATTTCTTAATGCACATTTGCACTTTTTCTCTAATAATGCACAAGGGATAGCTATTAATATGCATAGTTATTAAGCAGAGTCATTACCTAGTGATGTATTGTTTTCCAGTCCACCGTTGTTAGGCTCCTTCCATACAGCTCTGGGATGCAGCATCAAATCTGATGAAATAAGATATTATTACTTATTTATGAAGCGGTAAGATGTCCTTAAGCATTGATCTAGGAGTCAAAACAACGCAACATTCTTTAAAACATCATAAAAATTATTTTGGACTATCAGGCAAGAAGTAATTATTTCTATTAAATGTTTTCAGATGGTCAGCTACTTGGGAGACACTTCCCAGTGGCAGCAAAACATTCTTTACATTGGACTGTGTGTGAAAGGGGCTTTCCCATTTTGGACATTTATGGCAAATCCACTTGGGAGCTATGGAAAACGCGTTGTTCGCTGTGCTACGCGGTTTCCATAACTCCCATTCACTACTCTGGGAGTTACAGAAACAGCGTAGCTCAGCTGTTTCCGCACTCCCTACCACCTAGTCAGTCATTGTCCAGAGAGCAACGAGAGCAAGAAACGTTAGGCCGGGGGGTCAGAGGGATGTGTTTTAGAGATAGGTGCTCATCCCAGAGGTAGGACCAGTGTCTATCACACATTTATGGCACACCCTGTGTATATGTCATAAATGTCCAAGATGGGAAAACCCCTTTAACTACAAAAAGGTTGGCTAACCCACTAAGACATCAAAGTGGATGGCAGTAGTGTGGGAACAGAGGGAGAGCTACAAATTCACAAAGCCGGAGGTGAATTTCCACCAGAACTTCAGAAGCATCTATGTTCATTCCATAGGGCGGTTAACAAGCCAGTGGCTACTGGTAGCTCATGTATACAAAAGTTTTATCAAAACTATAAAAATAAAAGTTTGAAAATGGAACACAGTTAGTTGTCTCAACTCTGCAGAATATGTTCGTACAATATTGCCCTAATAGTGTATTTACTGTACATTAAACTTTTTCCTTTTTGTGGTGTCTTTTTGCTTTGTTAATTTTGGAAAATTGTTGCAAAAGCAAATCAAGTAAAAATATGATAATTATGAAGCAAAATATTAGGGCCAAGTTAAAAAGCGGTCGTACTAAAAAAATATGAAGCGGGAACGCCCATTGCTGGCGACTTTGCAACAAATTCAACATGTCATTAAAAGAATAGAATAACAAACATGATATAAAAGTGACGGACAAACGAGAGTATAACCTGGATTGTGCAGCGTTCGAGAATCCTTCCAGGGGAATCGATGCATTGCGCGGCAACATATTTCATATTCTTACAATTGTAGGGGAATTTATCTTATCTCGCTAATAATGAATCCCAAGTATAACACGGTTGCATCGTTTACTGGAGTTTAAAGCAGATATATAGCGCACTCCGTGTAAAACAAATCACTTTTGTGACAGCAGCAATACCAAAAACGATAATTATTATGAGACAGGCAGTCAATGGAAAAATCAATGCCTTTTAATAGTACACCAGGCAGCAGATGTATTTGCAAGGTGACCCCCTCCGGCATTTCTCACGGACAGCCATGACTTGATATACCTTTTCATCACCATCCAGAGGGTAGGAACGTGCTCTGGTCGCCTCACTTTTTATGTACAATAAGCAGATCATCAATAATAATGTCAGCTGCTTTCACCAATATGACGGCAAAGCAATTTACATAAATGAACAAAAATTCTTCAAGGTCAGTCGGCTGTTAACCACATCAGGGAAACGGCCAGGTTTACATAACTCACAAAATCTATCAAAATAAAAATACACAATATTCTACCATGAATAAATTAGATATCGGATTGAATGGATTTTGGACATCAGCAATGTACAAACATTTCCCTTTATTTCACCTCATACAATGGAGTTGAACAGAACATTCTGCTTCATACACCCTTTATATGGCATTTGCTTATATAGCAACGGTTGGGAATGGACCCATTATAAGCATTTCATTCTACCCAAGAAATATATTCATACTCCATCATATAAACAAGAACCTTGTACAGCATGAATCTCAAAGAGCAAACGTCACCACATCTACAGTGATGTGAAAAAACTATTTACCCCTTACCCAATTTCTTCTATTTTTGCTAATTTGTGATTAAAATCCTTCTGAGAGGTTCCCTTTAAAAGGGGCTGTCTTACTACAGACCACCCCTCTGTTATGGATGCCACAGCGTCGGTTGTTGCAAGTCGGGCTCCTGACACCCCAGAAAATATCTGACATAGCTGGGGGACGCTGCAGCCAGTCAGACAGCATATGACTGGCCACCAGAGCAGCTCACGGTTCTCGCTCATGAAGGGGGATTCGGAGCAGCGTACCACCCTCTATAAATGTCTATATGCCATAATATGCACTGACGACTTGAGCAAACGCTTTAAGACCCAGTTCAAAGCATTTTTTTAAGCTGATTTTTGACGCAAAGACCGCATTGGAATAAGCCCAAAAAGTGCCAAAAAACGATTGCATTTCAAAATCTACCTAAGAATGTTAAAGAGGCTCTGTCACCAGATTTTGCAACCCCTATCTGCTATTGCAGCAGATAGGCGCTGCAATGTAGATTACAGTAACGTTTTTATTTTTAAAAAACGAGCATTTTTGGCCAAGTTATGACCATTTTTGTAGTTATGCAAATGAGGCTTGCAAAAGTCCAAGTGGGTGTGTTTAAAAGTACAAGTCCAAGTGGGTGTGTATTATGTGCGTACATCGGGGCGTTTTTAATACTTGTACTAGCTGGGCGCTGTGAAGAGAAGTAACATCCTCTTCTCTTCACAACGCCCAGTTTCTGACAGTGCAGACCTGTGACGTCACTCACAGGTCCTGCATCGTGACGGCCACATCGGCACCAGAGGCTACAGCTGATTCTGCAGCAGCATCAGCGTTTGCAGGTAAGATCGACTTGTCTATGGAGAGAGGAGGGGGAGGAAGCAGTAAACTTACTAACAGTCTCTGATACACAGCAGACAGAAATAGTCAATTATACAGCAGTAAAGAGCAGTGTAGCTGTGAATCCAGTACTGGGGTTGCTGCAGAGTCTGTGTCTCTCACGATCCACGGCTCCCTCCTCCCCCTGCCCTCTCCATAGCCTTCAATTGGCAGCTGTGACCTGATCTCTCAGTGGAGCTACAAAACCGTATCTTCTCTGCCTCAATGAATACAGATTCTATTCGTGAATTCAGAGTAAGCAAATAGTTAAGAAAACAGGGGACTAGGGGAAAGGAGGCTGATAACTGGAGAAAAAGGCATTTTTCTCTAATATGATATAATATAAAAGTTCATGATTTTCACTTGTACTCTGGCTTTATACAAAATTATATGTTTTTAGAAAAAATAAAAAAGGTATATTCACAACTTAAGATATGGACACCTTTGACATGGAGAACATAATTATGAAGTTTCAGGCTGCAATATTTAAGGTATGTTCCCACAGGCCCTATACAAAATGGAGATTTCAACAACGCTGCGGATAAAATCCACACATAACTTGTGTGGAAATTCAGCTGCGGTGGGACTTTATAATCCGCAGCACCTCAAATTAATACTGAAGAAATTTAAGCGGAAATGCTGCATTTTTTTTTCCCATAGAGGAGGGGGGGGGGGATGCAACAAAAACAGCTTTCGATTTTTATGACGATTCTGCAGTTAAAACCACAGAAAATACAGTTTTCTACAAATGATGCTTCACACTATGTTTCACACTAATTCCGTAGGTAAAACCGCAGCAAAAAAAATCTTCATTGATTTCCACAGAGCTGTGAACAGCAAAAATGCACTATTTGCTGCAGATTTCTGTGACTAATTTACCTGCATATTTATGAAATTCCGCTGCGGATTTTCCGTTGCAGAAAAACTGCAGTATATATGGTCTGTGGGGACAGACCCTAAGGCCTCATGCACACGAAACACATTTTTTTCCTCCCGTAAATACTGGCGTAAATACGGGTACTTTGTCGCACGTATTCAACCCGTATTCACGGACCTGTTTTCTCTGCAAAATTGCATTTCCCTAAATCGGCAGTCCCTTCTCTCTCCATCAGTGGTGGATAGAGGGAAGATCGACTTACCTGCAAACGGTGATGCTGCTGCAGAATCAGCTGTAGCCTCTGGTGCCGATGTGGCCGTCACGATGCAGGACCTGTGAGTGACGTCACAGATCTGCACTGTCAGAAGCTGGGCGTTCTGAAGAGAAGAGGATGTTACTTCTCTTCAGAGCGCCCAGCTAGTGAAAGTATTAAAAACGCCCCGATGTACGCACATAATACACGCCCACTTGGACTTTTACTTTTAAACACACCCACTTGGACTTTTGCAAGCCTCATTTGCATAACTACAAAAATGGTCATAACTTGGCCAAAAATGCTCGTTTTTTAAAAATAAAAACGTTACTGTAATCTACATTGCAGCGCCTATCTGCTGCAATAGCAGATAGGGGTTGCAAAATCTGGTGACAGAGCCTCTTTAACTTTCAGCACCCTGGACAGTGACTATCCCCTGATGTCGCCTAGCAACGCTCCCGTAATTACGGGTGCACACACGTAGCCACCCGTAATTACGGGAGCCCCATAGACTTCTATGGGCCTGCCCATAACGTAATTACGGCCTAAAATAGGACATGTTACATATTTTTCAATGGCACGGGCACCTTCCCGTAAGCAAACGGGAAGGTACCCGTGGCCAATAGAAGTCTATGGGCCCGTAATTACGTTCATGTGCATGAGGCCTTATTCCTTTATTGGTTTTCAGGCCCCCTGGTATGCAGTTTACAACCTGCTGCGAGTTTCAGACTTCTACTGTGGGTGTCTCCCTCCTAGAAATACTTTGTGTCTGTAAGTTCTAGGGGAGAAACAGACGAATGGTTGTACACCAGTATTATGGCGATAAAATTACACAAATTTTGGTGTACGCCATATCTGCCCAATAATTTAAGACTTTTTGCCAATTTATGCTACATCCAGCACATAAAAATAAAAAAGGCGGGGGCACCAGCAGCACGACAAACTTTAATTTATGCTAGAAACTGGAATAAATAACGGAAATCTAAGTCAGCTCGTAGCTGGCGTTGATTTCACTTTCTGGTGTCTAAGGACAACAGGCGACTCTTAATAAATGAGCTGCATCAAACTCCTGCGAGATTTAGACCAAGACTTCGTATGAAACACCAGTCTTAGTAAATCTGCCCCTGTGAGTCCAGGATGCTGCTGCCTGCACTAGCTGTCAGGTATCAGCACGGCTTCATTCCGGTCCTAAATTCCTATGCTATATCCCATGTATAACTGAAAATAAACAGATGCCGTCGAGTGATCACTCCTCCCTCCCTCTGCAGACTCTGGGTCCTCTCCTCCCTCTTTACTCCAACCTACCTCCTCCCTGCTAGTATATCTTAGGGAACTATTCCATGTAGTGGCATCCACAAACCACATCTGTAAAGAGTGTTAACAGCTGAGAGGTTTTGCGGTAAAACAGCTGTTTACATGCAAAACTGTGCGGCCGATAAACAATTTGTTTGAAAACCCTGCCCACCACATGCCGCAGAAGTTTGCGGATGCCGCTAATTGGGGACTGTACCCTAAGGGTATGTGCACACACACTAATTACGTCCGTAATTGACGGACGTATTTCGGCCGCAAGTCCCGGACCGAACACAGTGCAGGGAGCCGGGCTCCTAGCATCATACTTATGTACGATGCTAGGAGTCCCTGCTACTCCGTGGAACTGCTGTCCCGTACTGAAAACATGATGATTACAGTACGGGACAGTTGTCCTGCAGAGAGGCAGGGACTCCTAGCATCGTACATAACTATGATGCTAGGAGCCCGGCTCCCTGCACTGAGTCCGGTCCGGTACTTGCGGCCGAAATACGTCCGTCAATTACGGACGTAATTAGTGTGTGCGCACATACCCTAACACTGATAGAAGGGATGGGGAAAACAGATAAGAGATGACGCAACACCGTGCTGTCATATCGGTGTCAAAATCAGCGGCACATACAGCTATGTACAGGAGATACACAATCACCACAAAAAAAATGGTAGGAATTTTTGGGACGAACAAGAATTAGAAAGCTGCTTAATTTTGCATTTAGGAAGCAAATAAATTCAATAAAAAAAAAATATCAAAGATTCAGTGCTTGCTCAGCTATTTCTGTTACTCCCATAAGAATCAATGGCGAGCGCAGCACACATACACAGCCACCTCCATTAATTTTCCACATAGATGTGGTCGCGGCCTCACCAGACGAGATGGGGGTTGCATGACCTCTGTTCCGGAGATAGATGCGAGTCTCAGCTCTTGGATCCGTACTGATAAGACGTTTATGACATATCTATTGGATATGCCAAATGTTTAAGCTGGAAATACCCCTTTAAATAAACATCAAATTAATCCTCTTGGAAAACTAGCCGTTCATTTGGAATATTATACAGTCACAAATTCCGTAGGCAAGGTAACAATTCTTTTTCACAACCCAAATGTCAATCAGACTAAACAGACTGAGCCAACTAATTCTAAGCAATGGAAGCGCACGATTATTCAGAAGAACAGATACATGAAAAAGAAAAGCAGGAAATATATTAACTTTATACTCTAAATTCTTTTTATTTGTATATACGAGAAAGTCTGAAAATAATTACTCCTGTAAGAACGCAAAACGGCAGACATGGGTGTTGTGAAATGACGTGTCGCTCATGGTAGGTCTATAAAACCAATTGATCTCTGCCTTGAGCCGTGGCCTGATCTAGGCTTCTATTGACAGGGTGCAGATCTGTCATTTGGCATGAACAACTTTACAGGTCTGCTACCAACAATGACCGAAAAAAATGAAAACCGGCAGACCAACTTTTCCGCAAATACAGTTTTTGCTCAGAATCGGTCACGTTCGCTTCATTAAAAAAGCCGACGCTCGGCAGAAGATTATTCCAATCTGCCTTTTCCGCCGTCCAAAATATATAGTGTATGGTCAACTTTCATTTGTTTCTAAATATAGTTTACAAAAAATGCCGGATTACAGAAAATGACAGATTAACAGAAAGTGCTAGAGTACAAAATACTTCTGTACTTTGTTGATCCAAAATCTATCAAGGACAAAAGTACACCATACAGTAGAGTCCTAAAAACGGTAGAATAAAAATACAAACTACATTTTAAGACTATGATTTTGAGGTTTATGCGTGACTTCATTAAAATATCTGTGGCATTACATCAAGATTCACATCTGTTGCAGGGAATTGAAAAACATCCTATATATTCTATATGGATGCACAAGAACAAAATGATAAATTATAACAATTTTAGAATTTGTTATATTAAGGTGTAACCCATAGAAGAACATTTTGCAGCATAAGAACAGTGGCACCGTCACTCAAGCATCACAAAAACCGGGTATCAAATGTAGGGTTTTATTGATAAAAAGTAGATATACGCAATATCATATGTAGATAAGAACATATGATATATTACAATAGTTGATCTTCAATCAGACCTAAAAAACAATTGACATCCTAAACAGTATGGTGCTGACTAGACGGGGATCCAACTGCAGTACAAATTAACGCCGATTTTAGAAACTGCTGGAAAACCCTTTTATAAAATGTTTTCTGGTCCTAGTCAAGGTTTATTGATCAGCAGATGGGTCTGTTAGGGTGCGCCTACACATAGAGGTATTGTACTGCATGTCCAGGAACCCCATCAATTTTACTGCAATTTGATGCAAATTTTCATTGCGAATTACGTAACAAAAATTCCACAATAAATACACCGCCCATGACCATGGCGTAAGGATCTAATGTAATAATCTAGGACCTCAAAAGAGAGAACAGTTACGTTTTTCTAATGATGTCCAAAGTATTCAGTTTCAGCAACCACATACTTCCGCTTAAAGTGTAACTAAACGCTTGACAAGCTTCTGACACGTCATAGTGACATATCAGAAGTCTTGATTGGAGGGGTCAGCTGCATCGTAGAAGCCGTTAATGCGATTTGTCTTATGGGTATGCCATCGTACCACACGACACGGTAACCGTAGTGATGGCTGCTGTCATAAACAGCAGTCAATCACTACTAACTGCCAAGATACTAATCAGGGAAGTCCTGCCCCGTAGATCGCTGTGATTGGTATGTCAAAGTTGACTGCCCAATCACAGCGTTTTAGTAGGAGAAAGCGGGGTATATATTTTCTGCTTGTGATCTAACCGTCCCAGTTGACTCCGTGCGGCGATATAAACCCGAATACCACTTCCATTACTAATATTACCTCCTGATCACTCCCATCATCTTTGTGATCATCCCCCTGTGATCACCATCTCCCCTATCATCAGTATGATCACCTCCTTGATACATTCATGCCATGACCCCATCATCACTGTGATCACCTTTCTGTGATCCCCCTGTGATACCTTTACTCCATCACCCTCATCTTCCTTTGATCACCTCCATAATTTCTAGTACAGTAGTATGCAATTCATTTCTTAGCATTTTGTACAACTTGTACGCCTATCTTTTTTAGTACCATTTGCATGCCTATACATTCTTAGTACCATTTGTACGCATATACATTCTTAGTACCATTTGCACGCCTATACATTCTTAGTACCATTTGTACGCATATACATTCTTAGTACCATTTGTACGCATATACATTCTTAGTACTATCTTTACCTCTGTAATTGATGTACTGCATGCCCATGTCAAGGACACACTTTGAAGTGATTCTGAGATTCCTACATTACAATACACACTGCCCACCCCGAGAGGACCACAGTTTTGACAGCTTATTTAAAGTTAGGCCACTCATAGACCATTTTAGTGCCAAGTTTGCCCAAGCTTACACCCCCGAAAAGTACATTTCTATTGATCAGTCCCGGATACATTTTAAAAGGGAGGCTTCAAAATAAGGTCTGTTTAACATTGCTTTTTAACCCTATGTGTAGTTTGTATGTCAGGGAATCTCCAGATGTGTACACTAAACACGTCCATAGTGCTTCATTAGCCCAACGGAGGCCAAAAGAGTGTCCTTTAGGGCCTCAGTCGGATTGGTATATATCTAGGAGGGAAGAAATTTCACGAACGGACTCGTTGCAACTATGGCATCCTATTACACAACGACCTATTCTTTCACAAATGTTTGTAAAAGGCAGACTGCATGGCTAGTTGCTTGATTTATAAGACTGCGGCAATGGGACTAAATTAAACACATGAATTTACTTAGGAGGTGTCCCCCAATACTTTTGCCCATATAGTGTATATTCTCATGAGGTATATATGGATGATATTTATTAAGATTGACGCTTCACACACACGCCAGTCTTAATATATAGATAGCTGGAGTGAGATGCACCTGATTTATTAAGCGGTACACGCCTCTTATTAAATCAGACGCATCTCTGGCTCTCAGTGTGCCTGGGAGGGAAATCTACCTCAGCTACGAGCTGGTTTAGATTTACAATGTCATTTCTGCCAAATTCTGGGATTAATTACAGCAAATTTGTCAGGCCCTTTTGCTAAGCCCCATTATTTGGACAAGGAGGATGGGTGGTGTGCCTCAATACTGTTGTCCATAACACACACATATATACATACACACATACATATACACACACACACACACACACACACACACACACACACACACACACACACACAAGGAATGGTGTAGCGAAGATTTTACCTCACAGTAGCTGTCAGGTAAAACACGCTACAAGATGATAAAGGAGCAAAGCTTGACATTTTCAGGGTTGAACAGTCCGGCCAATTGAAATTGACATGCATGAATTTTGACATTTTCCTTCCAAAATACTGTTTACCTTAAACAATAACCTCACCTGCCACATGTGTTTAACTTTCTTCACAGCTATAAACCAAGACACTGCCCTTCCAACCTCATTATCCTCTCAGTCCCGAGATGTATAAAAATAAAATTAAAAAAACACACCTATCTGTTAAGCTACATTAATTTTCTACTAATTCCAAACAAATATCTGGTGTAATTACACAAAAAAGTAGCAAAAAGCTGTGTGAGGTGATAAATGTATGATCACTGGGGGCCCCACTGCTGGAACCATCATCAATTATTAGAAAAGTGGTAGAAAGTCCCGTTACTTCTCACTGACTTTGAATGGACCTGCGGTCGGATCATTCGCGCTATCAATTCAAAGTCTATGGGACTGGCAGAGACTGCTGAGTAAAGAGAATATGTTGACTCACATGCAGCCATTCAAATAAATGGGCAACTATGTAATGAGTGGACAAGCCAGGTCCGCCGGAGTGGGAGTATATGGACAGGAGTTGTCTGTATAAGACAACCCCTTTAAGGACTACGGCAGCCCCTGTGACTAGAAGATTAAGGGTAAAGTAGTAGTTGCAAATACAGAATCCTTTTTCAATAAATGTATTTTATTATGCCCGTTATCAACGTACAAAAAAAATAGAAGCAACGTTTCGACCCGTTACAGTGGCTGGGTAATTTTCAAGCTCAACCTTTTTGAAAAAGCCCCAACCACTGAAACGGTTTGAAACGTTGCTTCTATTTTTTGTCTGATGATGGGCAAAATAAAAGAAATTCATTGGAAAAGAACGTGGTTTTCTCTACTACTTCAGACATTTTTTGGGAGCTAAGACCGTCCCATGTGAGTACATGCACCCCAACAACAAATCTAGTCTGTTGCGGTCTCAATTGGAAATTTATACTTTTAAGGCGACGTATAGGGAGGACATGTTGTCGAAATTATAATTTGCAGCAAGCCTTAGGCCTTATTCACACGACAGGGATAATCGGCCTATTGTTGCTCGTATTTCCAGATCACTCAATAGACCCAAGTCTATGAGGGATCCATGAAAACTGGTCCCGCATGGGTGCAAAATAGCCATGAAAAATTGCTGTTTCCACCCGTTTGTGTGAATACGGCCTAATGCATTGCAAAATCCACATGTTGATACAATGCATTTTCAGGGTTAGGCTCTGTTCACAGAGGCATTCAGAATTGTATGTGGTGCTATTCTAAGGGTATGTGCACACACAAGGGAAAACCGCTCCTGATTTTCAGAAGTTTTTTACTCAAAGTCGCATTTTTCACGGACGTTTTCGGAGCTGTTTTTCTATAGAGTCTATGAAAAAAGGCTCCAAAACCGCTGAAGTGACATGCACTTTTTCGTGGCCGTTGTTTTACGCGGCCGTTTTGAAAGGCCACGTAAAAAACGCCCTGTCGGATTAGAATGCCGTTTTCTCATTGAAATCAATGAGCAGACGTTTGGAGGCGTTCTGCTTCCGATGTATCGGCCGTTTTTAGGGCAGTTTACGGCAAGAAAAACGTCCGAAAACACTGTGTGAACATACCCTTAGGGCTTATTTAGACGAACGTGCAATACATCCATGCAACGCAAGTGATTTTAACGCGCCTCGCACGGACCTATGTTAGTCTATGGGGCCATGCAGACTGTCCGTGATATTCACGCAGCGTGCGTCCGCTGCGTAAAACTCACGACATGTCCTATATTTGTGCGTTGTTCGCGCATCACGCACCAATTGAAGTCAATGGGTGCATGAAAATCACGCGCAGCACACGGAAGCACTTCCGTGGTACAAGCGTGATTCGCGCAACAGCAGTAAAAAGTATGAATGAAAACAGAAAAGCACCACGTGCTTTTCTGTTTATAAACATACAGAGTGTCATAATGATGGCGGCTGCGCGAAAATCTCGCAGCCACGCATCATACGCGGCTGACACACGGAGCTGTTAAGTACCTTTTACGCGCAAAAAATGTTGCATTTTTTGCGCGCGCAAAACGCACACTCACGTGTGAATCCGGCCTTACTGTCGAAGCATCAGAATCTCCAATTGAAACCCATTATAAATCAATAGGATTCATCAGTCCAGATTTGGATCTTTGACACGACAGATCCAGAACAGCTTTATGGCATCTGTTATAAACAGAAACCAAGACACCAGTGTGAACATAGTCTTACACTGTGACAAAAATCTGCAGCGCGTGAACTACGGCTGAGAGTTTATGATGTAAATCAAAATCACGATTAATTGAACACGTAACCTCGATTAGGATTAATAAACGATTTGGGGCAAAACCCATTTTGCATGCCACACCCCCTATTTGAATGCTACGCCATTGAATATTTATGCCATGAGCCTGCTGTATATAATAAACCACCTGACACTGCTCCCCACACAGTATAATACCACCATAGCTGCCCACACACAGTATAATGCCCCCCCCATAGTTGCCCTCCACAGTATAATGCCCCCATAGCTGCCCCTACATAGTATAATGCCCACATCTGCCCGCTCACAGCATAATGCCCTGATACAGCCCCAATAGGGCCTAATAAAAATAATATACAGTACATACTCGCCTAATCCCAGGCCAACGACGGGTGGAGAAGATCCCTCTGCTCCCCTGGTCTGGGCGGCACAGCACAGACCGGTGCGATGACGTCACTGCCTCCCGTTCGGTGATACACAGTGGGTGGTAGAGCAGGTACCTTACAGCCCCCTGCTCTACCATTGGATTCAACTGTAAATGCGTTCTGAAGATGCAGTTTAAACTGGGAAAAATAATTTAAAAAAAACAAAATGTGCAAGATGACAACGATTAATTGCGCCGAATTTCAATTTCACGTTTTTTTCAATGAATTGCCCAGCCCGAACGTGAACCCAGACATATAAAAATTCACAGTAGAAAGAACAAGTCACCTAATTGGCATATTGGAATTTGTTCCACACTTTTTTTTCCCCCTTCTATGTTACATGTTTAATTTCCATGGGAACTAAAATCTTATCTAGTGACAAACCGCACGACTACCTCACATCTATGTGAGAAAACAAAAAGTGTAAGGGTATGTTCACATGCAGAGTCAAAAACGTCTCAAAATACGGAGCTGTTTTCAAGGAAAAACAGCCCCCGATTTTCAGACGTTTTTTGAGCAGCTCACGTTTTTCACGGCCATTTTTGGAGCCGTTTTCAATAGAGTATGAGAAAACGGCTCAAAAAAAGTCCCAAGAAGTGTCCTGCACTTCTTTTGACGAGCCGTCATTTTACGCAACGGATTTTGACAGCGACGCGTAAAATGACAGCTCGTCTGCACAGAACATCGTAAGACCCATTGCAAGCAATGGGCAGATGTTTGCCGCCATTACGTCTGAAAAGAGGTCGTGTGCACATACCCCAACTGCACCAGAACAAAATTATAACGGCATTGCAGTCGCATGTACATCTCACTTATGTGCACCTTAATGCTTCGTTCACACAGGGTTTGTATTCGGATTTGTAAACTGCATTAAAAACTATTGTGACGAACACCTCCTGGCTCAATCTCCGGCTGCCTCTGCACGATATTCAGGTTCACCATGAACGCTCCTGGTCTCTCCCTTGCCTTTGTTTGTCTCCCATTCTCTCTCGTGTCTATTTTGAGGGGTCATTTGCTTCCTGTGATTGCGCTCACATGCTATGGCCGTTGCATTTTAGGGTGTGTAGGAAGTTGAATTATTGTGTGTTTCTTTCCCTTTACTTTTAACTCCTTCCTGACCGCCCACTGTCTTTTGGCGTCGCTGTAGATTAGGCTGATGAGCGCTCATCCTCTAAGCAGGAACTGTAACTTACCGCTCCTGATCCTAGAGAATCCTCCTGAACACAGCTGGGGTGGGCAAACATTCAGACCCCAGCTGCTTAACCCTTTGATTACCACAGTCCGTGACCGCAGCATGATCAAAGGGAATTCCCCTCTTTGATCGCATCACCGGGATTCCGGTGATGCGATCAAACACCGGGGAATCCCTCTGCATTCAGCCCTGGGGACCTACAAAGGACCCCAGGGCTGTCTGTTCCATTTGCCTGCTGTTTGGGCACACTATGTGCTGCCCTAACAGCAGCCTGTGTCATAGTGACAGTGTAATGTCTTAGCATACAGTAGTATGCTAATACATTACAAGTAAAAAAAAAAAAAAGTTACAAATAAAGTTATCCCTTGATGGGATTAAAAAAAAAGTAACAAAAATAAATAAATAAATAAAAAAAGTCCCAAAAAAGTCATTATTTTGCATAAAATACATTTTATTGCCCCTACACTAAATAAAAACAAAAAATCTACACATATTAGGTATCTAGACGACCGTAATAACCTGAAGAATTTATCTAATGGGTTATTTAGCGTGAAACGTGAACGGGATAAAAAATAAACAAGAAAAACTATGCCGAGAATCGCTTTTCCCTATATTCACGCCGCAAAAAAGAGAGATTTTTTTACCCCCAAACTGTGGGGGAAAAAAAATACTATTTCTCTCGCATAAAACAAGGCCTCATACAGCCACGTCAATGAAAAAAAAAGTTATGGCTGCTGAAAAGCAGAGAGGCAAAAACAGAAAAATCAAGCTGGTCATTAAGGTGTTTTCAGGCCCGGTCATTAAGGGGTTAAGCAATGCTCCTTCCGGTTAGGATTGCTCAGCTAGCTGTCATACTGTGCGCTCTTCATGGGTTGCGATGCTTACCCTTCTATTTTGGCTGTGCCCTTATTTGTCATGTTCTTTTTATTATGGGGACACATTTTTCTCCGAAAGTCTTTATAATTGTTTGTATTAAAACCAATAAAAAAAATTTGAATTGGAAAAAATATTGTGAAATGGCAAGCATGGTTTGTTTTTTTTCTGGCGTTTTTATAGGACTTAAAAAATGCCAGAAAAAACACCATACCCTGAGATTGGAGTTTGTTTAAAAAAATGCTACGGACCCAAAAGCTTTATCGAAATGGCGAAAAACGCTTCAACGTTTCGCTACAGACTTTAAAGTAACATCTGGCAGCAGTTTTTAATCTTAAAAAAAAAAAAAATGCTATGAAAAAACGAAACTGAGAACGCAGCACAACGCAGTGTGTGAATCAAGCCTAATGCGTTCCTGTGGACCGTGCATATTGCAGAACCTGTGTGATGTAAATATCATGGCCGTGGTGATATCAATATTCTTTGAGTGGTCCACACATTATTTTAGATCCTCGCTTTTGCATTTCTTTGTATGATATTGTAATAAATAATATTTTGTAGTTGTTTCTATCATCTATGGCGTTGTGACTCCTTGTTCTCTCTTCCCAATATTACAGAACCTGTACAACAAAAAACGTGATCTAGTTCCAGCCTAAGGCCGGGTTTACATATTTGCTACCTAATGCCGCAGTATGAAATATCTGTTACAGAAATACTGTGAATTTTCATACATTGCAATAAGCAAATTCCGCAGCTATATCTGCACCAAAATCCACGTCACACACAACACGGTGTGAACCCCGGCTTAGGCCTCGTGCATAGGGAAGATTACAGCTCTGTACACGTTCTGAGTTGTATGCAGCATTAATAAGGCAAACAGTCTAGGAGTCCATACTGTACCGCTATGTCTATTTCACAAAGGGATTTTTTTTTCCATACGTTCTGTATGAATCATAGATAAAAAAATAAATTAAAAAAATGTTTCATTGGATGCCGCATTACCGAGAAATTATACAAACCTATATGGAAGAACTATAAGGCGGCAAGCGGAGTGCCTATAGCCGTGTCCTGCCAAATAGCCATGGCGCAAACAGCTCTACCCTGTGAATGATTTCTAAGGTTCCCTGGGCTCATTTGTGATTTAGGGAAAAAAATCTAACAGCCATCTATTCCAATGACATAAATAACCTGCAGTGAATAACCCCTCACATAGCCACGTTCCCATAAAACTGCACATCCACACTGACATCAGCACACACGAGAAACACAACAAAGTCCCGGCAACTTTCTAACACTATACAGCCGGTGCGCGCACAGTCTACTACACAGCCAGCGAGGGCGCGCGATACTTACTTCTATAATTATACCCTCCACTTCCAGCTGACACTTGCCAACTCGTAACTCAACACCCGGAAACCACCGGCTGACATACGATAACATTACCAGCATTTTAGTGCAGCGCACGTGTGAACACTAGAGGAAGCCCTATATTTGTTTTCATCTGCTGCATGTTTCCTAATACGCCGCCATGTTTGCGTCGCTTTCCGAACAGAGAGAAATGAGGTCTCCATAAAAATGGCTGGAGCCAGCGACTACTACAGTCCAGAGCTCAATTATAACAGGTGAAGGAAGAAGATGCTTCCGCGATGTGTAAACACATGTATTACAGAGTTAGGAAAGTGCTCTATTTGGTATCGACTTCTCAGTTAGGGTATGTTCACACGGCCAAATTTCAGACGTATACGAGGCGTATTATGCCTCGTTTTACGTCTGAAAATACGGCTCCAATACGTCGGCAAACATCTGCCCATTCATTTGAATGGGTTTGCCGACGTACTGTGCAGACGACCTGTTATTTACGCATCGGCGTTTGACAGCTGTCAAACGACGACGCGTAAAAATACAGCCTCGTCAAAAGAAGTGCAGGACACTTCTTTGGACGTTTTTGGAGCTGTTTTCTCATAGACTCCAATGAAAACAGCTCCAAAAACGGACGTAAAAAACGCTGCGAAAACGGCGCGAAAAACGCAGCGAAAAATGCGAGTTGGTAAAAAAACGTCTGAAAAGCAGGGTCTGTTTTCCCTTGAAAACAGCTCTGGATTTTCAGACGTTTTTGTTGACTACGTGTGAACATACCCTTAGGGTATGTTCACACGGCGGGGGTCCGTAACGGCTGAAATTACGGGGATGTTTCAGCCTGAAAACATCCCCGTAATTTCAGCCGTACCGGCATGTGCAGGCGCTTGAACGCCGCGTCAATTACGGCCGTAATTAGCGCTGCTATTCATTGGAGTCCATGAATAGCGGCTCCAATTACGGCCAAAGAAGTGACAGGTCACTTCTTCTACGCGGGCGTCAATTTACGCGCCGTCATTTGACAGCGGCGCGTAAATATACGCCTCGTGTGAACAGACAAACGTCTGCCCATTGCTTTCAATGGGCAGATGTTTGTCAGCGCTATTGAGGCGCTATTTTCGGGCGTAATTCGGGGCAAAAACGCCCGATTTACGTCCGTAAATAGGCCGTGTGAACATACCCTAACCTGATGCATTTACACATATTTGTGCTGTCATAGGACTGGAGCAGAAAGATGGAACAGTAATGATAGTGAGATTGTAGGGAAACAATTAGCATTTTAGAAAAAAATATTTCTATAGTGGTGTGTAATATTACTGCGGAGCCGGAGCAAATTTTAGCACGTCTAGCAAGTTTTTTCTAGAGCGTGCGGATAGCGTTTGTTGAAATCTCAACCACTTAGCTTCAACTGTAATACGCTGCGGAGTTTCCACACAGACAATCCTGTAACATGGCCTAAGCGCTTGTCCACACGTAACGAAATTGCTCAAGAAAATGTCTGCAGCAATTCCGTTGAAAGTAGCAGACCTTCCGCTGCGGCAAAAACGCACCATTTCCTTCGGTTTAGACTGCAGAAAATGGTGCGTATGTTGCTGCGTTTTTTACAATGCTGGGATGTGGTGACATCTCTGAGAAATGCAGCAATTCAGTCCACTTTCCGCATCTGGAATTGACATGCTGCGGTAAGAAAAATACGCACCACAGGTCAATTTCTGCTCTGAATATTTATGCAGCGTGTGGATGAGATTTGTTAAAACTCAGCGACTTTGCTGCTACTTTAGGGTATGTTCACACGAGGGCGTCCGTAACGGCTGAAATTACGGGGATGTTTCCGCCTGAAAACATCCCCGTAATTTCAGCCATAACGGCATGTGCAGGCGCTTGAACGCCGCGTCCATTACGGACGTAATTGGCGCTGCTATTCATTGGTGTCAATGAATAATGGCTCCAATTACGGCCAAAGAAGTGACAGGTCACTTCTTTGACGCGGGCGTCTATTTACGCGCCGTCATTTGACAGCGGCGCGTAAATATACGCCTCGTGTGAACAGACAAAACGCCCGAATTACGTCCGTAATTAGTGCGTGTGCACATACCCTTATTCTGCTGCGTATTTTCCAACCGCAGTTCCGGATAGAAAATATGCAGCCTTATTCACACGAGCGTATTTCACATCCGCGTTAAAACAATGGACGTCACACGGACCTATGCAATTCAATGGGGTCATTCAGACATTGTGTTTTTCACGCAGCGTGTGTCCGTAGCATGAAACTCACTGCATGCCCCATACTTGTGCGTTTTTTGCGCATCATGCACCCATTGAAGTCAATGGGTGCGTGAATATCATGGACGCACATCCGTGTGCTGTCAGTGATTCACGCAACAGTTGTGAAAGAAATTATGATAAAAACACCTCCAAGTTTTTTTTGCTGGCGTAAAAAATGCATGACATACGCCCGTAAAAAACGTAGACGCACACCGTACACTGATGTCACACGAAACTGCAATGCAAGAAAAATGCTGCGTTTTTTACGCGCGCAAAACGGACACATTCGTGTGAATAAGCCTCAGGCTGAGTTCACACGGGGCAGATCCGCTGCGTAAATGCACGCAGTGTATCCGCCCTGTGTGTCACAGGTAATTCCGTGAAAAACCGCACCAACTTAGCCAGCCTGCTAGCAAGATGATAGCAGGCCGACCTCCTGGGATGACGTTTCATCCCAGGAGACTGCTGCAGCGGAAGTCACATGGGATGAAGCGTAATCCCAAGAGGCCGGCCCCCTGAAATCATCCAGGCCGGCCTCATGGGATGATGTTTCATCCCATGCGACCGACGTAACAGCCTGTGATTGGCTGCAGCAGTTACATGGGATGAAACGTCATTCCAGGAGGCCGGCCTGAAGAAAGAAACACAGACTCCTGGGTAAGTATATGATTTTTTTTTTTCTGAGTGGCGTTTTTGCAGTGGAATCGCCACAAAAAACGCAACTGCTATTTGTTGCGGGTTTTATCTCCCCATTGAATTCAATGTGGAAAATCTGCCAGAAAAAAGCAACGTTTACGCAAATATAATTGATATGCTGCGGAATAAAATTCTGAAACGCAGGTCAATTTCTGAGTTGATTTTCCGCTCAGTATTTACGCAGCGTGTGGATGAGATTTGTTTCATCTCCTCCGCTTTGCTGCTACTGTATTTGTTGTGGATTTTCCGCAAAGAATTCACGCAACGTTTGAACTGACCCTTAGGCCGCATGTACACAAAGCGAGTGTGCATGTGCTCCCCGTGTTTGCGTGGGTTTCCTCCATGCGCGCCGGTTTCCTCGCACACCCCAAAAACTTACCAATAGGGAATTTAGATTGGGAACCCCAATGGGGACAGTAAAAGAGGACCTCTGTACAGCGCTGCGGAATATATTGGCGCTATATAAGTAACTGAAGTAAGTCAATTTAGCCTTAGGCCCTGTTCACAGTTTTTTTACGCGTTTTTTGACATGGAAAGCGGAATTTCAATGGGAGGCGTAGGCGTTTTTTCCCGAGAGCGGAAAAAAACGCTTGCGGGAAAAAAAAGCGACATGACCTATGTTGAGCCGTTTTCCGCCTCAAATACCCCATTATTTCAATGGGAGACAGAAAAAAAGTGCCGTTTGACGCGTTTTTTGATGTGTTTTTTATAAAACCGCTTGCGCTTTTTTCCTTTGCCTGTTGACGAAAGAGGTAAAACAAAAAGTATACAGAACGATATGAGATGATTTTTTTTTATAAAGTAAAAGGTCCATTAAGCTTTCTAGTACCATTAGGGCTAAGGTACTGATTTACAGCACAGCGGCTCAGTGGTTAGTACTGTTGCCCTGCAAAATTGGGGTTTAGGGTTCAAATTTGACTAAGGGCAATATGTTCTCCTCATGTTGGCAAGGGTTTCCTCCCGCGTACCAATAGTTTTTTTTTGCCTTCCTATGAAATTGGCATTAGTGTGGGATAGGGAAGCTAGATGTGAGCCCCATTTGGTGTAGGAACTGATGCAAGTGCTAGAAATACGTACAGTATTGCTGTACCTCAAGAGCTCCTTTCATAAGAAACCTATTTTATGTCCATATTCCGATGACTACATCGTTGACATCAGAGGGAAAAGTGAAAAAACTGATCCCATAAACGTAAGGGTATGTGCACACACACTAATTACGTCCGTAATTTACGGACGTATTTCGGCCGCAAGTACCGGACTGAACACAGTGCAGGGAGCTGGGCTCCTAGCATCATAGTTATGTACGACGCTAGGAGTCCCTGCCTCTCTGCAGGATAACTGTCCCGTACTGTAATCATGTTTTCAGTACGGGACAGTTGTCCGGCAGCGAGGCAAGGACTCCTAGCATCGTACATAACTGATGCTAGGAGCCCGGCTCCCTGCACTGTGTTCGGTCCGGAACTTGCGGCCGAAATACGTCCGTAAATTACGGACGTAATTAGTGTGTGTGCACATACCCTAAGTGAAACATCAAATGCTTCAAATCTACTTCTGATTTACAGCATATAGCAATATTTTAACACTGAAATATGATATTTTATCATTGAAACTTACATGCCTCACATATATGTGTGGTAGTTACCTAATCTTCTATCTTACCATCTTCTTTTTCTCACTGATGGTTTAGTTGCTGCTAGTTTATAATCCATATATGCTGTAACTAACTGGTGATCCTGTACTGGCTTAGGCTAAATTCACACTAGCGTTAGTATACGTTTACCTCTCTTCCGTCAGAGCAAGAAAGCAACGGTTCTGTTAGAATTATGATTGATTTCAATGGTAATTCTTTTGTTTCAGTTGCTTTCCGTTTTGTTTCCGTTCGCTAGGTTTCAGGTTTTTTTGACGGAAGCAAAAGTGCGGTCTGCAGAACTTTTGTTTCCGTGGAAAAAAAAGGAAACCTAGCGAACGGAGACAACCAGGGAGCAACTGGAACAAAATAATTACCATTGAAATCAATGGTAATTCTAACGGAACCATTGCTTTCCGTTTAATCGTTCGATCCTCTCTTCTTTTGACGGAAGAGAGATAAGTGTATACTAGCGGTAGTGTAGAGGAATGAAACAATCTAAACAAGCAGTGCTGCAGTGTATAAGGGCTTGTCCACACGTAACGGAATTGCTGCGGATTTTCCGTCCGGAATTGCAGACGGAAAATATGCAGCGTAATATAGTAGCAGAAATTCGGTGTGATTTAACAAATGTAATCCACACGCTGCAGAAAAGTTACGTCCAGAATTTCACCTGCGGTGCGTAATTTTTATTTCCGCAGTTTGTCAACTATTGCTGCGGAAAGTAGACTGATTTCCTGCGGTTTTTTCCACATAGAAATCAATGAGGAACAACAAATCTGCAGCAAACTTCAATGCACTGCGTAATTTGCTGCAGAAACACTGCAGAATTTCTTACAGGAGGTGGAAATGACATCACAGGAAGAAGAAATATCACCAGCCCTTGAAAAAACGCACCAAAAAAAAACCGCACCAAAAAAATCAGCACTGTTTTCTGCAGTAAAAAACCACATGAAATGGTGCAGATTGTTGGCTAGTTGATGTATAAATGCTGTGGAAATTTTCCACAGCAAATCCGTTACGTGTGGGCAAGCAGTAAAGCATGGAGAAAGGGCAGTTCAGCAGACTGAGCCAATGATGAGACAGGAGTTGGATTTCAGATTTCAGGCAGCCACAAGATTTCCCACTCAATTGTACTGAACCAAATTTAGATATCCTTAGAACCCTAGGTCTTGAAGCCGCAGTGCAGGTGTTAAAATGCAGCAATATTAGAACCACCTGAAACAGCCGATTCCGATTGGATAATGCTGCTATAATGTCCCTAACCCTAGCTATGCCCTAATAGGGTATATTCACACACAGCGTATATGCTGTGGAAAAGTCTGCAGTGTGTACAACCCAGAACACAAAGGGAAATCCGCCCGATTATTTGCACAAAATGGTGTGCAGATATTTAGCCAGATTGACCGCTGCGTAAAACGGTCGACAAAAAAAAAAAAAAAGACGATACTGACCTCTGATGGCGCTCCCATGCCAATGTGTCCCTGCTCTTTCGGCCTGTCAAACGTCCTCACAGGATTCAGCCTATGCACACGCCAGTTGGAATAGCTGTAACCCATTGCCAAGGGAGCCTCATCATAAGTCCGTATCGTCTTTTTTATTTTTTAAAGAATCTTGCAGGATTTGTTGCGAATATGTAGTGTAATAACAGCAAATTTTGCAAAAGTTGCCATTTGCTGCAATATTTTACTTCCCCAGTCATTTCAATGGGGAGTATTCGCAACATAAATCGACATGCAGTGGATTTAAAGCGGCTTTCCAGTCCCTAAAAATGGATGGCCTATGTAGCGGTAATTCACAGTATTTTAGCCTTCTACTATTAAAGTGAATGGGAGAGGGCTGTAATACTGTGAATCGCCACTACGTCTGTGTCGACAATTCACAGTGAGCAAGTAGATATGAAGGGGAAGCCGCACTCGTACGAGCGCTGCACCCCTTTCAAAACCGCTAATCGGTGGGAGTCTCGGGAGTCATACTTCAAACGATCAGCTATTGATGGCTGGAAAATCCCTTTAATGGCGCAGGAGGCGCCACCTTGTCTTGACCTCACCGGACCACAGCTCATCTTTCTCTATCCTACCTTCTCCCCTACAGATATGGAGGAGACATGCTACACTCACCGGGTGAGCGCTGCACCCCCTACAAAACATGATCCGTGTGGTTCCTAGGAGTCGCACCCCGTGTGATCAGCTATTGATGCCCTATCCTGAGGATAGGCCATCAATTTTTAGGGACTGGAAAACCCCTTTAAAATACACTGTGAACGTTTCCTAAGCATATTTTTTTATGCAGCATGTGGATGAGATTTCTTCTTAGGCCTCATGCCCACGACCATGCGTTTGCGGCTGTATAATATCCGCAATTGCGGATAGTATAGAAAACATGCTATCCTATGGGCCAATGCACACGACAGTGTTTTCCACAGGCTGTGCATTGCCCGGAGTCTGGACCGCAAAAAAAATCACGACATGTCATCATTCGGTCCGCAATTGCTCATTTAAATAAAGGCACATCTGTGTGCGCATGGTCTGTGTGTGCATGCCGTAATCACGGAAAATCTGCCGCAAATCTGCTAAGTGTGAACATAGCCTTAGAGAAGAGAACTGACAAGCGACCAGCATGGAAGAAAATAAGCACCAGGTGAGCATTAGGTGAAATTCACACGAACGTGTGCGTTTTACGCACGAAAAAATGCAGCGTCATCAGTATCTGGTGCGTGGCTGCGCGATTTTCGCGCATATGCCATCCTTATGACCCTCTGTTTTTATGTCAATAAACAGAAATGGAGGAGGTGGCTTTATTTTTCCCTTCATTTCTTTAACAACTGTTGCGCGAATCACGCGCAGCACGCGGAAGTGCATCCGTGTGCCGCGCGTGATTTTCACGCACCCATTGACTTCAATGGGTGGGTGATGCGCGAAAAACGGCCAAGTATAGGACATATCGGGAGTTTTACGCAGCGGACACACGCTGCGTGAAAATCACGGAATGTCTGAACGGCCCCATTGACTAACATAGGTCCATGCGTAGCACGGATGTTAAATACGCTCGCGTAAATAAGGCCTTACCCATTAGGAGTGACTTACATGTCATTTTAAATCCCACCACTTCTTCCGTCAGTCAGCGTTTTGTTCGAGGAGTCATGTCCGTACTTTTTTTTTTCCCTACATAAACATGAATGACATCACTGGAAGTGACAGCCGGCCTGCAGAGAGATGTGGACCATTAAACCTGGCAGCGGAGAATTGCCAGGAAGTCCATTGCTCTCAGTTTAATCTAATTCTACCATTTATATCCGTATTTTGTCATAGGGCGTCAAACATCACGCTATAAATGGGCATAAAGCTATTTACTTTCACGTCCTTTTATGACTATAACCTGTTCCTTAAATGCACATTTATTTATATTCTTGCATTACAAACAGAAAAGAAAATCAGTCAACCATAATTCAAATGCAATCACGGCTGTAACAATTGATTCTGCTAAGCTGCGCCTAACACTTCCAGCTCCTGGTGTGAAATACGGCTTCACAGAATTAGCTTCTTCCCCCTGCTTAATAAAGCATCGCTTCATCTTGTCATCACGATACGAGACCCGGTGTCGTAGTCAGGTAAATAGAATTGTTTCACTATTTGCTTTCGAGACCCCGGTACTTGTTAAAATGAAACATGGCTTAATGCAAAAGCCTTCTTCAGTGGCCTTTGTGCTTGAAACCAGCAAATCCATACTTTCTTTCAATTAACAAGTAGCCTGGTTTGACTTTTACTTAGAAGAGTCTTTGCACATTTTGTATTTCTTAGAAGCATTGGTTCAAAATGATCAGAGCGAAAGAAAAGTGTAATTGAAATGTGCACTTTACAGCTTGTAACCCTCATTATTCGGCTATGCCCAGGTAGAATTTTTTTCCACCAAAATTTTTAACCTTCAAATCCAAGCGACTTAATTTGGCGTTTTCAGTTAAATCGAGTATGTCGTCAGAATATTCTGTCCAATTTAATAGTCTGCTGAGCTATTATATTAAACACCACAAAAACCTAGAATATAATAGTAATAGTAACCTTGTACCACCCCCTGACCAATGATTGACAAGCGCTTTGTATATCTGCCTGTATACACACTGTCATCATCGGTGAGGGGTTGGGGCGAGGCAGGGAAAGGGCCACGCTGATGGCGTAATGATAAGTCTGCTGTATTTCTTCTTAGCAGCTATTATAGGTTATACATTTTTTTGTGCTATTTGGTCAAAGCACCTGTCATAATAATATTTTCTTTAACGTTGCCTATCCAGTGGTCTCATTGAGTTTACTATTGTGATAATTTATAATGGACTTCTCCAGACTCCCTATGTTTGCTTCGGGCTGGCGTTTTTATCAAATTTTTCAGCGTTTTTATGTGCTTCTTAATTGCCTTGAAAAACCCATTTTAAAAACTGCTTCACCTGTAACAGCTACACATTGAAACGGCAACAAAACTGCCCCCAAAACACTGAAAACACATGATAAACCCAGCCTCACAGCCCCAAAATAAGCTGGTGTAGCTGCTTAGCAACAGCTATGACAGCAGCTCCTGCCATCAGTGGATGACACAGCTCCGCTTCCATCCTCCTGCGTAAATCCAGTGGAGTCGCTCAGAATAAAGATAAGTGGCTGGTGGTGTGTATTGATAATCTATAATAATTGTCCCTTTTATTGATGCCAGGCTTGAAATGGCGCTTTGAGTGGGAACTATAGATGTATCGATAGTTTGATTTCTTGCATGGAAGCTCTACTGATTCTTGGAAGTAGAGGAAGATCAGAATGAAGGTTACATAAACTGTGAATAAATCCCAACATTTTCAAATATGCATAGGTTCCCAGCTTTAGGCCACTTTCACACGGCCATAGTGATATGTCAGAAGTTTTGATTGGTGGGGGTCCGAGCACTGAGACCCCCACCAATCTCTCAAACAAAACGGCAGAAGCGCTCGTGTGAGCGCTCAGCCGCTTAGTTTCTGTTCGGCTTTTTCCGTAAAGCCGATGTATCGGAGTACGGGCTCATAGACTTTCTATTGAGCCCGTACACCGATACATTAATTTCCGGAAAAAGCCAAACAGAAACTAAGCGGCTCAGCGCTCACACGAGCGCTTCTGCCGCTTCATTTGAGCGATTGGTGGGGGTATCAGTGCTCAGACCCCCAACAATCAAAACTTCTGACATGTCACCACGACATGTCAGAAGTTTGTTGAAAGTTTAGTTGCCCTTGAAGCAAAATACTGACCAGAATACTGCCAGCGTTTTGCTGTGTTTTTCGTGGTGTTTTTGTGATGTTTTTTAAATGTGTTTTTTTAGTGCGGCCAGATGTTACATTAAAGTCTATAGTAAAATATGAAATACACTACACACAACACCATTTTAATTTGTGTTGTTTTTGAAGAAATCTTGTGGTCAGTCTAGTTTTTTATCCAAATGCAGCATGCACTGGGTATGGCGATTTTTCAGGCATTTTTCCTATAGGCTTTTTTATAGGACTTAAAAAATGCGAGATTAAAAACGACATGTACCAAATGAAATACGCCACCAAAAACGCTGTAAAAAAATATGATTCACTAGATGCATGATCCACTTAAATGCTACATTTTATGGGCATTATATGTAGTCCCATGAGCTACAGAATGCAGATGTACAAGACACCATAGTATAAATCCTCTGTAGTCAAGTACCATGTCTAATGTGGATAATAATATGACACAGTATAACACAACCGTGCCTTCTAATTTATAGGTAATGTCTTCACCTGAGAATACTCAATGCTCTGCACAAAAGTGTATTTACAGACAAAATCTGTGATGTTTCCAAGAAAATGCAACGCACTGTAAGTTATGTGAGCTGTAACAAACCGAAATCATAGGTTCTAATTTAAAAGAGTCTCATGGGTTTTTCTCAATACAGTGTCAGCGTAGAATAATACAGCTTGCTTTTACTCACAGATCGCAGCACACCGTGTTGGAAGAACTGAAAAGTCCACAAGGAATTCATTTTTTTTCCAAAAACAGGAACATTCCGTTATTTGATAAAAATAAAAAAAATTGGTAAAAAAAAAACCTTTAAAACTTACATCTTCTCCATTCAGACAATCTAAAAAAAAAATCACTAAAAGGTCAGTACTACATTTTTTTTTTACATGTTATGCTTTTGGGAAAGAGGTACGGACAATTTTCGAACTAGATAAATCTTGGAGCAAGATTGAGATCTAAAGAAATGAAGGCTAAAAGCTAAGCATCCTGTTTACAAGGCTACACAATATAAAGGGTGATGGACCGCACAATATAGTGTTTACTGAGGTACATGTAGACGGGGATTTACCCGATATCACAATGTGCAAAAAAATCGCGCCATGCTCTTCGAGCTAATAATAAATCAGCTAAAATTGTATTATATTCCACATCTTATGTTTAAATGCAATTCTGACGTGTATTATCGACGCCTCGGTCCCCCAAAACGTGTTCACTTAGTCACATTTAGTAGAGGAGTAGAAGGTAAGAATGGCGTGTGTAGATATTGTAGTGGGCTATGCGGCACTACTGTAACTGAAAAATGTAACTTTTTGTTACACTTTGTATTTGTAAGAAATTCTTACATAAAAGTTGGCGAAAATAGCGTAGAATGAGAGAGCCAACATGTAAAATCTACGACATTGGATTCCTGAAATTTCTAATATGTATTTGCAGAGACTTCAGCATTAAATTCTTTCAAACTTTAGAAGCTAACTTACATTTTCAGTAAATCAAGATTATTCTTTGTATAATGAAGTCATACCATTTTCTAATATACTTTCTGCAGCAGTTCCTCCTAGTTTTCAGGAACTCTACTTGCTGTTATTTAATAGAAACCTTCATTGTTTCATACGTCTTGAGTGCCGCTAGTCATGTGATGAACACATAGGTATTCGGCTCATTATAAGGCCTTATTCACACGGACATGTCCGTTTTCCGCGCGCAAAAAGTCAGTGTGGCATCAGCATATGGTGCGCGGATGCGTGATTTTCACGCAGCCGGCATCATTATGACACTCTGGTTTTATGTTTGTACTACTGTTGCGTGAATCAGGCGCGACACCCGGAAATGCTTCCGTATGCCGAGCGCGATTTGCACGCACCCATTCACTTCAACGGGTGCGTGCAGCGCGAAACACGGGCAAATATAGAACATGTCATGAGTTTCACGCAGCGCACATACGCTGCGTGAAATTCACTGACAGTCTGAAGGGCCCCATTCAGTAACATAGGTCCGTGCGACGCGCGTGATTTCCACGCGCGTAGCGCGGACGTATTATACGTTCGTGTGATTAAGGCCTAAGACACAGCTCTGATACACATACTATAACTGTAACGAACCATGCAACTGTATGATCATCATATGACCATGGACAGGTTTGTATCCACTGGCTGTAAACAATGTGAGTTCCTATGGATTGACAGCAATCTTGAAAATCATGAGGAATTGATACAGAAAGTATATTTCAAAATTGTAAAACTTTAACTTTTCATCAAACAAAGAATTACATTTATTTGCTGAAACACGAATACTCCAAAGTGTATTGAACATCTGGATACTGTGGCTTATCCAGCTCTGAAAAAAAAATCTAAAATAATGTTTTTTACAAAATTGCTTTTGTGCGCTTTTCTTCTCCCATGTATTATTATACAAGTATGTCGGAAAGATTCAGACATTAAAGTATTGAAACTGGCCCTTTAGTCGTATGTTGAATAATTTTTACAAATGATTGTTATGATTTCCCTGAAAAACACGCGAGATGGAATTGGCTAAAAAGTCCTACAAACGGGCCATGCTTTTTTAAAAAAAATAAAAAATTAATGAACAGCACATTTATTTGAAAATAACATACATGGACTTATGAACGGTCAAATGTCCTTGAGCAATATACAGATTGTAGATGAAGGACAGTAGAAAATGTAAAAATGTTGACCAGATTTTCAGCAGATTTGAGCGGTGTTTCAATTGAATGACCGTTCACACAATGGGGCAAATTTACTAATAGTGTGGCAGTTTTATACAGCGTAATCTTAGACCTGGCAGTCAGAAGATGCACCAAATTTATCAAAGTGTCGCACGCTGCATTTGGTGCATCTATCTGGACATGTTAGAAACTTTTCTCTTTCTCATACCACGTCTTGGTTGGCCAGTTTTCGTGCCAAAACGTCAGCACGTTTTAAGCCGCACACACTTTATCAGACCACACCCCATTTCCCACTCAGCCACGCCCCCTCGTTGAGTGCGGAGCAAAGAGTGTCTAAAACAGTTTAAAAATGTGGCACACAGTATGTACGCCATAATTCTGGCTCAATTTGAACAGCAAATCTGCCAAATGTTTTTTACATTTGGCTGATATCTATCTAATGTACATGGGCAGTTCATGTCTGGATTTCATGTCTTTGTTAGATGAACAATAGAGGGCTCATCCTGGTTTTTTTTTAGAAACAGACACTCTTGTCTATGTCTGGTATTGCAGCTCCTCCTTTTTCAAGTGACTGGAGCTATTCTGTAATAGCAGATGAATTCTATTTACAAAAGTGGTGCTGTTTCTGGGGAAAAAAAAAGCTGACCCTTCTTTTTTATTTTACACAACCGATTTTTGGTAAAAGTTCCCCTTATTGAAAGTTGATTGTGGGAGGGGCTAGTGTGTTAATCCTGGCAGAGAGAAGAGACTTCGCTCCATTGACTCAGAACATTTAGGCCTCCTGCGCATGGGACGGAAATGCAGCAGAATTTCCATCCAGATTATCTGTGCAGAAAATCTGCAGCGTATTACATTAGCAGTAAAGTGGGTGAGATTTACGCGCTGTGGATAAAAACGCAGAACACACGTGTGGAAATTGACCTGTGGTGTAGATTCTCAGTCTGCGGCATGTCAATTTATCTGCATAATTTCCGGACTGCAATTCTGGAGCATTTCCGTCCCATGTGCAGGAGGCCTTAAGATGTGGTTGTCTTCCAGAGAACACGCTTTTTAAGCCTAGGATCACACACACGCAGTTTTGAGGGAGTTTTCGTCTCAGTTTTTGAAGCCAAACACAGAAGTGGACAGAAAAGAAAGGAGATGCATCAGTCTTTCCTTTATACCTTTCCTTCCTTTTGGATCCACTTCTGGCTTTGGCTCAAAACTGCATGTATAATCCTTATTTAACAGTTTTAATAATCGTGCTATTTGCCAGATTTTTTTTCTGTCATTTTAAACTGCATGAAAAAACGCATTTAAAAACGTCAGTCTTAAAAAAAAATGTATCATGCGTTTTAGGTGGCTTTTTTTTACTTTAGTGTCATTTTGAACATGTGTTTTTATGGCATTTTTTGAAGTGTCTATAGAGAAGCCTATACGAAAAACACCACACCCAGACCATTCTGCGTTTGGAAAAAAACGCTACTGACCATAAATACTCAACGAAAACGCCACAAACCAAAAAGCAGTGTATATTGTGCATTTTATATTTGCCTATAGATTTTAATGTAACATCTGGCGCCACATAAAAGCACCAAATAAAACTCTATTAAAAACACCACAAAATATGCAGAAAAATGCAGCAAAACGCTTATTTGTTTAGGCAGTGATATGTTAGTAATAGCTACAAATGATATGCAATTTATAAAAATTTCTTTAATTAGAATCGGTGAACAAAAACGACATAGCTTCTTGATCTGTGTTCTCCATGTGCACTAACATTTAAGATCATAAGAAGACTCATGCAAACCTTATGTTACTATTGTCTGTGCATACGGTGGCAGCAGATGGGAATGAACTGAGGCGGCAAACATGTACTATTGTACCTGCTGGCATCCCTAGTAGATGAGCAGTACCTAGAGCAAGTGTAATGGTAATCGGAAGCCTCTGAAGAGGAAGCTTCAAAAATAATAAGGATTTTATTTTATTTGGCAACATTTACATGAATCCAAGGACTGCAACAGCCATGATTTGTTTGCCTGAAAAAAATATATATTTACAAGGCTTTGAAAACTGTATACTAATTAAGAATTATTTAGACTCTGCTAAACTTTGCTTTGGCAAAAGAATAGCTGCAGTATAAAAAATAATAAAACTTTTATATTCAGCCAAAAGATTAAAAACAGCTGCCTAATATTGTGTAGATCCAGTTTGTGCCACCAAAACAGCTCTGACCTGTCAAGGCATGGACTCCACAAGACCTCTGAAGGTGTCCTGTGCTATCTGGCACCAAGACGTTAGCAGCAGATCCTTTAAGTCCTGTAAGGGTATGTTCACACGCAGTGTTTTCAGGCGTATTTCGGGCGTTTACGGAAGCTGAATGCCTACAAACATCTGCCCATTGAAATCAATGGGAAAAACAGTATTTAGTTCATACAAGGGCGTCTTTTTACGCCGCTATTTTACAGAACGGAGCGTAAAAAGACGGTCCGGAAAAAGAAGTAGCATGTGACTATTTGAGGCGTTTTTTTGGAGTTGATTTTCCATTGAACACTATGAAAAATGCCTCAAAAGAAGCTCCAAATTCATTTTCAACTTCAAAAACACCTGAAAATCAGGAGCTGTTTTCCCTTGAAAACAGCTCCGTATTTTCAGACGTTTTTGAGTTTGCGTGTGAACATACCCTAAGTTGCAAAGCCTTCGTGGATCAGACTTGAGTTCTCTGAAATTTAGAGTCCAAGTCAACACCTTAAACACTTTGTCATGTTCCTCAAACCGTTCCTGAGCCATTTTTGCAGTGTGGCAGGATGTATGGCCATGTTGTTGGTTCATCATACCGGGAAAACCCCACAAGATCTGTCGTTTTGGAGATGCGCTAGTCATCACAATTTGGCCCTTGTCATAGTTATTCAGATCCTTACACTTGCCCATTTTTCCTGCTTCCAACACATCAACTTCAAGAACTGACTGTTCACTGACTGTTCACTTGCTGAATAATATATCCCAGCCCTTGACTTAACCCCTTCATGCAAAATCACGTAACTGTAGGTAATGAGGGTTAAGGGAAAGTATGGAGCGAGCTCACGGGCTGAGCTCGCTCCATACACAGCGGGTGACGGCTGTTACACGCAGCCTACACCTCCCTGCAATGAGCGGAATCAAAGTTTACTTTGATTCCTCCTGTTTAACACCTTAAATGCAGCGATCAGTGTTAGAATCAGGGGGACGCCCCCTCAAACATGCGATTGCCCCCAGGGCTTCAAAGTAGGCTGTCAGAATCACGATATACTGCAATACATTAGTATTGCAGTATATCATGCAAGCGATCCAACGATCGCTGCTTCCAGTCTCCTAGGGGGACTAATAAAAAAAAGTAAAAAACAGTTAAATAAAGATTTTTGTTATGTTCCAAAAACAATAAAGTATTAAAAGTTCAAAAAAACCCCCTTTTCACATTTTTCCCCTAAGTCAATGTTAAAAAAAATAAAAGTTAACATAACTGGTATCGCCGCATCCGTAAAAGTCCGAACTATCACAATATAGCGTTGCTTAACCCGCTCTGTGAATGCTGTAAAAAATATATATATAAAACACGCAAATTGCTGTTTTTTGGTCACCTTTGCGCTCCAAAAAAATGAAATAGAAAATTATCAAAAAGTCGCATATACCCAAAAATAGTATCAGTGAAAACTACAGCTCGCCCCGCAAAACTTAAGCCCTCACATCGCTAAATTGATGGTAAAATAAAAAAGTTATGGCTCTCCGAATACAGCGACACAAAAGTTTTTTTTAATTTAGCAAATGGTTACGTTTAAAAGTGGTAAAACATAAAACAAAACATATAAATTTGGTATCGCCGTAAATCGTATCAACCTGTAGAATAAGGTAAATATGTCGTTTTTACCGCCTGATGGACGCCGTAAAAACAAAACCCCCCAAAATATGACGCAATCGCTGTTTTTTGCCCATTTCACCCCACAAATAAAAAAATTCAGCTTCCCAGTACATTATGCAGTACAATAAATGGTGCCATGAAAAACTACAACTTGTGCTGGAAAAACCAAGCCCCCGTATGGCGATATAGACGGAAAAATAAAAAAATTATAGCTTTTGAAAGGTGGAGAGAAAAAAAAACAAAAGTGGCTGCGTCCTGAAGGGGTTAATGTTATGGCTGAACTGTGTGTGTGTGTGTGTGTGTGTGTGTGTGTGTATATGTATGTGTATATATATATATATATATATATATATATATATACAGTTAGGTCCAGAATTATTTACCAAAACATATTGAATATACGGTTATATAATCAATATGGACTTAAAGTGCGGACTCTCAGCTTTAATTTCAGTATGTTCATATCCTAATTTGAGGAAGGGTTTAGAAATTACAGCTCTTTAATATGTAGATGCCTCTTTTTCAAGGGACCAAAGGTAATTGGACAATTATCTCAAAAGCTATATAATGGGCTGCATGGGCTATTCGTTAATCCATCATCAACTAAGCAGGTAAAAGGTCTGGAGTGGATTCCAAGTGTAGCATTTGCATTTGGAAGCTATTGATGTGAACCCACAACATGAGGTCAAAGGAGCTCTCAATGCAAGTAAAACAGACCATCGTTAGGCTGAAAAAAATTACAAAATCCATCAGAGAGAGAGAGCACAAATGTTAGGAGTGGCCAAATCAACAGTTTGGTACATTCTTGAAAAAAAAGAGCGCACTGGTGATCTCGTGAACTCCAAAAGGCTGGACGTTCAAGGAAGACAACAGTGGCGGATGATCGCAGAATCCTTTCCATGGTGAAGAAAAACCCCTTCACTACATCTACCCAGGTGAAGAACACTCTCCTGGAAGTAGGTGTATCAGTATCTAAGTCTATCATAAAGAGAAGACTTCATGAGAGCAAATACAGAGGGTTCACACAAGGTGCAAACCATTAATCAGCCTCAAAAAAATAGAAAGGCCAGATAAGACTTTGCCAAATAACATCTAAAGAAGCCGGCCCAGTTCTGGAACAGCATTCTTTGGACAGATGAAACTAAGATCAACCTGTACCAGAATGATGGGAGGAAGAAAATATGGAGAAGGCTTGGAACGGCTCATGATCCAAAGCACACCACATCCTCTGTAAAACATGGTGGAGGCAGTGTGATGGCATGGGCATGAATGGCTGCCAAAGGCACTGGGTCACTAGTGTTTATTGATGATGTGACTGAAGACATAAGCAGCCGGATGAATTCTGAAGTGTTCAGGGATTTACTTTCTGCTCAGATTCAACCAAATGCAGCAAGGTTGATTGGACGTCACTTCACAGTACAGATGGACAATGACCCAAAACATACTGCGAAAGCAACCCAGGAGTTGTTGTTTTTTAACATTCTTTATTTATATTTCTTTTGTTTTTTATAACATACAAAACAGTTTAGATATTAAAATCTATGAAAAGACAAATCATACAAGGAAATAAACATTATTGTAGGTGAAGAGCCTCAATGCAAGACTTCTATATACAACAGTCACATATGTCACACACAAAAAAGCTATCCACCCAGGAGGGGGGTATGAGATGGTCCAACTTAATGAGTTAGGCCTCATGCACACGAACTTATTTTTTTTCCTCCAGTAAATACTGGCGTAAATACCTGTCCTTGGTCATAAGTATTCGACCCGTATTGCACCAGTATTTACGGACCCGTGCCCGTAAATATGGGTCCGGTGTCACCAGTATTCCACCCGTATTTACGGGCACGTTTTCGCTGCAAAATTGCACTGCACTAATCGGCAGCCCCTTCTCTCTATCAGTGCAGGATAAAGAGAAGGGGCAGCCCTTTCCATAGTAAAAGAAATTCATACTTACCCGGCCGTTGTCTTGGTGACGCGTCCCTCTTTCGACATCCAGCCCGACCTCCCTGGATGACGCGGCTGTCCATGTGACCGCTGCAGCCTGTGATTGGCCTGTGATTGGCTGCAGCGGTCACATGGGCTGAAACGTCATCCCGGGAGGCCGGACTGAAGGAAGAAGCAGGGAGTTCTGGGTAAGTATGAACTTCTATTTTTTTTACACGTTGATCTATATTGTGATCGGAAGTCACTGTCCAGGGTGCTGAAAGAGTTACTGCCGATCGTTTAACTCTTTCAGCACCCTGGACAGTGACTATCCTCTGACATCGCCAAGCAACGCTCCCGTAATTACAGGTGCACACACGTAGTCACCCGTAATTACGGCCTGAAATAGGACATGTTCTATATTTTTCAACGGCATGGGCACCTTCCCGTAAGCATACGTGGCCTATAGAAGTCTATGGGCCCGTAATTACGGGCCGTAATTACGGGCGTTTTTACATTTGTGTGCATGGGGCCTTAGATAACATATAAAAAAAAATAGAAAGTACAATGTCTCATGAGAGAAAGCAGAGTAAAGGATAAGCGTCAATCACTGTGTGGTAGATGTGTGTTGTGCCAGTCTGAAAATCAATCCAAGGCTGCCAAATTTTAATGAAAGTATCATGTCTTCTATCCGCCCAGCTGGACAATTATTCAAATCTACAGATTTGGGCTACCTTAGTTAACCAGAGTTGTAAAGGGGGTGGTTGAGTTTGTAACCAATAAAGCGAGATCAGAGTTTTCGCCGCAGCAATCAGGTGCGTGGTTAAGTTACGCTTTGATAGCTTATACATACCAGAAGGCTTAGAGAAAGCAATCATGTCAAATGACAAAACCAGATCATTACCAATGATCCGCCCAATCATTCCTTCTACCTGTTCCCAAAAGGGGATTATAACAGGGCATGACCACCATATGTGTGTATATGTTCCAATATCCGCTTTACATCTCCAACATTCTGGCGAATCAGCCATGTTATGTCTATGCAAGAACTCAGGTGTTCTATACCATCTGGACAAGAGCTTATAATGGTTTTCTTGAAGGCACACACAATTCGAGAAACCACGTGAATTTCTAAGAATAAAAGTAGTTTCAGTGTTAGAGAAGGTAGCACCTGTCTCCTTTTCCCATGATAAAATAAAGGCAGGCTTAACAGACTCATTAGGGTGTTATACAAATAAGAAATTTTCCTAGTATTAGGAGTTTGCGCTAACAATATATTTTCAGCAACCCAGTAGTTTTTTTTAAGGCAAAGAAGTGGAATATTCTGCAATGGCCAAGTCAATCACCAGATCTCAACCCGATCGAGCTGCATTTCACTTTCTTAAAGAGGCTCTGTCACCAGATTCTCAAATCCCTATCTCCTATTGCATGTGATCGTCGCTGCAATGTAGATAACGGCAACTTTTTTTTTTTTTTTAAACGTTTATTTTTGGCCAAGTTATGAGCTATTTTATATATATGCAAATGAGCTTTGAAATGGACAACTGGGCGTTTTTTTTTCGTTATGTCCAACTGGGTGTGTATTGTGTTTTTAACTGGGCGTGTTTATGTGTATGACGCTGACCAATCAGTGACTAGTCAGCGTCATACACTCCTCAACATCTGCACGTTCCTCTCCTGAAATATTCTGTGCTGCTGTGAACTCTGCTCTTACCATTAGGTAGCTCTCAGTCTGTTACCTCTCCTCCACTCCTGTCCTCAATAACACCTTCACATGATTGGCAAGTCACCACCCCGCACAAGATCCGCACGCTCATCTCCTGAAATACTCTGTGCTGCCTTAAACTCTGTGGACAGGTCAGGATCCTGTTTTTTTAAAATGCGCTGTCAATATTCGGAGAACGTGATTGGTTTATGTGCAGGGTAATGAACATACAGACAAGCAGTAGAAGACTGACTAAGGGCTGAGCATTTCACTGAATTCAGTCTTCTACTGCTTGTCTGTATAGTCATTACCCTGCACATAAACCAATCACGTTCTCCGAATATTGACAGCGCAACCAATCTGAAAGTTTACAGTGCTTGGGAATAAGTGACTGGGGCAGAAGAGGATGGAGGTGCAGCCTTATATAGTGGATCGAGCGGGTTCCCCAGCAGCATTTAAAAAAAACAGGATCCTGACCTGGTGACAGAGCCTCTTTAAGACAAAACTTAAGGCAGAAAGACCCACAAACAAGCAACAACTGAAGACGGCTGCAGTAAAGGGCTGGCAATGCATCACAAAGGAGGAGACCCGGCATTTGGTGATGTCCATGGGTTTCAGACTTCAGGCAGTCATTGCCTGCAAAGGATTCTCTACAAAGTATTAAACAAAAAAAAACATTTTATTTATGGTTATGTTAATTTGTCCAATTACTTTTGAGCCCCTGAAATGGGGAGGCTGTGTAGAAAAATGGTTGCAATTCCTAAAAGTTTCACAGGATATTTTTCTTCAACCCCTTGAAGTAAACCTGAAAGTCTACACTTCAATTGCATCTCAGTTGTTTCATTTCAAATCCAATGTGGTGGCATGCAGAGATCAAATCATGAAGATTGTTTCTCTGTCCAAATAATTCTGGACCTAACTGTATATATACGTGTGTGTGTGTGTGTGTGTGTGTGTGTGTGTGTGTGTGTGTGTGTGTGTGTGTGTGTGTGTGTGTGTGTGTGTGTCAGGGAGGTATGCATTGGCATACATTTGTATTCTTTCTTTCTCAACTGTATGGAATAGCATAGTCGACTACTACCAAATTTATATAGTTTTTTTTTATATTTTCCTACTTTTACAAAGAAATAACGATTTCTTAAAAAAAAAATGTTTTGTCACAATATTCTGAGAGCCGTAACTTTTTTTTAATTTTTTCGTCAATTCAGCGGTATGAGGGCTTATTTTTTTGTGGGACAAGCTGTAGCATTTATTGGTACCGTTTTTGGTACATACGACTTTTATTACATTTTTTTTAGCGCGAAGGTGAGCAAAAAACAAAAGATTCTGGTGGTTTAAAATGATTTTTTTTTACGCCATTCATTGCACAAATTAAATAACGGCATATTGTAATAGTTCTGACTTTTATGGATGCGGCAATACTACCAATTATTTTTTATTTTTTTTGCATTGTGCTTGGGGGAAAAGGTTTTGTTTTTTTTTAACTTTTTATATATATATATATATATATATATATATATATATATATATTTTTTTACACTTCTAAAATGTATTTAACTTTTCTTTGCACTTTTTATTAGTCCCCCTAGGGGACTTGAACCAGCGATCGTTAGATCGCTGGTACAATACACTGCAATACTAATGTATTGCAGTATATTGTCATTTTTACAGGCTTCTGCTAAGCTCTGCCTCTGGCAGGGCTTACCAGAAGCAGTCAGAAGGCAGACCTGGGGGCCTTCATTAAGACCTGGGCTACCATGAAAACTATCGGCGCCCCGCGATTGTGTCGGGGGGGGGGGTGATGGGCTGTCGGAGGGGACCGTCCTCCTCCTTCTAATGGTTTAAATGCCAGAGTCGCTATTGACCCCGGCATTTAACTACTAGTTAAACATCAGGAAGAGAGCGATCTCTGTTCCTGGCCGTTAGAGCAGCGTGTCAGCTGTGAAATACAGCTGACAACTGCAGCGTATGGAGCTCAGCGCTTGAGCCCGCTCCAAACTTCACCCCCCCCCCCGCTCCTTGACGTATAGTTTCGTCATGGGGTGGGAAAGGGTTAATGCTGCATAAACTATATGATCAGCCAATAAACGCTCGTTTGCCCAATCATTGGCATAGTACAGATTGAAGATAGATAGACAGAGTTTCATCTCTATGGTCATCACGCACTGTAGTGAAGGTGAAAAGAACAGAATAAAGACAAACTGATGAGATGAATATGTTCTGGATTGAGGCAGGTGGATAAGATTGATAAAATGGAGAGGACAATGATTTAGAGATGAAGTAAAGGTCAGACACAAGATAAGAGGGAAGGCTGCTGACTATATGATGAAAGGACACAAGAAAGAACAGTCTTTGAAATGAGCAGAAGTAAAAACAGGATACGTAGAAGAGTATTTTTTTAGGACAGAGAGATATTAGTATATGACTTTGTTTTGGAACATTGCAGATGATAATACCTTCATTTACTGCTCACGTTCAGTTTCAGTTAAGCTCAGGAGCATTGCCTGGTGTGAATAATTCAATTATATAATTAACATATTTATAATTAAATGGACAGCAATACACAAGTAGGTGAATACCAAAAACTTTGCAAAAGGATGTCCGCTGAGAAATAGTTAATTGATTTTGCTGCAGCTCTGAACATGAAAAGGCATTAAAAAGACATTGGACTGAAGAAGTTTATAAACACTGGGGACCCAAAAAGATACCATCAAAGTGAGAATCTACCCCGTGTATTAGTGGATTTGAATACACCACAACTGGTTCTTTATGAAGATTCTTTTCAATACTTCTCTTTAATTTGCAATAATTAGGAACACATGCAAATGACATGGGCGATAAAATGAAACTATTCTGTAGATTATAAAGCTAAAGGAAGCCACCAGTTTTTTGTAATTTTTTTTCTATTCGGTAGGTTCCCTGACAAGTAAAGATGGCCATAAACTTAAGATAGCTGTCGGCCGTACGTTCGGTTGACAGTTATTCCTCCCGTCCCCCATGCACATGAACGCTTGGCTCGCTTGAGCGTGCAGGTGTATTAAATTAGGAGAGGGAAATAATGATGGTGGCATGCCTCCCGTGAGAACAAAGACTGAGGCATGTTGAAATCCAGCATGACCGATCCTGCTCTCCCCTAATATCTGCAGGACACCCCCAAACAGATTAGATGGTTCTGCCAAAATCAGCGTGTGGCCGAAGTTCATCTATTGTGTATAACCCCTTTTATGTTCATAATATTTTTACTTTAAATTAAAACCATATTCCGAGCACAGTGGTATATGGACTCTGTCCATACTCTCACTAATATACCCCAACAAATAGTAAGGCTATGTTCATACACAGTGTAATTTGTGCAGTACAATGCATATGAATGGGGTTTTAACATACCCTATTAACACAGAGTAAAAAATCCACAGTGAATTCTTGGCATGTTGCAGATCAGCCCTAACTGTTGTGGTTTTTGCCTCATGCTCGCACTGAAATTCATATAGGAATTCACAAGTAACTGTAATGACGGGGTAGGGAGACAGACAGGTGAGCCCTAATCTACCCGCCACTCAGTCCCTGCCTACTTGCACGGCCCGTCCTAGACGACGTCGTACAACTGGGCGACGGTCCCTACGCTCAATATGCGCACAACAGACAAGGGTACACAGAAGCTAAGGGAAATGGGGCAGTTGCCCACGGCAAGACCGTGAGCAACAAGAGTAGTGAACGAGCCGAGTCAAACCAGGAGTGTACGAGGTACCAAACGCAGAGCATGAGCGTAGTCAGTAAAGCCAGGGTCAAATTGAAGCAGAGGTCAATAATGATAGCAGGAGCAGCAGTGCCAGGAAATAGGAAAGAATCACAGGCAGAGACAAGCAGGAAATTAAGGTATACATAGACCGAGGGCGGGAGCTAGAACCGTCTGGCCAGGCTGTGATAGGTTCTCCCACTCCTGAGCCTACCAGCCTGAGTGGTAGCAGATCGAGTCACTCTATCAGACCTAGGAGCAGGTGCAGACTGATTAACCACGGGCGTCGACAGAAGCTGTGTCAGGCAAATCCTTTACAGTAACACATGCAGATTTTAAGGCTGGTTCCACAGTGTATATTTAGTTGTGTATGAATATATAAGGCCACTTTCACACGGCAGTATTTTGCATCAGTATTTGTGAGCCAAAACCAGGAGTTGGTCCAAAACACAGAAGAGGTGCAAATCTTTCAATTATACTTTTTCTCTGTGCAGGTTCCACTCCTGGTTTTGGCTTAGAAAATACTGATGCAAAATACTGACAACTACTTCTGTGATCGTGGCCCTAGATAAATGTAAGACCAATAGGTAGACTATTAAAGGGGTGCATACACCTTCTAGATATCCGAGCCTGTGTAAAAAATTAATGTGGTGCCTCCGAGTGCCACAGTATTTTCCATATTTCAGAATACGTGAAGCACCATATTTTCTATATCTGCATATGACGGAACGTTTGACAATGTTTTCTGCATGAAAATTAAATCAGAGCCATTTGGAGACACAATATTAGTGGTGTAAAACGGATCTGTACAACACAGACGTAAGCACTGAAATTAATTTCTGACGCTTCCCAATGGTGAGGCTAAATTCCCACTTCTCTATATGGACCCCACGTTCCAGATCTATCCTAAATTAAGTTTAGGACTACTTTTGACACATAAAAAAAGTTGCCTTTTGTAAAGTTTCAAGCACAAACACCTTCAACTCGTCCATCAACATTTTAAGTTTCCTTTGTAAATTGCATGGAGGTCTTTTATATACTTGTAAATAGATCAGTTCTCTTCCTTTGCTGTCACACTCGCTCACAAATAAATGCTGCAAGAAATATTGACCTTGCGTTGCAAACAACATATCGATCCTCATTCCAGCTGCGTCAGCTTTTCCAAATTGTAAACACTGCACTTCAGGCTTGATATCCCGATAGCTGTCAGGCCGGGTCTGCTAATTACAAACATCTCTCTCACATTGACAACAACAATTTTTGACCTGTAAATCTAAAGTGCATTGTGGAAGCAAGAAAAGGTAAAGAAAACTATTTCAAGGAGAAACACAGACCATTAGATGAAGGGAGTAAAGCAATGAAAATACAATCAAAAGCGAACATCAACGGTAATGTGCCTGTTTTAACAATAAACACTATTTCTGCTACAAAGATATATGAACTGTTTTATCTGACCTACTGTATAGATGAACTGCAAGTCTGCCCAGTTTACTTTTTTATTATTTGTGCTAGGAAGACTAAGGGTATGTTCACACGGCGGGGGTCCGTAACGGCTGAAATTACGGGGATGTTTCAGCCTGAAAACATCCCCGTAATTTCAGCCGTACCGGCATGTGCAGGCGCTTGAACGCCGCGTCAATTACGGCCGTAATTAGCGCTGCTATTCATTGGAGTCAATGAATAGCGGCTCCAATTACGGCCAAAGAAGTGACAGGTCACTTCTTTGACGCGGGCGTCTATTTGCGCACCGTCATTTGACAGCGGCGCGTAAATATACGCCTCGTGTGAACAGACAAACGTCTGCCCATTGCTTTCAATGGGCAGATGTTTGTCAGCGCTATTGAGGCGCTATTTTCGGGCGTAATTCGGGGCAAAAACGCCCGATTTACGTCCGTAAATAGGCCGTGTGAACATACCCTAAGCCTTAAGGCATACAAGAGGAATGGTAGATGTCGAAAAATTAGTTATGTAATGAAAATACCAAGGTTGATTAGAAATGAACTGTTTATTCAGCCTTACATCAAAATGTTCATGAGTTTGCATTAAGCAGAAAAATTGCCTTCAGACAGTAAACGGACGCTTAAGATTTCTTTCCACAAAATATATCCCTTTCCTTCAATGAATCAAGCTCCATTAATTACATTTCCAAATTATTTCTTTCTTTGCTTTCCGTTATGGATTAAAACTACACTCTTGTGATCTAGACGCCAGATACATCATCATATAAGATTAGAGGCAGGATCAATAGATTGTATAATTAGGCATTTGTAAGCCAGTTGCATATGCCTTTAAGGATAAATATTGTATAGATTTCTAATACACCTCCTTTGACAGGATTTATTTACATATGGATTTAACCTGAGCGCTTTGCCACATAAGCAAATTATACATTCAACTATGGTGGGATGGGTAAAGGACAATGGCACTCGCCAGATACAATCTTACTGCACACTACACCACATTTGGGTGCTACAGTGCAGCGTGATGTTCAACTGTGTGATAGCTTCTTAATACCAATGCGGGTCCCCTCTTACTTTGGGTACTATTATTACAACGGCCATAGTGGTTGTTACTTCCAACATTTGACTGAGCAAGTTCAGTGAAAAAAATGTGTGCAGACAGTTTTAATGATTTCTGGAAGTGCATTTATACAGACTAACCGGGGGCAACAAGGTAAAGACATAAAAAAGATCAAGTAGGCAGGCAGCACCCAATGGGTGAAGATAAATCACCTGTTGGGGACCCTGGGACGATGCCCCCGGTTTGGTGCACACCATAGGTCGAAAAGAATCACAGACAGTGCTGTTCCCATCTCTGCTTTTTATAAGGTAAAAACACAGGGGCAAAAGAAAATAAACACAGGAAGGCATGCTCTTCGTCCTATAATCTCATAAGATGTTTTACTGGGCAGGACTCTGTAGACACGTAATCCATACCTTATCGAATACAGATTTACAATGCTCGATTATGTGTCATTCGCCGTGATACATCCCAGCTTTGTCTTGATAAGTTCTAGTGAAATAGATGGGAGCTTCCAGCACATAACTTTCATGTCCCCTTGGAGCTGTTCGGGATAGGTGCATTATATCTTTCCTTTTGAGAAATGCTCTTTAAAGAACAGGTCAAGATATGAGTCTTTCATTTGTACTTATTTATGGACCTTGCTAACTACTGTAGTGTTAGAGATATTTCTACTGTTGCCTGTGTATACTTCTTTATACACGTTACTTATATAGCGTCAACATATTCTGCGTCAATGTACAATGATTGTTATCACTCACATCAGTCCCCGTTCCATAGATACAAACTAGATTCCCTGTCTCAGACACACACATGGGTTCATTTTTATAGGAAGCCAATTGACCTACCAGTATGTTTTTGGAATGCGGTGGGAAACCAACGCTAGCATGGGGAGAGAATACAAACTGTAGATTTGAATCAAGAATCCTAGCCCTGTACAGCAACGGTGGTGTATATCTTATGGGGAAGGGGCCCACTACACCTCCGATGATCACCTCACCTCATAGGAGTGTAAAAAGCTCAATCACTATGAACAATCCCATAGGGAAACCAAATCACTGCAGTTGCTCTACAGCATTTCCATACAAAATCTTTAAATTACCTACTCTGTTTGCTAAGAATGTCCTGACTGGGTGACATTTATGTATTAAATATAAATAAACCGCACAAGAAGTTTTTAGGAATGATGATTGTAAAGCTAGCGAAAATCTGCAGGGTAAAATAATCCGTAACAACCAAATAGATTGCAACCAACCGTTCCCAGCACAGTTTAGAAGATAAAAGCAAATGCCATTGAAAGCCACTGGTTTCACGGATGCCATGTATTTGTTAAATCCAGTTTTGCTAAAAGAAAAAATTAGGCCCAAGAGGCATATATTTTTGCAGATACTGCTGCTTTACTGTAGTAGTTCTGTGGCTTTGAATGTTTTTTTCACTTCTCAAAATAAGATGTATGTAGCGGTAATGTATTATTGTAGACATTTTCCTCTTATCTTGTCAGCTTTGAGCTTTTTTGTTCTTTTGCTGTGCTGCAATAACAGTAGTTTCATAATCTGTGCGCAATTTTCTAGTACATTATTGTGACACACAGCATAAATACTGGAACGGGGCCATAAATAGAAACAGTAGGAGTGGGATATCCTACCTGGCAAATAAAAACAGATTTTCCACTAAGTGAATATGGAACGACGAAGTACGTATGTATTGGGAAGATATTTTAGGTGCATTTCATGAAGAGGTGTTAAGAGGGAATGTGGAATATTTGTCACTGGAAGCATTGCTTATGAAAAAGATTACAAAGCATAAAAAAAGCATTCATTCAAGTTTTTCTTTCTTTTTGTGATAATACGATGTATGACGGAGATTTTAAAGACCATAAGAGCACATCGACAATGGAAAATCAATTTTAAAAGTCAGACAGAAGCTTTAACGCACACACTCACATAATTGCAACCATCGAAACTAAATCTTCGAGGTGAGGGTTGTGCTCAGCGCCTGAAGATGGTATTGGTGGTAAGTGAAAGAGTGAAGTATTGTAAATCAGAAACTGTGCTGAAAAGACTTCACAAGGGTACATTTTATTTACAGTAATCCGGCAGAATATAATGAGCAAAGAGACACATGAACTGGAAAGCAAATATGCAAATATATAAAATGAGACACCTACTATAGTCTGACAGGCTTAAGGAAATTTCTAGGCAGAAAAAAAAATGTAACGCATAATCTGCATAAAAAAACACACCCTTTTTTTATACTGTTTTTAATGAACAATCATATTTTGTTAAGTTTTTTTTCTTGCACGTAATTTAATGCAGATTCTGTGCCTAAATACTTCTATCTTTTGGGGTATACAGCATTTTAAAGCCTTTCCGTTGACTTCAATGGGAAAATTCGGTACATTTTCCGAGAATTGACATGAGGCTTTTTTTTTCCCAGTTACACCAAAGTGAAAAAAAAACCACACCCTATGCACTAATGGCTCGTACGTATAACCATTAAAGTCAACTAGTAGCTTTAAACATGCGTTTTTTATGTGGATTTATCACCCCGAAATACGTGTTAAAAAAACCATCTTGTGAACATGGACGCTTGCAGAGAAGCTTAAGTTCCATGCGGGTTCTCTGTTGCATTTTTGGATCACTCTCACTGCTAGCGGATATTTTGGCTTCTATGTCAGCAGTGTCTTACATCCTCGGGTGCTTCTGTTTTTGTCTTAAGGCTGCAAAGTCTCTTAGAAAGATAAAACAGTAGTTCACCTGTAATGGAAAAATATATTGTATCTATATTGTGTGGGGGCATCATACTGTGTGGGGAGGCACTATAGGGGCATTATATTGTGTGCAGGGCCATTTTTTGGGCATGATACTGTGTAGGGGCATGATATTGTGTGGGGGGCACTACAAAGGCAGAATACAGTGTGCGGGCATGATACTGTTTGGGGGCACCAAGGAAATTGGATGTGCATGGACAGGGATTGGGCGGAATTAGAGGTGTGGCCTAATGTTAAGAAAAATGATTGTCCCTCTTTGCGATTCTCGAAAGTTGGGAGGTATTCTTCTTGGTTAACCATAACTACTATAACAACTCACTCATAAAATTTGAAACCAAACTTTATACACATTAATATAAGCTCAGCCATAAGCCTGCGCAAACAAGCATTACAATACACTCTCAGAGAGCTATTTTAGCCCTGGTTTAATAAAGAAATGTAACATGAAGAACATGATATAATAAGGGAGGGTGAGACTCGCACTGCCTAGGTGAAGCCTCTTCAGGCTGGTGAGTTAACAACCCCTCATCCCAGTGCCACCATTAAAATCTATACAGGTGGGTCACATAGGAAGATGATTCCTAATGATCTGCCTGTTACTGTGACCCAGAGAAGAATCTCCCCTCGATGCCAGGTCACATGGGTCTATTCCTAGACTCAATGAAAACCTGTTGCTACCACTGGGGAACTTTTGCCCAAGGATAGGGACAAAAAATTATAATGCCATGTGGATTACTCCTGTCCGGGATAACTCCATTCTAACACTGACACCAATGTCTGTGAAACTACATTTTAATCTTTTCTTCACGATATTTTAATGATGATGATAAAATTATATATATAAGTCTATAATTCCTGTCGCCTATTTCCAGCCCCCTTACTGTGAAACTTGCTCTGTCGTGATTTGGCAGGTAAGAGGACCTGATAAACCTGAGCACAATATCTGGTTCTGGTTGGTAAACTTTGTTAAGAGGTTGAGTTAAAAAGGGCAGTTTTTGCAGGAATTTTTTTTTTTAAAGGACTAAAATATTTGGCTGTATTTAAAAGAAAAATGCCTTAGAATCAGTTGTGGTTCCTAATGACAGGGTGAAATGGCTCTTATGTTCCATTATAGTCTATATGTCCACGTTGAAAGTGTTTTAGATGAGACGTGATGCAAGTGTAATAAATATAAATCTACTCAGTATTGTCATATTGAACTCTCAAAATAGTCTGCAAAAAGTAGCATTCACCACATGTATCTGCCAATCGTCGTGATTCTATTCCAATTGCTATCAGAAATGGATAACTACCAGATGATTTCACTATAAAGAAGTAAATTGTTCTGCCAGGAGAAGCCTTTGGATTCTTTGTAAAACAGGATTTTTTTCCGAAGGCTTCAGGGATATCCTAAATATCAGTTGTGTCAATAAAAGTAATTCAATCTCATCACGTGACTTCTATTCCTTCATATTCCATCATTTTGATTATAGAAGACTCAACAGAAAAATGAAAAGAATCATCTTGTGAAAGAACATGCTAAACATAATCTAACTAGTGTATAAGAACATTATATTCCAGCCACTTACGTTTTTCTCGGTTACCGAACAGATATTTTGATTTTGATAAATAAGGGTTTTAGTAGTACTTGTGCTTTATAGGAGTGCATTCTAATTTCATCTCAAACTTGTAATGCTTTTCATGAATCACAGAGAGAGAGATCTTATATTTTATAATTTAATTAGCACCACAGATTTCTACACAGACACTGCCAGATAAATGACCCATTCTAGATTCAGCCTTCATGCCGGCTGCCAACATCCATTCTGCCCACAAAGCCATTACCCACCGTTACCAAGTTCTGCTGCAAACTGTGTGGGAAAGCACCGCTGCCAAAGCTGCAACCTGTGTCAATGATTAAAGAATAGCAGCATTTCACAAGCAGTAATTTAGAAAGGAACATCAAGCGTGGAAGCTGTAGGAGATGTCCAGCTTATTGTACAGACTGGTAATATACTGGGATTGTCACATAAAGGATTGGAAATACACGAAAATTGTTTCTGTACGACCTAAGGACCTAAGGCAACATTTTCGTGTCAGTTCTCCAAAGAAAACTACAATCTAAAGTCATGCGAAGTGAACATAATGTTTTGCAGCAAATTATTATTTTCCTTAGCTCAACACAATGACATTTAGCTTTTCTAACTGCAAGTACTGTATATAACTGTACACAAGCTAGCACAGTTTTCAACTATACTATAAATTTAGATTTCCTTGCAACCTATATTTGGAACAAGGTAAAAGCCAAATTACAGTACATCATACTGAGAGGAGTTCAATATTTTTCAGTATGAAGGTACTGAAAGGCGAATAAAGGAGAAGATATTTGTCGTAATACAAAGAATTGTTTCCAGGAAAATTATTTGTATCTTAGGAAATATTGTACCTTTGCATTGTTTTAATGTGTATTTCATTGGATGATAGTTAAGTAACTTCTACGATTGGAGCGTTTACTACAAATCTTTGAAAAAAATGAGAAAAGGGTGCGATGAGTGTTACAACCAATAGAGCATATTTCTACTGGTTTTAATTTATGGCTTTAGTACAATTTACATAAAAAAGTTTGGCTAAATAATAATCCTTGTCACGATGCGGGGTGTGAACCCACTGGGCCGTACCGCGTAGCGGGATGGCAGCTGGCCAAACAAGTATGGTACAGAGTCTATAGTCCAGAAAGGTTACCTGAGGCAATGTAGACAGTAGCAAGGCAGGCTCAGCTGGGACCAGGCGGCAGGTAGACGTCAGGCGTGGAGTATTAGAGCAGTCGTGGAAATGCAGCACAGCACGACAACAGCTCAGCACGGCAGTAGATCAGGATAGTACTGGATAGCACGGGAAACAGGATACAGGTACGGGGAACACTGGGAAGCTGGAGGACACTTAGGAGACCATTTGCAAGACAGACTTTGGGAAACAACAACGCTCAGGCGAGGATCTGAGGGGCGGTGGCCTTCTTATAGTCCAGGACATCATGTGAGTTGATGATGATTTTATACGCGCACGCTGGCCCTTTAAGAGCGGGCACGAGCGCGCGCGCACCCTCCGGGAGACAGTCTCGATACCCGGAAGTGAGTGCCGGGGGGACGACGCAGCACAGCAGCAGGATGTCCATGGCCGCGGTCATCGAGGGGTAAGTTAGAACGATGGACCGCGGCCATAGACGTTACAATCCTTATGTCAATGGTCACCTTTAAAGGGGTTTTCCCGAGTTAAAACATGTATTTGTTAATGCTTTTAACTTATGAATGTAAATACATTTGTAATATACTTACAGTTTCCAAATTAGCCCCGTTTCAAGATGCTGCCGTGGGGCACATGACTGATGACGTAATTCTCTGGCCGCGGTGTTTATCATAAATTGTGACGTGTCGTGTATGGGCTGTTTTGTTGTACAGCCAGTAACGCACATGCGCGGTCCTTGCTGTTCCCGAGAGAACAGGGACCACGCATGAGCGTTGCTGGCTGTATAAGGGAACAGCCCATACATGGCACCTCACTAGTGTCGTGTCGTATAACCGGAAGAAAATTTATGATAAACACAGCGGCCAGAGTGTGACGTCACCAATCATGTGCCCCACGGCAGCATCTGGAAACGGGGCCAATTTGGAAACTGTAAGTACATTACAGATGTATTTACATTCATAAGTTGAAAGCATTAACACATACACGTTTTAACTCAGAAAACACCTTTAACCTCTTTCCGCCACACCCAGTTTTGGCCTTAAATACAGAACCCCATTTTTCAAATCTGGCATGTCAATTTTTGTGGTATTAAATTTGTAATGCTTTTACTTATCCATGTGATTCAGAAATAGTTTTTTCATGACATATTGTACTTTATGTTAGTTGTAAATTTTTGTAGAAACACAACAATATTTATTACCCAAGTTCTGCAGTTTTCAGAAATATCCCATATGTGGCCCTAGTGTGCTTCTTGACTTAAACCCAGGTCTCAGAAACAAAGGAGTATCTTGTGGATTTTGGCAGAAAGGGTAAAAAAAGTCAGATATTTGTAATTTTTAGCACGGTCCTGGGTATGTGTACTCAAAAGTTACCTCTACAGGTGGAATAGTTGTTCCTTCAGAGGGGGAAATTATTCCCAAAAATTGATGCAAAGCAGGGTGAAATGTCTGTGGTCACGGAACACGAACTCCTTCCATCTGGTCGACGCCCTTCTCTCCAGAGATGTCTGCACATGCAGCCGTCCTGTTCCACAGTGACCACCAGGGTGCGCTCGCGTGCTCAGTCCAGCCTTGGAGCCAGAACGCACAAAGGTGTGAGATTGAGGCGATTGCTCCCAGAGCACCCTGGACTATAAGAAGGGCTCTGCCCAGCCTGAGCCTTGTTGTCATTATCCTAGTATGTCTATGCAAATGGTCTCCTAAGTGTTTTCCAGTTCCCAGTGTTCCCTGTTCCTGCTACCTGTAACCTGTATCCCGTGCTATCCTGGTCAAGTGCCCTGTTGAGCTGAAGTCGTGCTGTGCTGTGTACCACGCCTGTCTTGCTACGCCACGCCTGGTGCCTGCCTGCTGCCTAGTCCCAACCGAGCCAGTCTTGCTACTGTCTGAGCGACCACAGGTACACTATACGAACTATAGACTGTGTCCTGTTGGCTAGGTGCCATACCGCCAAGGCGGTACAGCCCAGTGTGTCCAGATACCCAACATGACACAGGGTATATAAATATACAGTGAAGGAAATAAGTATTTGATCCCTTGCTGATTTTATAAGTTTGCCCACTGTCAAAGTCATGAACAGTCTAGAATTTTTAGGCTAGGTTAATTTTACCAGTGAGAGATAGATTATATAAAAATAAAAACAGAAAATCACATAGTCAAAATTATATATATTTATTTGCATTGTGCACAGAGAAATAAGTATTTGATCCCCTACCAACCATTAAGAGTTCAGCCTCCTCCAGACCAGTTACACGCTCCAAATCAACTTGGTGCCTGCATTAAAGACAGCTGTCTTAAATGGTCACCTGTATAAAAAAAACTCCTGTCCACAGACTCAATTAATCAGTCTGACTCTAACCTCTACTACATGGGCAAGACCAAAGAGCTTTCTAAGGATGTCAGGGACAAGATCATAGACCTGCACAAGGCTGGAATGGGCTACAAAACCATAAGTAAGACGCTGGGTGAGAAGGAGACAACTGTTGGTGCAATAGTAAGAAAATGGAAGACATACAAAATGACTGTCAATCGACATCGATCTGGGGCTCCATGCAAAATCTCACCTCGTGGGGTATCCTTGATCCTGAGGAAGGTGAGAGCTCAGCCGAAAACTACACGGGAGGAACTTGTTAATGATCTCAAGGCAGCTGGGACCACAGTCACCAAGAAAACCATTGGTAACACATTACGCCGTAATGGATTAAAATCCTACAGTGCCCGCAAGGTCCCCCTGCTCAAGAAGGCACATGTACAGGCCCGTCTGAAGTTTGCAAATGAACATCTGGATGATTCTGAGAGTGATTGGGAGAAGGTGCTGTGGTCAGATGAGACTAAAATTGAGCTCTTTGGCATTAACTCAACTCGCCTTGTTTGGAGGAATAGAAATGCTGCCTATGTCCCAAAGAACACCGTCCCCACTGTCAAGCATGGAGGTGGAAACATTATGTTTTGGGTGTGTTTCTCTGCTAAGGGCACAGGACTACTTCACCGCATCAATGGGAGAATGGATGGAGCCATGTACCGTCAAATCCTGAGTGACAACCTCCTTCCCTCCACCAGGACATTAAAAATGGATCGTGGCTGGGTCTTCCAGCACGACAATGACCCGAAACATACAGCCAAGGCAACAAAGGAGTGGCTCAAAAAGAAGCACATTAAGGTCATGGAGTGGCCTAGCCAGTCTCCAGACCTTAATCCCATCGAAAACTTATGGAGGGAGCTGAAGATCCGAGTTGCCAAGCGACAGCCTCGAAATCGTAATGATTTACAGATGATCTGCAAAGAGGAGTGGGCCAAAATTCCATCTAACATGTGTGCAAACCTCATCATCAACTAAAAAAAACGTCTGACTGCTGTGCTTGCCAACAAGGGTTTTGCCACCAAGTATTAAGTCTTGTTTGCCAAAGGGATCAAATACTTATTTCTCTGTGCACAATGCAAATAAATATATATAATTTTGACAATGTGATTTTCTTTTTTTTTTTATATATAATCTTTTTCTCACTGGTAAAATTAACCTAGCCAAAAAATTCTAGACTGTTCATGTCTTTGACAGTGGGCAAACGTACAAAATCAGCAAGGGACCAAATACTTATTTCCTTCACTGTACATGCGTTAATTCCATTTATCATTTACAGCTATGCGTTTCAAGATCGGACCGATCTCTTCCTCAGTCTGTTAAAACACATAATAAAAGCTGCAGCAACAGCACCGTTTTATAAAAGACAAAAAAAAAGCAAAATTAGGTGAGGGAGGTGGGTCAAGAGTTAAGGGTTTAAAGGTCACCTTGTGACATAGTGAATATACATACATATATCAAGGTAAGATCGCAAGGTAAAAAGGGTTAAAAACAAGGGTGATGATTCTAAATTAAAAGGACCTTAGGTCATAGTTATTGGTGGTGATGCGGATTACCGGACCGGCGGAATTATGCCGATATCCATGTTGTGGAAAGCTGGGTATCTAGTGTGGAACTGTATAGTATTCCACGTAAAATAGGGGTGCTTCTTATTAGACTGGGAATTGGGAATGGAATCCCTACCTCATCCACAGTGACTTTTGCCGGGATGGTTTGGTGTGCGGTATTTTGTGCATACCCAGGCATCTCCTGTTGCTAGGATTTGATCGAGGTTAGCATGGGGAGAGGTGTGTCGTCTCTTGTCAGAAACAAGTGAGGCTACGGAAGCCTGGGTGGATCAAAAGGGGGTTATTTTGTTCAAGACACCCTACAAGTGTATAGAAGGATTTACTTGCTCTCTTCTCTATAGGGGTATTTTTTGACAGGAAAATAAAGGGTCAGATGAGGGGGAATAAGCAATGTTGGAGAGTAATGATGTTATGGAGGGAATGAAAGGGAAGATCAGATTAAACTTAAACATGGACCGAAAAAGCCATGTATTGTGAGTGAATGGAGGAGAGCGATGAATAATTGCAAATAATTGCTGGTAAAGGAAGAACGGTAGTTCATTGTGGATATTTGGGCGTAATTGCAGATGTTGGTAGAGCGATTGGAACAACACTAATAGGAGGTGCATATCCTCCGTGGTTATCAGAAATTCTATGCTGGGACATTATAACAGGATAAATTGATGTAGGTTAGTGACCATAATAAACTGGATAGATTCGATATAAAAAATAAATAAATTGATATTACCAATATTATGTTCAGTATTGGTGGAATAGCATGAACAATTGGTGCAAAATTGTTGTGATGTTACAGGATAAGGGAGGGCTGAATGCTGGGCTGGAGGTTGAAGTGATGATTTTCTTATATAATTGTTTCACTGATTTCATTGAGGCCGTTAGGTTTTAGTGTGTCCAGTTATACATCCAGTATACCTCTCTCTTACAAACTAAACGAGAAAAAACATAACATGGCGCCACATGGTGCGGATTACCCAAGGAGGGATGAGGCAGGAAAAAGGGAACAGTATTATGCTAACCATAGGAAGTTGTAAAACAGGTACATAGAAAAAAAAAAATAATATAGAAAAAAAACGCCAAACAGACAGGTCAAAGATCATATATGACGTCACAAGGGGCGCTTGCCATGAGGCCAGGGACGCTATGTCAGCACCGCCTGTATTTTAGCTCTTATTTGGTTCCTTTGGTTTTGCCACACAGATACCCATCAGCACATTGTGAGTGTTTATTTTTAATCTAATATTAATGTTGTTTTCTTATAAGTACAATTTCTATCTTTTTTTATACATTTTGATTCATCGGTGCAATATAGACCCTTTGTCCCGATTTTTTTATTTCCAAACATTGTTCGTAACTTTTTAAACTGAATACTAATTGATTTTTAACCAGGACATAACACACAAGAAAAATAGTAGATATGTGTTTTATAGCGATGCATCCTGTATTGCATGTTGCAGATGCATTGTATAAGATAAATCACATAGTTTGATTTAGATGTGAGATGGTGTTTTATGTTGAAATTATGACCGGAATGGGTGGACTCAAAAGCGGTTTGTTTGTGTTTGATGATTTTGCAGCACATGCATCTGGTGTTTTCACATCTGAAGCTACCTGGTGAAGGGGGTAGGGGTGATTTGTATGTCATTCCCCCAGTGACGGACTCTGCTTGTTTTATTAAACTCTCTCGTATTTTCTTATGGGTGGAGTTGTACGTAGTTATAAAGTTGAGTTGGTGTGAAGGTGCTGCATGTTGGACCCTCGCCGGTTTTGCGAGCATTTGTTTGTTAACTAGAACAAGAGAGAGGCAGCACTCCAAGTTGAAAATATAAAATAGGTGGATTTATTCTCCCATATGTGCAATGATGTAGTGCAACATTTCAGCAGCTCAATGCAGCCTTTGTCAAGCATTTGTGTTTAACTAAGCACTCATCCTGAGATCGTTTCAAGTTTTTTTGGTAGGCATCTTGCAATAGATGTATAGGATACCCTTTTCTAACACGCGAATGTTCAGAATCCTAGCTTGTCCCTTAAAATCTGTATCTGGAGAGTTAACTTTTGAATACAGATACCCAGGACAGCGCTGAAAATTACAAATATCCAACTTTTTTCACCCTTTTTGCATTAATCTACCAACGAAGCCTTGGAGGCTCTGGAGCGGATCATCAGCAGCAGTCCTCCACTTTCACCACAGATACGCACTACAGGGTGTACCACTAAGTGAGCACATTTGACTATTTTTTCTCTGTGTCCTCAACCATCTCCACAGCTCTATGTGCGCCGGGCGCCTGTTTCGTTTTTGTCTTTATCTCTTGTGGATTTTGAGCCATCCTTTATATTAGGCTGTTTTTCCGGCACCATTTCATGTTTGAAAAGGCGCCTAAACATAAGAAACACCCTCAAAAGACGCCATTTAGGAAACTACACCTCTTAAGGAATTTATCTAGGGGTGTAATGAGCATTTTTACTATATTAGAATTGGGCCATAAAAAGTCCCACTAGTGGACTTGGAGGCCTGATCTTCTGATCGCCTGTACAATACACAGCACCACTTATGTAGTGCAGTGTATTGTAACTATAATTTTTCCACTGATAGGCAGCCGATTAGGTCCTGTCTCTGGTTTTGGTACATGGCAGACCAGAAGGTCATTGTTAGGCTGCCAGGTTACCATAGCAACCATCAACACCCCGCGTTCACTCACAGGGGCCGATAGGGCACAGAGAGACCCCTTCTCTCTGTCAAGCACTTGGCTGCCGTGGTCGCTATTGACCATGGCATCTGAGAGGTTAAACGGCTGGGATCCGAGGTAACTGTGATCTCGGACGTTACAGCAGGATGTCAGCTGTTTATTATGTCCTGTGCCCGCACCATATTAAGATCTTAATTTACGTAGAATTGCAGTAAAGCACTCCTAATCCTGTTGCGTGGTTTTGCATGAAGAGGTTAAAGGGGTTTTCTATTAATACATTTGACGGCTTATCCTTAGAAAATATCATCACTGTATGATCGGTGAAGTTTCGACCCCCCCGAAATCCCATGATAAGCAACATGAATGGGCCCCTTCAGGGTATTTTAAGGCACAGTGGCAAATCCATGCCAGTACTGCAGCCCAGCCCTTCAACTCATCACTTGAACATATAGATTTTGTCCCCCAATCTGGCCAATATCAGACAAAAGCAGCAACAAGAATCTAAATACAGCCTTATAAAAATCAGAGATTAAATACATTCAAAAATTGTTCTGTACATCTATGTTCAGGAATATTTCCAAAATCTATTGTTTTTCTAAGACACATGCAAAAACAACAAAAATATTTTTCTTGTGGCCACAGTTCAGTAAAAGATTGTGAGTATAGAGAACTAGTCCAAATCCAGCAATAGGAAGAATGGTTAATTTACTATAGGTCATGAGACAATGGCACATAAGACCTGACCTGTGTTTTATTATATTATGGTAGAGGGGCAATATGTTGCTTATTATGACAAACATCATAAATAAACTATGAATAAAACTAGCTGTCCATAGTGGAATGCCTCATACATCAGTTTTATTCTCTCTGCAGAGGCTCATCAATGGATGACTTGGGAAAGGAATGATAATGCTCACTTTTAGCATCCTCATACTAAGAGCTGTAAGGGAGATTTCTTTAGCCTCACAGTATTAGTCTGACACATGCAGAGCTTCTTTCAGTTGAAGAGGTGGATGAGTAGGGGGGGGGGTAAAGGAGGGAGTACCCTTATATATGGCTTCTAGACCACATGCTGTTGTTTTTTTGTCACAGCTAAAAATTCTCGCAACTAAGTCCCCTTATATTTTTTTCTTTTCAAATATCTTTTTATTCATTTTTTTCTTAAAAGATCAACAAATACTCGTTGAAATGACAAGCATAAAGAGATAAAATCAAAGCAGTAGGCAAACAAGTCAATCAAAATAACAACGATCCAGGTAAACAAAGATAACAATCCATGTCACATCTAGGTCAAGGAAATTATGTTTAGGTGGTTTAAGGCTCTATTCACACGACAGGGTCTGGGTGTCGTTTTTCTTGGCCGTTTTGCATCCGTTTGTGTTCTAGGCCGTGTTGCCATTTTTATCAGTGGATCGTGACCCGTTTTGCATCCATTTTTCACTGTTGGTTTTAAAAAATGGATGACTTTAATTTCTAATTTTTTTCTGGCCCATCCCACTAAAAACACCCACAGGAAGGTCACATGATCGCCCACTCACCATTTTCTCTTGCTTTCAGAGTATATGGAGCTTTGTCTGATCCCTCAGCTTCTTTAATATTGGTTTCTGGCATTTTCTCGGCTATTTTTTTTACTTGCTACCACGTCCTCACAACCAGGGGCGTAACTAGGAAAGACTGGGTCACAGAGCAAACTTTTAAATGGACCCCCCTCTCCTAGGTGCCACACACACAGACCTCCTTGTAGATAGTGCCCCCTGTAAATGGTGCCCCCCCTGTAAATTGTGCCAATCAGCCCACCATAGACAGTGCTATGCAGCCCTCCCCGTAGACAGTGCTATACAGCCTTCCCCGTAGACAGTGATATACAGCTCCATCTGTAGACAGTGTCATGCCCCACTTGTAGATAGTACCCCTCACCTCCCACTTGTAGATAATGCCATACAGCCCCCTGAAGATTGTGCCATACAGCCCCCCTTGTAGATAGCGCCATACAGCCCCCCTGTAGATAGTACCACATTGCCCCCTGTAGGTATAGCCACACAGCCCCCTGTAGGTAGTGCCACACAGCCCCATTGTAGATAGCACCCCTGTAGATGGCACACTCACCGTAGATGGAACCCCCTCCCCTGTAGATAGCGCCACTGTTTCTCCTTGTAGGAGTGGAATCCCTCTGGCCAGGGATTCTGCTTCAGGAGTTGCCCCTGATGTCAGTGACATCAGGGACTTCTCCTGGAGCGGAATACCCAGATGCAGCGTCCGCTTCGGGAGTTGCCCCTGATGTCACTGTCCATGTACAGGGAGCTACAGTGGCGCTATATACAGGAAGGTGCTATCTACAAGGGGGCTGTGGCACTACCTACAGCAAAAAAATCTCACATGCACTTCACACTGTGAGGAGGAGAGAGCAAGTGGCAGAAAGCATGGCCGCCACTCGGATCACATCCAAGTGACGGCCGTGTTTTACATGGCCCCATAGACTACTTTGGGAGCCGAGCGGCCGTGAGAACGGCCCAAACTAGGGCATGTTTAATTTTTTGACCGCCCGTGTGAACAGCCCCATTTGGGTCCTATTATTTTTACTTTGTTCTCACGGCCGACTATCCCTGCTGTATGAATAAGGCCTAAGAATTTTAACAGTTGAGAGGTAAAGTAATTGAGAGGTAAAAGGTCCCAGAAAGTCGTACTGTTTAATCGGGGTTTGCTTCTACTTAAAGAAGTTTGAAAGCCCTGCCATCACAACAGGCTATTCAGGGTTACTAAATTTGTTTGTACTTAGGGTAGCAGCGTATTTCTAAGTGAAAAGTTCTTCCATTCTTTCGAGTTGATACATCTTTCTTAGCCAGAAATGGATTGGTAGGGTATTGGAGGTGACCCAACAAAGTGAGATGTGGGATTAACAGTTGAAATCGCAAGGCTCTGGAAAAATTAAGGATGGCCATAGATGTAGAAACATTATTTGGGGGTACAAAGGGACAGTGGTCTTACAGATATGAGACATGAAGGATTGCACTTTTTTACAGTCCTTTTTTTTACCCACTAAATGAAAAAATTGGAAAGGATTGCCTGGTAGTTGTGCCATATCCCCACACAATTTTTTCCAGTACCTAATATCTATACTATAATCCCTAGATGTCCTGTTCTATACAGGGTGGCCCATTTATTAAAAGTATTATTTTGCCAATATTTTTTTAAGGCCAAATTCACTAAAATGTAGCACTGTTGTAAATAAGTTTATGTATAATATATTTTTAAACAAATATACAAACATTAAAATTCACAATAAAACAGATACGCACTCCACATCTCACAGCCATACACAATTTCATTTTCTATTGGAATACACATCTCTATATTTAACTATACTATATCTCTCCCCACCCCCCACACACCTCTGTAATGGGGTTGCGTATGAGAACTGAAATATCATTATATCCTATCCCATATGCTTCTTGTGGTGCAGTATTTAAATGTGTCCGTGAACATCTCTCTTTCTTCCTTTGAATATATAGCCTTCAAGAAATTCCCCTATTTTTTTTTTTATTTTTTTTTGTAAACTGCCTGAAGAAGGGGCCTCTGTGCTCTGAAAGCTTGCATATAGAACTTTTATGGTTAGCCAATAAAGGTATCATACCTATTATACTTTTGTCTTTTTTGACACAAAAGTATTTAACATTCCCTATTTAGAGTGAAATCTCTTGAAGGCTTTTTGTTCATAAACTAATAGATCCCTTTTCTTCTTTGTCACCATTTCTTTCAGATCTTCCTTAACCCTTTGTATGGAGTGAGGAGACGCTGAAATTCAATGTTTCAGTATATTCTTCTTAGCCCCCAAGTCACATGAGCCAATATTGGTATTCTCTTCGCTCTTACTAGTTGATAATAAAACATATAGAGCCATTGGTCTTCAAGATGCTTTTATATGGGCAGATTCTCACCCGGTAGGGAGCACAGATAGACGATTACCGCTTGTCCATCAGAGCTCGTTTGCTCCATTTAAATGGAGCAACGATTGTGATTGTATGGGGTTGAATGATTGTTAATACAATCGTTCGTCTCCATACATTTTGCATCTTGTCGGCAGCACATCCTCTCTTTACACAAGGAGATGTTCTCGGAAATAGTTTGTTAGCTGATCGTTGCTCTGTTTACACAGGGCAATAATTGGGAAAGAGCATTGAATTTTTCTCCACTTTTTGGATTAACACATCTGGTAATACTGGTTTTGATTGGCGTAGGAAAGCCTACAGTTGTTGTTTTTTTGTTTAGTTTTTTAAAGTTTTGCTGGTTACATGCACTTTCTACATATTTCACATATTTGCCACAAATTCGACCAAACCTTTTTACTAAAATGATTGGCCACTAGGAAAATAAAAAAGGTAGATAATTTGTAAATACGGCGTATATTTTTACTAGAACTATTTTTTATAAATGTCCCCCAGTATTTTTAGCATGATTTTGTTGTCAACCCCAGAGTGATGTTTCAGTTTAACCCCTTCCCGACATTTGTCGTATGGATACGTCATGGAAAACAAGTGCTTCCCCCATACGACAAATGTTAGACACCGGCTCAGAAGCTTAGTTGGTGCCACCATCCCCGGGTGTCAGCTGTATGTTACAGCGGACACCCTGGGGTAATGGTGGAGACCGAAGTTTGCTCTGATCCCCGCCATTAACCCCTTAAATTCAACGGTCAAAAGCCATCGCTGCATTTGAGGGGTTTGCAGCTCATCGGCACCCCAGAAATGAAATTGCCGGGGTAACGGTGACTGCAAAGGCAACCGGAGGCCTAACACTAGCCTCCCAGGAGCGGGGCCTAAAAGGCTTCCATAGCCGCCGGCAAGATGGCGCCAGCTCAGGAGCTGAGCTGGCGTCATCAGCGGTGGATGTCAGCAGTATGTTACAGCTGACTTACACCTGTAATGGCAGGAACTGGAGCTAGCCCCGATTCCTGCCACTTGCCCATTAGATGCAGCGATCGAAAGCGATCGCTGCATCTTAGAGGTTGCTGGCAGATCGGCAGCTCTGCCCTGCAATCGCAGGGCTGCCGACTGCTGCTATGGTAACAAGAGGCCTAACAATGGCCTCCTGCTCTGCCATTACAGAAGCCGATTAGACCCTGCCCGGAGGCGAAGCCTAATCGGCCTGCTGTCAGTGAATGACTGACAGATCTAATACATTGCACCACATAGGTAGTGCAATGTATTAAAATATAAATCTGACAGTTGGACCTTCAATCCTCTAGTGGGACTAAAGAAAAGAATAAAAAAAAGTTGTAAAACATATAATAAATGTTTCAAGTAATAAAATAAAACACAATCGCCCTTTATGCCTCATCAAGTCCTTTATTATTGAAAAAAATAAATCAACCATACATATTTGGTATTGCCGTGTCTGTGACGGCTTGAACTATATAAATATGTTATTTATACCATGGAGTGAGCGGCGTAAAAAAAAAAACCTGTAAAAAAAAAATGCCAGAATTTCAGTTTTTTGGTCTCTTTGCCCTACAAAAATTTGAATAAAAAGTGATCAAAAAAGTCGCATGTATCCAAAAATGGTACCTATGAAAACTATAGCTCGCCCTCATACAGCTCCGTTGACAAAAAATGAAAAAAGTTATGGTTCTCACAACATAAAAAAGTGCTATAAATGTGGTATCGCCGGAATTATACCTGCAAAATAAAGTTAACATGTAATTTATAATGTGTGGTGAACGCTGTATAAAAAAAACCTGTCAGAATTGCTGTTTTTTGGTCACCTTGCCTCCCAAAAAAACAAAAGATAAAAAGTGAACAAAAAGTTGCATGTACCCCAAAATCGTATCAATATTAACTACAGCTCGTCCCACAAAAAAACAGACCTCATGTAATGGCAGGAAGGAGGTGAAGGGAAAGTGAGCCCTAATCTACCCACCGCCCTGTCCCTGCCTACTTGCAACGACCCGCCCTAGGCGACGAGGTACAACTGGGCGGCGGTCCCTACGCTGGCTAAGTGCACAGGAAGACAAACAGGGAACACGCAAGGGAAGGGGCAGTAGCCACGGAACGCCACGAGGAAACGGGGCGGCGAACGAACAGTCAGGACCAGGACGAAGTGAGTACACCCGAGCGGACACGGAGACAGAAGCAAGCCAGGGCAAGCAAAGCAGGTCAAGCAGAACTGCAGCAAGGCAGAAGCACGGCAGAAGCAGGCTGGAGCAAGCAGCAGTGGGGCCAGGAATCCAAAAGAACCACAAGCACTGAGGGAGAGCACAGGGCAGGTAATAAAGGGCAGGGGGCGGAGCTAACTCCGAGAGACCAGGCCGCGATAGGCTCTCCCACTCCTGAGCCTGCCACCCTGGTTGGTGGGAGAAGGTGTCAGTCGAACAGGTCTGGCCTCAGGTGTGGATTGATTAATCCCAGGAGTGTAGCTAGATGAAGTACCTGGCAGATCCCTAACAGTACTCCCCCTTTTATGAGGGGCCACCGGACCCTTACTAAGGGGACCCGGTTTAGTGGGGAAGAGGAGGTGGAACCTCCTGATCAATACCCCAGCGTGAACATCCCGGGCAGGTACCCAAGTCCTCTCCTCCGGCCCGTATCCTCTCCAATGGACCAGGTACTGGAGGGAGCCCTGGACCATCCTACTGTCCATAATCTTGGCCACCTCGAATTCCACCCCCTCAGGGGTGAGAACGGGAACAGGAGGTATCCTCGAGGGGGACCAGGACAGGGAGCAGCGTTTAAGGAGGGAGGCATGGAAGACGTCATGTATGCGAAAGGATGGGGGGAGCTCCAGACGGAAGGATACAGGGTTGAGGACTTCAATGATCTTATAAGGTCCAATAAATCGGGGAGCAAACTTCCTGGACGGGACCTTAAGGCGCAAGTTCCTGGACGACAACAAGACCAAATCCCCGACGACAAACCGGGGGTTAGCAGAACGTCTACTATCCGCCTGAATCTTTTGTGCGCTCTGGGACGCCTCTAGGTTCTTCTGAACCTGGGCCCAGACAGTGCACAGTTCCCGATGAACCTCCTCTACCTCAGGATTATTGGAACAACCAGGGGAGACGGAGGAGAACCTAGGGTTAAACCCGAAATTACAGAAAAATGGGGAGACCCCTGACGAGTTACTGACCCGGTTATTCAGGGAAAATTCAGCAAGGGGAAGGAATGAGACCCAATCGAATTGACAGTCAGAGATGAAACACCTTAAATATTGTTCCAGGGATTGGTTGGTCCTTTCCGTTTGGCCATTGGTTTCGGGATGGAAGGCGGAGGAGAAGGACAGATCAATCTCCAACTTTTTACAAAAAGCTCTCCAAAATAAGGAAACAAATTGTACCCCTCTGTCAGAAACTATATTGACTGGGGCCCCATGGAGACGCAGGATGTGTTTCACAAACAAAGAAGCTAACGTCTTGGCGTTAGGTAGCTTCTTAAGGGGCACAAAGTGGCACATCTTGCTGAAGCGGTCGACTACCACCCACACCACCGACTTGCCCTGAGATGGAGGCAAATCGGTGATAAAATCCATGGAGATATGGGTCCAAGGTCTCTGGGGAATGGGCAAGGAACGTAGTAGGCCCGCAGGTCGGGACCTAGGGGTTTTGGACCTAGCGCAAACCTCACAAGCGGCGACGTAAGCCCTAACATCTTTAGGCAACCCAGGCCACCAATAGTTTCTGGTAATGAGGTGTTTGGTGCCCAAGATGCCAGGATGACCGGATAGAGCGGAGTCATGGTTTTCCCTGAGTACCCTCAGCCGGTATTGCAGGGGAACAAACAGTTTGTCCCCAGGGACGTTCCCGGGAGCTGCACCCTGATCAGCCGCGATATCAGAAGCTAAATCAGAATCCGTGGCAGAGACGATTATACCAGGGGGTAAAATACAAGCGGGATCCTTCTCGGAAGGAGGATTGGCCATGAAACTACGTGACAGAGCGTCAGCCTTAATATTCTTGGACCCAGCCCTATAGGTAACCAAGAAATTAAATCTGGTAAAGAATAGTGCCCACCGAGCTTGTCTAGGATTAAGCCTCCGGGCCGATTCTAGGAAAACCAGATTCTTGTGATCCGTAAGGACCGTTACCTGGTGTCTGGCCCCCTCCAGGAAGTGCCGCCACTCCTCAAAAGCCCATTTAATGGCTAGAAGTTCGCGGTTGCCAATATCATAGTTACTCTCCGTGGGCGAAAACTTCCTAGAGAAGTAAGCACAGGGGCGGAGATGGGTGAGGGAGCTGGTACCCTGGGACAGGACGGCCCCCACTCCCACCTCGGAAGCGTCAACCTCCACAATAAATGGCTCCTCTTGGTTGGGCTGAATCAGCACGGGGGCCGAGATAAAGCACTTCTTGAGAGTCTCAAAGGCCTGGACGGCCTCAGGGGGCCAATGGAGGACATCGGCACCCTTGCGGGTAAGGTCCGTAAGAGGCTTAGCGACGACCGAGAAGTTGGCAATAAATCTCCTGTAATAGTTGGCGAACCCTAAAAAACACTGTAACGCCTTAAGGGAGGCAGGTTGGACCCATTCCGCCACAGCTTGAACCTTGGCAGGGTCCATGCGGAATTCATGAGGAGTGAGGATTTGCCCTAAAAATGGTATCTCCTGTACCCCAAAGACACATTTTTCAGTCTTAGCAAACAGATTATTCTCCCGAAGGACCTGGAGCACCTTCCTGACATGCTCCACGTGGGAGGACCAGTCCTTGGAAAACACCAGTATGTCATCAAGGTACACAACAAGAAAATTACCCAGGTACTCTCTCAGGATTTCATTAATAAAATTCTGGAAGACAGCAGGGGCATTACACAACCCAAAGGGCATGACCAGGTATTCGAAATGACCCTCGGGTGTGTTGAACGCAGTTTTCCACTCATCCCCCTCTTTGATGCGGATAAGGTTATATGCCCCCCGTAGATCGAACTTAGAAAACCATTGGGCTCCCTGAACCTGATTAAAAAGATCCGGAATCAAAGGAAGTGGGTACTGGTTCCTTACGGTGACCTTATTCAGGTTACGATAATCAATGCACGGCCTAAGACCACCATCCTTCTTCCCCACGAAGAAGAAGCCAGCACCTACAGGAGAAGTCGAGGGGCGAATGAAACCCTTGGCCAGGCATTCTTGGATATACACCCTCATCGCTTCACGTTCAGGACATGAAAGATTAAATATCCTACCCTTAGGAAGCTTGGCACCAGGCACCAAATCGATAGCGCAATCGTAATCTCTATGGGGGGGCAACACCTCGGAGGCCTCCTTAGAAAACACATCGGCGAAGTCCTGAACAAACTCAGGAAGTGTGTTTACCTCCTCCCGGGGAGAAATAGAGTTAACAGAAAGACATGACATCAGACATTCATTACCCCATTTGGTGAGATCCCCAGTATTCCAATCAAATGTGGGATTATGCAACTGCAACCAGGGAAGGCCTAAAACCAGATCAGACGATAATCCCTGCATCACCAGTACAGAGCACTGCTCCAAATGCATGGAGCCAACCAGGAGTTCAAAAACAGGAGTATGCTGAGTAAAATAACCATTAGCAAGGGGTGTTGAGTCGATTCCTACTACAGGGATAGGATAAGGTAAATCAATACAAGGCATCTTTAGAGACATAGCAAATTCCACAGACATGATATTAGCAGATGAGCCAGAATCCACGAAAGCACTGCCCGTGGCAGACCGGCCAGCAAACGAGACCTGAAAGGGAAGCAAAATTTTATTGCGTTTCACATTAACGGGAAATACCTGTGCGCCCAAGTGACCTCCCCGATGATCACTTAGGCGCGGAAGTTTTCCGGCTTCTTATTCTTGCGCCTGGGACAGGTGTTCAGTAGATGCTTGTCGTCCCCACAGTAGAAGCAGAGACCATTCATTCTGCGAAACTCCCTACGTTGTCGAGGGGACATGGAGGCCCCGAGTTGCATAGGTACCTCCGAGTCCTCCGTGGAGGGGCGAGGAGACGGGACCTCGGGGGGAATCGCAGAAAAGTCAGAGGGGAGCACACTGAAGCGTTCTAGCTGACGTTCCCTGAGACGTCGGTCAAGTCGTACTGCTAGGGCCATAACCTGGTCAAGGGAGTCAGGCGAGGGGTAGCTAACCAGCAGATCCTTCAGGGCGTCAGATAATCCTAACCTAAACTGGCACCTTAGGGCCGGATCGTTCCACTGAGAAGCTACGCACCACTTCCTAAAATCAGAACAGTATTCCTCAACCGGTCTTCTACCCTGACGTAAGGTCACCAGCTGACTCTCGGCTAAAGCAGTCCTGTCAGTCTCGTCGTAAATGAGTCCGAGGGCAGAGAAAAAACGATCAACAGAGGAAAGTTCAGGGGCGTCAGGAGCCAAGGAGAAGGCCCACTCTTGGGGCCCTTCCTGGAGTCGGGATATGATGATACCCACCCGCTGGTTCTCGGAACCTGAGGAGTGGGGCTTTAGGCGGAAATACAGTCTGCAACTCTCCCGGAAGGAGAGAAACGTCTTACGGTCCCCTGAAAACCGGTCAGGTAACTTGAGGTCGGGTTCTAGAGGTGAGGTGAGGGGTACTATTAAAGCAGCGTCACCCTGATTGACCCTTTGGGCCAGGGCCTGGACCTGTAGGGAGAGGCCCTGCATCTGCTGGGTCAGGGTCTCAAGGGGGTCCATGATAGCGTCAGCGTAGGAGAAATGGTAGACTAGGTAAGGGCTTGTAATTATGTAATGGCAGGAAGGAGGTGAAGGGAAAGTGAGCCCTAATCTACCCACCGCCCTGTCCCTGCCTACTTGCAACGACCCGCCCTAGGCGACGAGGTACAACTGGGCGGCGGTCCCTACGCTGGCTAAGTGCACAGGAAGACAAACAGGGAACACGCAAGGGAAGGGGCAGTAGCCATGGAACGCCACGAGGAAACGGGGCGGCGAACGAACAGTCAGGACCAGGACGAAGTGAGTACACCCGAGCGGACACGGAGACAGAAGCAAGCCAGGGCAAGCAAAGCAGGTCAAGCAGAACTGCAGCAAGGCAGAAGCACGGCAGAAGCAGGCTGGAGCAAGCAGCAGTGGGGCCAGGAATCCAAAAGAACCACAAGCACTGAGGGAGAGCACAGGGCAGGTAATAAAGGGCAGGGGGCGGAGCTAACTCCGAGAGACCAGGCCGCGATAGGCTCTCCCACTCCTGAGCCTGCCACCCTGGTTGGTGGGAGAAGGTGTCAGTCGAACAGGTCTGGCCTCAGGTGTGGATTGATTAATCCCAGGAGTGTAGCTAGATGAAGTACCTGGCAGATCCCTAACACCTCATACCAGTCTATGAAAAAAGAAAATTAGTTAAGGCACCAATAAGTCAGGAAATAAAAAATATGCAGTTGTGCAGGCCCGAGGGGAACATTTCTTCTGTTTCAAGAGGTGATTTATCAAGGCCCTAAAATTAGGGAACCATGAACGGGAGGGCCCAAACATATCTGCTGAAAGCGAAGGTGCCCGTATTATACCAGGACAACACTTTCCCAGCAAAATTCCCCAAACTGCAAAGGTGCAGAGTGTAGACCAAAAGGGGGATAAGAAAGGACACCGTTTATCAGTGCGACACCGGCCTGTGCAGGAAGGATTGCTTCACAGCATAACATTTTTTTTACCGCATTGTGATATTCTCTGCCCAGCTTACATGTGCCCCCCACATTATAAACTGAAATACCAGTAAAATTCTAAACAAAATTACTACCAAGCAATATCCACGCTACAAAAGCCAAAAGGTGCTCCCTCCCTTCTGAACCCTACAGTGTGCCCAAACAGCAGTTTACTTCCACATATATGGAATCGCAATACCAGAGAGAACGCTTTTAACAATTTTTGGGGTGTGTGTCTCCAGTGGCACAAGCTCGGCATGACATATTTGCCACTAAAATGGCATATCTAGGGAAAAATTGACATTTTAACTTTGCACCATCCGCAGCGCAATCATTGATGGAAAAGACCTGTGGGGTGAAAATGCTTACTACACCCCTTAATAAATGCCTTGAGGGGTGTAGTTTCCAAAACGGGGTCAGCGATTTATTTTATTATTTGACATGAGAACCTCTGCAATTTTGAAATAATACTTTGTAAATCTCCAAATGTGGCCTCAATTTTGCATGGCACTCTTTCAATCCTTTGCCTGGTCGAATGTCCAGGCAAAAGATTAGAGCCACATGTAGGATGTTTCTAAAACCGGGAAACACAGCATAATAATTAGAGAACTGTCTTGTTATGATGGCACAAGCTGGGCACCACATATTGGCATATCTATGGAAAAAATCCCATTTTCACTCTGCAACATCGAGTGCACACTAATTTCTGCAAAACACCTGCGGGACTAACATGCTCACTACACCGCTAGGTGAATTTCTTGAGGGTTTAGTTTCCAAAATAGGGGCACTTCTGAGGGTTTCCTCTGTTTTGGTCTCACAGGGGCTTTGCAAATGCGACATAGCGCCCAGAAACCAATCCAGCAAAATCTGCACTCCAAAAGCCAAATGGTGCTTCTTCCCTTCTGAGCCCTACTACAGTTTATGACCACATATGGGGTATTGTCGTACTCGGGAGAAATTGCTTTACAAATGTTGTTTTTTTTTTTTCTTTATTTGTTAAGAAAATGAAACATTTTAAGCTAAATCTGCGTCTTATTGAAGAAAAAGGATTTTTTTAAATTTCACTGCCCAATATAAAATCTATGAAACACCTGTGGGGTCAAAATGCTCACTACACCCCTAGATTAATTCCTCATGGCATGTAGTTTCCTAAATGTAGTCACTTTTTGGGCGTTTTCACCATTTTGGTCCCTCAGGGGGCTTTGCAAATGCGACATGGCCTACACAAATCATTCCTGCTAAATTTGAGCTCCAAAAGCCAAATGGCGCTCTTCCCTTCTAGTCTTTAAAATAGGGCGACTTATTGGGGGTTTCTAATATATAAGGCCCTAAAAGCCACTTCACAACTGAACTGGTACCTAAAAAAATAGCCTTTTGAAATGTTCTTGAAAATGTGAGAAATTGCTGCTAAAGTTCTAAGCCTTGTAACATCCTAGAAAAAATAAAAGAATGTTCAAAAACTATGCTAATCTAAAGTAGACATGTGGGAAATGTTAAATAACGCCAATTTTGAGTGGTACAACTGCCTGTCTTACAAGCAGACACATTAATATTAGAAAAATGCTAATTTTGTAATTCTTCGCAAAATTTTGGTGTTTTTCACAATTAAATACTGAATGTATCTAGCAAATTTTGCCAGTAACATAAAGTCCAATGTGTCACAAGAAAACAATCTCAGAATCGCTTGGATAGGTAAAAGTATTCCGAAGTTATTACCACATAAAGTGAAACATGTCAGATTTAAAAAATGAGGCCCTGTCAGGAAGGTCAAAAGCGGCCAAAGCGGGAAGGGGTTAAAGTGGCCTATACACATAGGAGAACTGTTGACTAACAGCTATGCTATATATGGGCAAATGTATGTGGACACCTGACAGTCATGCTTATATAGGCTTGTTGGACATCCCATTCCAAAACCATGGACGTTAATATGAAGTTTGGTCCCTTTTGCGCTCATACCAGCCTCCACTTTTCTGGGAAAAGTATGGGAGCACGGCCCATAAAAATCGAAAAGTAGGACATGCTCCATAATTCCCAGCACGGTTCTACGGCACGGACACCCTTCAATAGCGATACGAAAAGGTGTCCGCGTCCAATAGAACCGGGCGGGTCCATAATTGTGGACTGTATTGCGGTCCGCAATTACGGAGTTTTCTTACGGCCGTGTGCATGGAGCCTAACAAAGTGAAATTAATGGGCAGGTGCTTAATCTGCTGTAATTGCAATGCACAGCAAACAGATGCAAAGATGCAGCAGCGCCCTGCGGGGGCTAAGATGTGTGCCTATATTTAGTATTTTTTAATTGCATTACTGCTATATTTACTATACATAAAGGTTGAGGTTCTTAGTGCACATTTTCATTAAATTGTCTGGGTCCACCTGCCATGACATACAGACCATGAACAAAAATAAACATTTGAGCTAAAACATTAAAACAAACATAAACTTTGCGTAAACTAAAATGAAAGCATGGGCCACAGGCAAAAAAAAAAAAAAGATTTTCAAAAGTAGAGGATACATTTCTACATTTACCCTTGAATTTCCTGAGAAGGTGAAAAGTCAGCTGTACATAATGAGTACATTGATAAAAACGTGAAAAAATGCTGCTGACTTCTGTTGGAAAATGACTGAGCAATCACTTGACATGAATTGGTTGCTGAGAGTGAAAAGGCTGAACTCTAATTGCTTGCATCCTGTAGAAAAGGCGGTAAGAGAAACTTTATTGGTAGTCAACTTTTAAATGAAATATTGAAGGAAATATCTACTCATCTGTTAGATGGTGCAACTGCCCCCAAATTCATAATCGAGGTATTTTAAGTTGCCATTCTGGAACAAATGTGCTCACATTTTATTCCAATGACCTCTCACATGCTCCTGGGGGCTGCTAAATAACCGCTTTATCAGCACCTGCTGCTGACCAAGGGTCAGAGGAGAAGAGAGCCTATACACTTAGGGTATGTGCACACACAAACTCAAAAACTTCTGAAAATACGGAGCTGTTTTTAAGGGAAAACAGCTTCTGATTTTCAGCCATTTTTTTTAGCAACTCATGTTTTTCGCTGTGTTTTTTACGGCCGTGTTTGGAGCTGTTTTTCTATAGAGTCAATGAAAGACGGCTCCAAAAACGGCTCAAGAAGTGACATTCTTCACCATATTTCACTTCTTTTTCGCGGCCGTTACTTACGCGGCCGTTTTAAAAATGGCCAAGTAAAAACGCCCCGTAGGAACAGAATGCCGTATTTCCCATTGAAATCAGTGGGCAGATGTTTGTAGGTGTACTGCTTCCGATTTTTCAGCCATTTTTTCGGGATGTTTACAACGCGAAAAACGTCTGAAAACACTACGTGTGCACATACCCTTATTGTTATAGCCTGAAATTTTTACCATTTATTTTAGTCTCCTTGGTGTATTCATAAATCCCAACAGCAATATCTAGTTCAGGGGTTAACAACCATTTTTGTACAGCGTGACTATTAAAAAAAAATAATAAAAAAAAAAATCTAAAATGAAGTACTTACTTTGCCATTCAACAAGAAAGTCATATAACAAAAACTGTTACCATATATGTGATATAAACCAATGAATCAGTTATTAAACCTCCATTTCAGTATGACCCTTGTCCCTGACTGTCTTTGCATAGATGATCCATATGTGGTGCCTACGAGGGGACGGAGATGAACATAGGACTTACAGTGGTCTACAGTAAGCCTGCTTCGTGAGGGGCTGAGGATGGAATTCATGTGTGAGAAGATCTGCTCACACGGATATGTAAAAAAGTTACAGCCGCTCAGAGACAAGCTCACTTATTGTTCCTTGCACGCTTATGTGTCATATGACTGATGAGAGGACAGGTTCTATGAGTGTCGACAGCCGCCGTTCATAGAATTGCACGCGTACACAAGACTGGCGCCTAAATCCAGGCCACACACCAACCCCTTAGCTTGGTTGACGTCTCTAGCATGCACAGACGTCACTGGTTTCTTTAGAGAAATCTCACACAAGCGCCGTGCGATCCCTGCCCCCTGAAGAAACAAGTGACATTGGCGCACACTAGAGCCATAGTTTACTGAACCCCCTGATGTAGTTCATGCTGCTCCATTTACAATACTCTACACACACTGATCAGGTGTGAAACACAGAGACAGCACAAAAAGAAAAACAAATGTATTTGTGAATAACAATGTCAGCCAAAACCAATACATTTGTACCATAAGCCTATAGGTCAAACCAAAGCTTAAACCTTCTGTGCCCTGCTACAAATGCTTTACCTGCGCCTTCTATATAATTACCGCTATTAGTAGCTAGCCTGATGCAGTGACATGACATTTTGCCTCCATCCACCCACTAACAGTACTATTGTTCTCATAGGTAGAAGAGATTCCTGGGTGACACCTAGTATAGGGGACCAGTTAAAGAGTCATAGTGGACCCATTCTACCCCACTCTCGGCTTGACAATAATGGAACCTGTTAAGCCAAATCCCCATTCTCAGTAGGTCCTGGAATCTGTCAGGCTTGCATGAAGCTATTGCTAGCCTAACATGTTGCAACTCCATTTGCATATAAGAAAAGATTGATAAGACATAAGTGTTGGAGGATTTTATATGCTGACAGGCATATTTAGTCTATAGGTACATTTAAAAAGGACCTGTCATCTCCTCAGACATATCTGCTTTGCTATATACACAATATCTGTTTTAGTATATAATTGTATTTCCTATAAAATAACAACTCTGGAGCATTCCTTCTTAGAACTCTGCGCTGTGCCATTCCTCTATTATTTCTCCTGTAAATTTATGAATAAATTGACAACGGAGTGCTACCAGTTGGGGTCTGAAATTGTCCAATCAGCACTCAGTCTCAGACTGTATAGTGACACACCCCTTTGACAAGGGAAATGGTAACACCCTGTTGTCAATTTATTTATAAACTTCTAGGAGGAATAAGAGAGGAACGGCCCAATCCACAGTTCTAAGAAACAATGCTCCAAAATTGTTATTTAAAGGGGAATACAAGTATTTACATGTCAGGAGAGGTGACAGGCCCTCTTTAAGGGGGAAAACAGGGACTAGGACCAAATTTTAATGCATATTTGATCGTTGTATACTAATGCAATTTGGAAGGAGGACCATTTACATTTAATAATTAGACAAATTCTATCGATCAGCAAGGTATGCCGGACATCTGTAATGTACCAGCAATTTTGTTCTCTCTGCAGTACAGGACATATTTATTAGAACTGGATAGCTGGAGACAGAATTGGTATTTTTGTAGTTGAGTAGTCTAGCCGTCAGACCTTTTACAAAAAGGCTTGTTATGTTCAGTCTAAAAGAAATAACCGCATGGCTTGCAACGCTGTATAAAATGTGACTTCCTAATGGATTAAAGGCTCTCCATGCAATTGTGGTACTCCTCTAACCCATGAGGGCAAAAGTACAAGGAAAATCATCTGCTGGGTGCAGAATAAAAGAAATAGGGAAGAAATGATGTAGCGAGCAACCATCATTAGTAACACAAAAAAGTGGATCTGGGAAATAAATAAAACTACTTCATTTGGCTCCGTGTTCTAGCATTTTGCTAAACATCACACGTTATTTGTTCATCTCCTATTATCTTACATGAACTCTTGCATAAGGGCAGAGCTCTATCCCTAGGCGGTACATAAAGCGTGGGCCATTTATTTTAAGCTACATAAAATAAGCATTAGTTAACAAAATCATATCCACAGTCATCAGCCACATGCCAAAAGGCCTAACGTCTTCTTGTCGTCTTAAAGATATCCAGCTTTCTTTTTAAAGCCCGACTCCCCAAACTCCTGCACGTTTTCCAGTTATAAAAACAAACAGTAAATACGTATAGGAATCTATAACTATGTATCATCCATTGCATGTAACTGGGACGCAAACTGAATACAATGTTTAACAAAGGAGATGTTCCAGTAAGAATGGAAGAACGTTCAGGAAATTCTACAACACAAATACCCAGGGTTCAAATGTAGAAATTCCCGCATTCATTGTAAGAGAATTAAAAAATATTAAAGATCATTTATTTGCATGGGCATTAACTTGTTAGACACCAGGGTTGTTAACCCTTTATAGACTGGACAGTCTATAAAAAAACTTTTTTTTCCCCGAAGTGCATAATTGATGGGAATGTTTTTGGTTTTTTTTAAGTCTGAGGAGCTTGTATAGATTATTGTGATAGTAATTCGGATTAATTTTAGAGGTCACAGTACATACGTCTAATGTGTTCATATTGGTATTCTAAGCTATAGATATGTATCACTTATCATCTTTATGATTCATTATGGTTTTCCAATTTGTCCGTAAAATTTTTTGGATGTATGTGATTTTTGGATAAATAGTCTTGAATAAAATAAAAAAAAATCAGGTTGACAACCATTTCCTTTCATTGAGAGGGAACAATGTTTATCTTCTTTGTTGCTACTTTCTGCACCATGTATTTTACAGTAATTCCATACAGCAGCTATGTGAATGAAATGGGAATATTGATAAAAGAATAAAACCGCTCTGTGTTTGCTAAAGAAAAAACCCTGTTACTTGTTAAGTCAGCAAAGGCTCCCAGAAGTCCAGAATAAGAGAAGAGTTCTGATTATTTACATAGTTGATTTAGTTAGATTTTGCAATATATTATAGACATCAGTGGTTCCTCGTGTTTTCATTTGTTGGTATCTAAGGCTTCGTTCACATCTGCATCGGAGCGTTAGGAGCCTCCGTCGGAGCGTTAGGGGCCCCCGTCGCAGATCCGGCAGGCCTTAAGGAACATTACCAGAGACAATAGCGCAGCATGCTGCGCTATTGTGTCTGGTAAAGTCACGGACATCACGATGGAAAGCAGACGGAACCCATTAAAGTCAATGGGTTCCGACGGAAACGGAACAGTTGGTTCTGTTATTCTCCTGCTCTGCCCCTCTGACAGATATATATATATATATATATATATATATATATATCCCCGTCTGTGTTACAACTCTGTGTTATATCATGTCCAGTCCAGAGTCAGCGCAGCCGTTTACCAGGAAATTTTCCAGCACTTCATGCTTCCCTCTGCGGACAAGCTTTATGGAGATGCGGATTTCATTTTCCAGCAGGACTTGGCACCTGCCCACACTGCCAAAAGTACCAATACTTGGTTTACTAATCACAGTATCACTGTGCTTGATTCGCCAGCAAACTCGCCTGACCTAAACCTCAGAGAGAATCTATGGGGTATTGTCAAGAGGAAGATGAGAGACCCCAGACCCAGCAATGCAGACGAGCTGAAGGCCGATATCAAAGCAACCTGGGCTTCCATAACACCTCAGCAGTGCCACAGGCTGATCGCCTCCATGCCACGCTGCATTGATGCAGTAATTCGGAGAACCGACCAAGTATTGAGGGCATGTACTGGACATACTTTTCAGTAGGTCAACATTTCGGTATTAACCCCTTCCCGCCGCAGCCCATTTTCAGATTTTCATTTTCGTTTCCCCACCTTCCAAAAGCCATAATGTCTTTATTTTTCCGTCGATATAGTCCTATGAGGGCTTGATTTTTGCGGGACGAGTTGTAGTTTTTCGTAGCACCATTTATTTTGCCATATAATGTACTAGGAAATAGAAAAAAATATATTTGTGGGGTAGAAAATGAAAAAAACAGCGATTCCTCCATGGTTTTTTGCACGCCGTTTTTACGAAATTCACTGTGCAATTAAAACAACATGTTAACTTTATTCTGTGGGTCAATACGATTACGGCGATACCAAATATATATTGTTTTTTCTATCCAAAAAAGAGAATGTGAAGCAGCACTCAAATAAAGTGAATTTATTCATCCAACATGGAACCACAACGTTTCACCTCCTCTATGAAGGCATTTTCAAGTGGACTTGAAAATGCCTTCATAGAGGAGGTGAAACGTTGTGGTTCCATGTTGGATGAATAAATTCACTTTGAGTGCTGCTTCACGTTCTCTTTTTTGGATATCTAACACATAAGGAGAGGTCACTCCTTTATTTTTGAAGCTTTGCACCAGCCTAGTCAGGCATTTGTTCACAGTGCTGCTCCAATCCTCCGCTTTTTTCTATTGTTTTTCTATATTTTACTACTTTTACAAGTAAAACCCTAAGGCTGGGTTCACACGACCTATTTTCAGACGTAATGGAGGCGTTTTACGCCTCGAATTACGTCTGAAAAAATGGCTCCAATACGTCGGCAAACATCTGCCCATTACTTTCAATAGGCTTTACGATGTACTGTGCCGACGACCTGTCATTTTATGCGTCGCTGTCAAAAGACGGCTCGTAAAATTACAGCCTCGTCAAAAGAAGTGCAGGACACTTCTTGGGACGTTTTTGGAGCCGTTTTCTCATAGACTCCAATGAAAACAGCTCCGAAAACGCAGCGAAAAACGCGAGTTGCTCAAAAAACTTCTGAAAATCAGGGGCTGTTTTCCCTTGAAAACAGCTCCGTATTTTGAGACGTTTTTGACTCTACGTGTGAACATACCCTAAGTGTAAAAATAAAATTTATTTTGTGTCGCCAAATTCCGAGAGCCATAACTTTTTTATTTTTCCGTCGATTAAGTGGTACGAGGGCTTATTTTTGCGGGATAAGCTGTAGTTTTTAATAACACCATTTTGGTGTACATGCGACGTGTTGATCACTTTTTATTTCATTTTTGGTGGGAGATTAGGTGACCAAAAAATAGAGATTCTGGCGTTTACAATTTTTTTTCAATTATGTCTATTTTTTTTTATTTTTTACTATGCTCTAGGGGGAAAAGGTTTTTTTTTTGAACTTTTAATTTAAAATAATTTTTTTTACATGAAAAAAAAACTACTTAAAGAGGCTCTGTCACCAGATTTTGCAACCCCTATCTGCTATTGCAGCAGATAGGCGCTGCAATGTAGATTACAGTAACGTTTTTATTTTTAAAAAACGAGCATTTTTGGCCAAGTTATGACCATTTTTGTAGTTATGCAAATTAGGCTTGCAAAAGTCCAAGTGGGTGTGTTTAAAAGTAAAAGTCCAAGTGGGCGTGTATTATGTGCGTACATCGGGGCGTTTTTAATACTTTTACTAGCTGGGCGCTCTGAAGAGAAGTATCATCCACTTCTCTTCAGAACGCCCAGCTTCTGACAGTGCAGATCTGTGACGTCACTCACAGGTCCTGCATCGTGTCGGCCACATCGGCACCAGAGGCTACAGTTGATTCTGCAGCAGCATCAGCGTTTGCAGGTAAGATCGACTTACCTGCAAACGCTGATGCTGCTGCAGAATCAACTGTAGCCTCTGGTGCCGATGTGGCCGACACGATGCAGGACCTGTGAGTGACGTCACAGATCTGCACTGTCAGAAGCTGGGCGTTCTGAAGAGAAGTGGATGATACTTCTCTTCAGAGCGCCCAGCTAGTAAAAGTATTAAAAACGCCCCGATGTACGCACATAATACACGCCCACTTGGACTTTTACTTTTAAACACACCCACTTGGACTTTTGCAAGCCTCATTTGCATAACTACAAAAATGGTCATAACTTGGCCAAAAATGCTCGTTTTTTAAAAATAAAAACGTTACTGTAATCTACATTGCAGCGCCTATCTGCTGCAATAGCAGATAGGGGTTGCAAAATCTGGTGACAGAGCCTCTTTAACTCATTTTTACTTTTTTTATTAGTCCCCCTAGGGGACTTCAACCAGCGATCGTTAGATTGCTTGCACGATATACTGCAATACTAATGTATTGAAGTATATCGTGATTCTGACAGGCACCTATTAAGCCCTGGCGGGGCTTAATAGGTGCACAAAGATGGCGGACCTGGGGTGCTTCATTAGGCCCCCTGGCAGCCATAACAACCATCGCCCCCCCCCCTGCGCAATTGCGTTGCGGGGCGCGATGAGCTGTTAGAGGGGGTCGCCCCCCTCTTTCTAACGATTTAAATGCTGCGGTCGGTGTTGACCGCAGCATTTAACGAGTTAAACGAGCGGGATCGCGCGAGGCAGCTCGTTACTCTGAAGTGTCGGCTGTAACAAACAGACGACACCGACATCGTATGGAGCGAGTTCACTCCGTGAGCCCGCTCCATACTTCCCCTACCCGACTTTGGCGTATGGATAAGTCAGATGTCGGGAAGGGGTTAAAAATAATTTTTTAAATTGGGCTTATATATTTTTCTGAGACACAAAATTTGGGATTTTCATTAACGGTTAGCCATAATCTTCAACATTAAAAAAAAAAAAAATGCTGAAAATAGATCACTCTGTGTGTAATGAATCTATATAATATGAGTTTCGCTTTTTGAATTGAATTACTGAAAGAAATTAACTTTTTGATTGATATTCTCATTCATTGAGAAGGACTAGTATATACACACACACACATATATATATATATATATACAATGGTCAAGTTGGCCAAGAGACAAGATTTGATAGTGTGCAGACCCATGCCAGGATCTCAGACTTCACATATAAGCTCTCAGCTATGCAGCTGTCAGGCTACTCAAGCCTTTACCATCTCCACAAAAAAGTGATTTGGCAGGCAGGTCTAATTGACCCACCTGGCATCTGAAGTGGTTTAGAATGGAACAGATCTAGTATTGAAAGTGTTGTGTGTCTTGCTATATGCAGTGACTAAGATGACAATGTATCTTGGAGTAGTAGCGTAGGAACTAAATTGAGAGGCTCTGTAAGACAATGATAAGGCAAGGTGTGTTCCCTCAACAAATGGAACAGCAAAATCATGTGGGCACTTCTGGATTTGCTATGGCATAAGGTGTCAGGTAAAATATTTTCACTGTAGTAATAAGTGGTGAGGAATGCCCAAGGAGATAAATGTAGACATATGTGGGCTAAAAGAAAAAATTGTAATAATAAAAACTGGGCTTATATTGCCTCCTGAAAACTTTACACATTGCTTAGCCCTGAGTGTAAACATAGACGAGCATACAGTGAGATAAACGGAACAGAAGAAATTTGATCCAGCGCTGGTTAATTTAAAAGGAAACGATGTTCCAACTTTATTCGTACAAATGGTAAAATCTGATGGAGGTAAGGGTGGTTGAATCAGCAATAAGCTTACGCGTTTCTGACAGATCACCTGTCCTTAGTCATGGCACAATGTGAATGCTGCACACAAAACAAGCTGCGTTTATGTCCAGTCAGTTCACCTGTAAAAAACGTCCCCTGAGTTCCTGTGTCTGGTCTCAACAATGGATCATTACAGAATTAGTATACATCTATGTCAAAAGTGAATAATGCAGTTGAATAATGCAACCCACATCTGAAACAGGTAAATATTAACCCTTTCTGATAAATTTATAGTGTAGACATTTGTTTGTATATATAAAGGGAATAAAATTAACTTTTTGGGAAAAGGTGCTATTCAGATGGAACATAAATGCATATAAATGTTTTGTGAAAAAAGAATGAACTGTTAAAACAATAATCTGTGCGATTAGCAAAGATAAATAAAAATCCTCAAAAAGGGACATATACAGACAAATAGTTATCACAATGTCAGAGTACTCAAAATGCATATATAACATAAAAAAGAAGAACATAGCTGCATATTAATTGGAGATACTGGTTAGTGATACAGGGAAACTGAATATATAATATATGTATATAATTCTTATCACTATAAGAACTAAATTTGATATTGTAGAGTATGCCTGTATGGTTTCGACATCACAGCGAATATTTCAATGCATGATGTTTCTCATTTTCCTCCTAGAGCATAGTAAATAAAAATAAAAAATAAACAAAATTGGTATCGCTGCATCTGTAAAAGTCTGAACTATTACAATATATCATTATTTAACCCGCACGGTGAACGCCGTAAAAAAAAAAATGTAAACGCCAGAATCTCTATTTTTTTGGTCACCTAATCTCCCACAAAAAAATTAATAAAAATTGATCAAAACATCGCATGTACACCAAAATGGTATTATTAAAAACTACAGCTAATCCGGCAAAAAATAAGCCCTTATACCACTTAATCGACCGAAAAATAAAAAAGTTGTGGCTCTCGGAATTTGGCGACACAAAATAAATTCTCTTTTTTACTTGTAAAAGTAGTAAAATATAGAAAAAACAATATATATTTGGTATTGCCGTAAATCGTATTGACCCACAGAATAAAGTTAACATGTTGTTTTAATTGCCCAGTGAATTCCGTAAAAACGGCGCGCAAAAAACATGGAGGAATCGCTGTTTTTTTCATTTTCTACCCCACAAATAATGTTTTGCCCATTTCCTAGTACATTATATGGCAAAATAAATGGTGCTACGAAAAACTACAACTCGTCTCGCAAAAATCAAGCCCTCATAGGACTATATCGACGGAAAAATAAAGAAGTTATGGCGTTTGGAAGGTGGGGAGGAAAAAACTAAAATTAAAATCTGAAAAAGGGCTGCGGCGGGGACGGGTTAAAATCATACTCACCATTGCTCCGTACACTTTTCAATACTCCCTTTTTAAATCTGATCTCCCAAGACAAAACAAGTAATAATTCTAGTTGTAGACATTCATTTGTGTTCACTGGATATTCAAGGACTTTCAATTTTTGTTTAGAAATCCGCATTGTCACAGTGGCTCATCCGTACCTTCCTATCATGAGCGTTACTAGATCATTAGAATGCTCATATAACATGTATTGTAATATAATGCCAGGAGAATTATCATTCACTTTCACCCTTTTAGAAGTGTGGAATATGTACACAACGGTCCAAATAAACATTGTTTATAATTTGAATATAATTAGTGCTGGCAAACACATTTGTCATCACCATGCCGGAGGCCAATCTGGCACAAAATAAAAATGTACACTGTATCTGAATATTAATCTGCGCTCATCCTCACACCCCATGGGCTTTCACTAAGTGAGGCATCTCAAGGTTGTTTGTTGTGCTTGGCATTTCATGTTTGTGACGTGTTGAATTGCTGAACTTCTGCTGCTAATGCAGAACGTGGATCTGCAATGAAACCCAAGCCCAAGATATTTCGAGAAGGGATAAGCGCTGCATATTTCGTGAATATTTGGGGGGTATTTGTATAATCTCGCTCCAGGAAGTCTTTTCATGCTTGCCTTTTTTATTTAGCATGTGTGGTGTATTTCAGGCCACCTAAAGGGAGCACATATTGGACTTTATGTATCAAACTGTATCAAAGAAGGCCTAGTTTCCATAGCAACAAAACACAATTTGGCTTTCTATTCTTTAAACAGCATCGGTAAATGAAAGCTGAACTCTGATAGGTTTGTATATCAATGAGACCACTTTTTCCCCTGGGATGTTTCTGACACTTGAAGATTATTATGAAGAGATTTATTTAATGTGTATGGAAATAATATTCGTATTACTGGAGCTTTCTGACATCAGAATGTGGCCATTATACAGAAATACATGAAGCTACATAGATCCCTGCTACTCTCCCTTCAGAATCCATCTGTCACAGATCACGTCTCCAGTATTTTCCTACTCAGCAAAGGAAGAGAAAGTTACACGTGAGCACACATGTACCTACTAGAGGCGGACAAGGACGAAGGATGATGGCGAGTGAAAGTATTTTTATTACTAGGGGGCACTGTAGACTGCCATTGGCTGTGGCGAAGGGCCTGTGAATGGCACTATTAGAGTGGGCACTGTGGCATCATAGGAATAAATTTGTACAGTCCACGTACAGAATCTGGCGCATAGTATTGTATAATGCAAACCCCAATTAAAAGTTAAAGAGAGTCACTGAATGACTAACACAAAGTTCTCCCTCATCTCCCCTTCACAAAGAAAACTTCATAATACAAAGTTGCAACAGACCCTAGTTTTAATTTCCCTGAAATACATTAAATATAAAAAGAAATCTGATTGCAGTATTTTATATGAGATCGCTGTGTGGCATTGTGAAGTGTGGGTTTTGGCTAAACACTGTTCGGTTTTATGCAGTCACTTAGTAGTGGTTACGACAAGCCGATAAATATATATTTTAATATAGATTACATACTGATTTTAGATACCACCACTCTGTAAAGTTGAGTATTTGCCCAATAAAGCAACCTCACCCTACAAAGTCTGTCGGTCTCTGGAGAACTCGGCACATCTGTTCATTACACAGATAGCCCTTTGATTTTAATGGGCCCCATGCAATGATTTATTTCCCCTGTGGTGGCGCTGCAGGGAAATTGTACACTTGCTATCAGATTCCCCTGCAGACTACAGCTGATCAGTGGGACACCCTGTGATCAGCTTTTTTCCAGGTGACCTTTTGCGCATCAACTGTAAATAAGCTGTAGAAATCAAGAGGTACTGGTTTGCATCTCTAACCAAATGCAAGCAAAAAATTCTTTGATGTTCCGTATTCGTATAACAAGAATTAATACAGCAGATTATTACTTATGTGTTCTATCCTAATCCGCTGTTGAAAGGAATACCTTTTCAAGAGGCCTTGCAAACCAAATAACAGTTTATAAGTGCAGACCTCGAACTATATCTACATGATTACAGTATAAGATTACAATTCAGTGAGGTTAATAAGTGGAGTAGCGTTGTTCGCTGAGACATCACCTTCATTTTTATCAGGAGGTAGATGTCACTATGCCACAATAAAAAGTTTCAGATTCCCATTCCACGAGAATTGCAAGTCTATTTTATCACTTGCCCTTTCCATACTGTAATACCAAAAAGGAACAGTTCTGAGTTCTTCCTCAAGCTCCCCAACATTTTTTCTGTTAAGGAGAATTTCTCCCGACTCCTGCCTGCTAAGCCTCTATGATTTAAATGGACTGGCAATAAAATTGTGTTGTATAATAGACTCGCAAGAACACTTTCTCATAACACCAGTCTTTCTCCATTCTTCTTGATCACATGTGACACTTCTTGGGTCCCTCTATAGCATTGATATCTGAAGTAGCAGCTCTAAACCTCACAATTATAGCTGCTGCATGAGATCTGTGCTACGAGAGACCTGCACCAAACTTGTATTCTACAATACATTTTAGTTTCAACTGATTTTTATTGGAAATAACGACAGAAACATAGCACAAGTGCACAAAATCCCTGCGCAGGGGTCAAATGATTAGTTCAGTCAAATCCCGTTAAAAATAACAAAGGTAGCTGTGGCTATAGAGTATAAAAATAAATATATCATCCAAAAAGTAAAGGCTACTGGTCATATTAAACAAAGAAAGGGGAAATCAGGTCTCCAAATTCAGCAGTCAAGGAACAAAGGGGGTCTGATAGTTCAACATACCACTATAAAGACCTCAAAATCTGGATTAAGAGGTGATAGAACAGGATATGCCAGGGGTATCGATGTAGTCAGCCCATAGTCAGTCCTAAGTGCATGTAGTCTTTTATAAAGCATAATTTAGAAATTCTTTCCTTAACCACCGAGATTGCTTGTTTTCCATTGTACTGTTGTGTATTCTCGCTGTCATACATATTGTTTTTCTCCCGTGCGTAATACACAAGCAGATATAGGGAATGAGATTTGGAGAACTAAGTAGACAAGCTCCCGATCCCTGAAACTTTACAAGTGGACATGTCCACCAAATATGTACATGGGAGTACCTTCAGACTGACATCCCCGGCCTAAAACATAGTGGGGATGTGGTTGGGTATGGTAGGTGGAGCCTGGAAGGAACTAAATGGGACTTATGTAGCATCTTGAAGGATGTTTCTGTTAGACTGACTTGATGACTTCCTTATAGTTGTGCAACAGTGATGCCACCTAGGCAATGACAAGGTAAGGTTAAGGCCTTATTCCCATTTACACATAAAAAGAAGTTAAAGAAGAAATAATGCCTTTTTAAAGTGGGGTTAATTTGGCACTGGAGTTCATAGGTGGTGGCTCTTGGAAATTGGTTCTACAATACATTTTAAAACTACTTCATGAGGCAGCACATGGCAGGAATTTTCAGTCCATCTGAGAGTTTACAAATGATACATTGATAGAAATCGACTGTATGAATATTCTCTCCAATGATAATCTTCCATTAAACGGAACATTACATTCATTTTTCTAACAGTACAATGAAAGGATGAGGGCGGAATTCCTGAGCATGTTTTAGGGTAGTATATAGGGGAAAAGTAGAGATGTTGTATTTAGACGCTATGATTTGGTTGTAGGATTTTTCTAGCTTTTTACTCAAAGGCTGCCATGCAATAGATCATGCACTGCATTAAATTCAGTGTGAAACACAATAAGATGAGCCAAGAAAATAAGGGGGAGTGAAGAGGGGCTATGTGTTTTTATGAAGCCTGGGTGACTAAATACTAGTTAGGGTCATTTACCTATAGCTATTCCCCCGAGGGTTTAAAAGTCATCATACATTTAGATGGTCATCTCAGGTAAAACGCAAAATCTGCCCTATTAAGGCATATGGTAAGGAGCTGTCCTGGTGAGACAACTCTTCTAAGTAACTTGAAATTAAAAGTTCAACCTTTATTTTTAACCTCAGATGGAAAAATAAAATATTTCAGTGTATCACCGATGCCCAGGAAGATGCCCCAAATGTGTGAATCCTGCGTTTTACAATAGTGGACCGTGATGCTGAACTGTACGGAGATGAACATTGTTTGTGCCTTTTCAATGCCCTTTGCATAATTCTTGGGGTACCCACACACATTGCAGGTTATCCGCAGCGAATCCAAAGCAAAATGTGCATGCGGATTTTGCTATGAGTTCACCATGGATTTCACCCGCTCTACATTGAAAATTTGCAGCATGCTTTGATTTCCGTGCGGAAAATGTTCAGCATCATGTGGATGAGATTTACTAAATGTCGTCCGTCCACTTACCTGCAACAGTCTTCCGCTATGGATTTTCCGCCTTCAAAATAAACATACAATTTGCAACAAATCCACTACATAATTCAGGTATGCAACCAATATTTCAAGCTGTCGTTTATGCTTAAAAATGTACTTTTCTCAGTAGGTAGTAGTAAATGCTTCAATCATGGGAATTTCTTAAAGGATTTACAATCGTTTTCAGAAGTTAAAATGTCGCACATTCAGGCGCACGTCATATTTGCGTTAAAATTTCCGACTTTCTATTTATAATGTGGCAAGAAAAGTTGCTGAAGATAGGGATGAGAGGGCTGGGTCATCATCGGGTCAGACAGATTTACTATGGTTTGCGGCAGAAATTGGTGTAAATTACAGCGCATATCTATACTGGCTCATAGTGGGTGTCGATTAGAATTTCTATCTTTAGAGGCCTGTGCCTCTGAATAAATATGGCGCATTTTAATCTAACGCTCATCTGTTTGAGTGGCATATGGAATGCCAGTCTTAGTAAATCTTCCCCGTAGTGTTTACTTAATTTCTTGCCTGGAAAAGGTATGTGTGGGGCAAAAAAACGGTGCCATATTTCTTAGGACAAAAACAATTTTTTAAAATCTAAAAGTCAACAGCCAATTTAACAGTCTGACAGCAACATTTGCCCAAAAGCGGCCCATGTCCAACATCCATATATTCTAACTCTCTCAAATCAGATTGCTGTCAGAGCGAATCAGTCTGAAGTCAGAATGAAATATCCCTTGGAAACACACATTTTCCTGTAGGTTCCCGGCCCCACAGCACTACTACGGCATGCATTGGCTATAGTTCCGAGAAAAGCTGACCAATGATCCCTGGTGACGGCTATGGATAATTGAGGACAGCTTGCAGATCAGATTTGTTAATTCAACTGTATTGTTCTGCTGGGAGTATTTTTTATTTTTTTTTTATCCCAGACTTTTTTGGCTATTAAGCAGTATCAGTTTCAGCAGAAAATACTATTTCTCGCTAACAATTAACTGATGCCAAGATTCTTGGACCAATACAAATTTTCAAGCTCGATGCTTTCACCATTACTCCTTCTACCTGTGCACTTAATCTCACGAGAAAATGTATTTCCCAAACATTTATACCTTCATTTGTATGGATCGTTTTAATACACTGCTCTCACTTGGTTCCCTGGTTGTTGCTCTAGATGGCAAAGTGCGTCAGATCTGGATAGATAGTCCAATTATACAGCAAGTCAATACAGCAAATAAAAATGTTGGATGACTTAAAGACAAATTGTTATTTTCCTGTAATCTTTCTGATTGGAATGTTCTTTGGAAAATACGAATTAAACAAGGATTACAAATTGTAAAGTATTCGGTGAATATGTATTTGTATTTAACTTTTCTAACATTATGGCGACCGTCTAGGTACCCACGTATATATTTCAGTGTTTTGTATTAAATCTATTAAAAGATTTATCTTTGAAGCATTTTGCATGCAATGTTTAATTCAATATCATAACTATTAGTCATGCAGACTTGGTATTATACAGTATTCTGAATATATGAGCGTCTCAATTCCCCAGCTGCAGAACCGGAGGAAGCAGCTGCATGACATTTGTACTATAATGGCTCCAAATATGTAATGGAAATCTTAATCTTAATAAACATGGTTACTAAGTTTAGCCTACTGATCCCATTGAGTTAGCAGTCACTTTTCCTGATAAGCAAAAGCCCATATACTGTATAAGAGCTTAAAAGAAAATTCTGCTTAGTGGGAAAGAGAAGTAATAAAACTACCGTGGTCACAGCACAATTTACACACATGGGATGCAATTTGTCAGAACTTGGATGTAGCCGGGTCAATGAATCACTTGCTATAGACCTCAAAACCTAATGTCCCCTAATAAAAATACAGTGTGCTCCATTATGTCGACCCTATATTTTAGTGACCGCTATGGTAGAATCTGCCTGATCAGCCATAAACAAAAACCCTCAGATAAAATACATAACATGTCACCCCTGACTATCTTTTTCTACGCTGTGGTAAATCACCGTTAAAAAAAAAAAACATCTTCAGTCCTATTGATTCTGTTACAGAAACAGTATTACTTTCATGATATTTCTTGTTTTATTTATTTCATCTTACTATTTAAAGTCACATTTTATGTATCCTCTCACAATTCTAAGTACTGCAGTGCTTCCCTGTCTGGGTTTATTCTGAGATTCCGGATTCATAATGCCAGGACTAGAAATATAGCGACACACGGGCAGAGTAATGAAAATAAGATAGCTATGGGTTTCAACCATGCATAATCATGCATATCTGGGCACATTTACTATTGGTTTTGTGGCAGAGTTCTGGCCTCAGTTGCACCTTTTTTGGGCGCAAATTATTTTAGTCAAGTTTATCAGTGAAATGTGACAAAAAGAACAGATGTTTTTGACTTGCCCAAAAATGGGCATGGCTTAGTTGCAAAGGGCATGGCTTAATATGCACCCAATCTGCCAACATTGTAGCGCAAAATAAATGTAAATTAAAATAAACAAACCAGGAGGTGGTATAAAGTATCTAAAGGTGTGGCGGGAGAGTGGGAGACTGCTCGTATCTCATGAATACATCGGAATTGTGCCTCACAGACTAGTTTTAGACTTTTCTCATGTGGCTGTGTCCCTCCAAATAATAAATGCTGGATGTGATGCCTGTGTGTCCAGGATGCTGCGGTCTTCACTAGCTATCATGTATCGGCACAGCTTCATTCCTGTACTACTTTCCCCGTCTACAGTCCATGAGGTATCTACTCTCCCTTGTGCTTACTGATGCTGATGAGTGTATTATTTCTCCCTCCCTGCAAAGTGCCTGTGGCTTCTCTCCACCCTCTTCACACTGATACACAGCCTGTGTGATTTCCCCACCCCTCCCCTGTGCTTTCCTCCCTATCTACACTCGGATACAGTTCAGACAGTGTGATCTATCCTCCATTAAGACTTGTATGCTTTCTTGACTTTCCACTCTGACCTGCCATGTACAACCAAATCAGAAATAGCCTACTCAGTGCAGGAGCAGATCTATGTCAGAAGCAGAAGGACAACCAGCTATATACAGGAGCTACACAGACTCTACAGCCGTAAAATGGTAGGACATTTTTAATGAAGACTAGTTAAAATGTTCCTTAAGTTGTCATTTAGAAAGTAAAATTTCAGTGCAAAGTTGTCCATGGCCGTTAAACCTGTATTTCAGTACAGGGCCCTTGAAGTTAATGGCACTTTAATAAAAATACATAAATAATAATATATTGAGACTTTTTTTGTCTTCCCAACAAAATGTATTATTCATAAAGTCTTTCCTGGGCAAGTGACTCATTACATGTTAAATGTGTAACCGTCTACTATATTTAGGTTTTGTTGCCTTGTAAAACAGCTCAGTTAGCTCAGTCAGTTCTGAGGGTGCTATTTATCAATATTACCTAGTGGGAAACTGCTGATAGTCCATAATACATTCCATTTCTGTCTGTATACTACATCTTTAACTGTACTATTAGGAGGAATCAATACACAATATAAATGTTATATTTTCAATGCAGTAACAAGATTTATCATGTTACAGAGTTGTTGCAGTAAACCCCCGCAGATTGTAGAGACTTAACACTATTCATCCTGAGCTCCCAGAGTCATGAATATAATGCAGAGACTATAGATGATCCCAGAAGTACTAGGACACTTACACAAGCAGCGCATCGAGAGGGAGGGGGGGGGATGTATCTCAGTATAGGAATTTATACGTATATGCAGACTCTGGGGAAAGCCGGGTGCCAACCCTTATGGGCACTGTTCTGGTTGCCATTGGTGGTTGTCAATCAGCAACTGTAACACTGTAGGAAAACACGATAACTCAGAATATTAAATATCATAGAATTTCTAGGTATGTATATCTATTTTTTAATTTTAAAAGAAAAGGCTCTTTACAATGAAAATGTCTACTACAAACCTTAAAAAATAATAATAACATATACCCCTCCCCTTGTACAATACAGGTTACCCACAATACAACACAATAGGAGGCGCTGGATGCTGAACTACAAATTTCAGAATGCCAGCCAAGGAAGATATAGTTTGTAGCTGTAAAACAGCTAGAAATATACAGTTTGCGGCACTGACTTATTGCGGCAATAGGAACGCCACATTATTGCATTAAAACAAGGGCTGCAAGTCAATGCACAATGCACTTCTACCCTTTCAATGAGAAACAAATGTCCCTGCAAATTGCTTTTGCTTATTTTTACGTTTTTTTTGTGTTGTAAAATGTTGGGGTTGTAATGATTTTCATTTTGTTAAACTGGGAAATTTCAGTTTGTTATATTGGGAAATGCTTGTTATTGTCCGATTGTAGTGGGAATAAGAAGATATTGGAAACATACTTCTTGGCTTGCAGCCTTATTAAAGACAAAAATAGAAGAAGAGGGGGGAGGAATCCTCCAGCTCACCTGACACTACGGAAGTGTGTCTCAGCAGCGCCCGGAATCTCGTGTCGGCACACGTTGAAGTACGGAAGAAGAGAAAGGAGTTGTTCCAGCGCTGTATGAAGTAGTTAAAATGGAAGCAGGTTTCCAAGTTTAATGGTATTCAATTAAAATAGTCCAGAAGAATAGTCCTGATGTGAGGGTAAGCGGGCGGTAATGTCCTCAAAAGCCTACGCGTTTCGGATGCTGCTGCATCCTTAGTCTTGGCTGTGGTGTCTGTGGCATCCGAAACGCGTAGGCTTTTGAGGACATTCTTCTGGACTATTTTAATTGAATACCATTAAACTTGGAAACCTGCTTCCATTTTAACTACTTCATACAGCGCTGGAACAACTCCTTTCTCTTCTTCCTTATTAAAGACGTCTTATTATGGCCGAGATGGTGGAGGCTGCAGAGCAGTGACGGGTACGACTACTCAAGCAGAAGATTACCCGGTGAGAGTAAACATATAATCCAATGTCCCCAGAGTGTTATGAAAATCTTTCATAGGAACTCATCTCCCATTATGAGAAATATCTCCCAATACAAAGCTCTGGCTACTGGCCAATGATTCTCTCATGCACACAGAGGCAGAAAATGACCCAGATAACCTCACAGACACCACCAGATTAAAATCAACCCCGTTTCTAATGTATGGGGTTAAGGCAGCAACTGGAATCCGGAGCGATTATTTCATGTGTAAGAAAGAGACACATTTTTCGGGCTTCTGTTATTACGCTGTTCTTCCTATAACATACGTGTGCTGTCATGATAAAAGGCACACTCTCCATTCATCGCACCAGGCATAAAATCCTGCCTGGCCTTCTTCTTAGATCTGTATTTAAAGGGAATTGCAGCAGCAAACTAGAAGAGGCTGGGAAAGAAATCTTCTGTCAATGGAATAAATATTTTTAAAAAAAGAGCAACCAAGTAAAAAGTAAGCTGCTTATGAGCACTCAGAGAATCCATTGGGGACGGATTTACAGTAAATATTTCTTCCTGGGCAGTAACGTCCATATATGCCATTGTAGAATACAGTATTAAAGGGATAGGGAGGTGACATAATGTAGAAATACACTACATAATGTTTACTTTCTTAAGGAAGTAGCTATGGATTTAATTAGCAAATATCCTTATGGCATAATATTATTTTAATCGTTCTGCATGTCATCTGCATATTGTGAGATCAACTACTGCCAATATACCTAGTTTCAGATTTCACATTGTATTTATGCAAATTAAATTATTACTGTACATATATTACAAGATGAAAACAATTAATTCAGACAAGTGTAGCAAAATTCTTAGCACAGATTGACGACCTCTGCCTTGCAATGCCCAGCTATCTGCCCTGTCTAATGACGTATAACTTTCCGAGTATAGAAGTCCAAGCAGATTTGAGGTAGTTTTAAATCATCAAAATCCGTTTCCAATTAATTCTATGCGGTGCAACTATTGCTGCGTCTGTTGGATTCTTTGTAGATAGTTGCAACATTTACTTGCTGGGGTCCCACATATTTTGCGAGTCAATAGACTTGTTGAAAACGAGTCATCTCATTTTGTGCAGCCTAAATGTCATTATACAAAAATTATACTTGAAATACACAATAGAGACTTGAAGTGATATTCCTCCTCTAGGATATTTATACATGGATGCACTTAGGCCCCATGCACACGAACTTAGTTTTGATCCGTAATTACGGATCCATTAATTTCTATTGGTCAAGGACAGCTTTCAGTATATTTACGGATTCAATGAACTCACGATTGAAGTCTATGGGCGCTTCCGGATGCACTATGGACCATAATTATGAATACTGTCCCGTATTTGCAGATGACTTGCTGATGACTATGGATCCGTATTTGCGGACAGTAAAAACCCTTAGGCCCCCTGAACATGGCTGTGCCTATAATCATGGCCGGTGATTACGGTGACAAACGGCCGCGGACAGTAACCCGCATTTGTGGAGCGTACTCCTATTATAAATGTATTGGAGCACGGTCCGTAAAAATAAAAAAATAGGACATGTCCTATTTTTTCGGTTCATTTCAACGGCCGAGCACCTTCCTACGGGATGGTGTCCGTTGGCAATAGAAATGAATGGAACCGTATTTTGATCCGCAATTACGGTCTGTAATTGCGGACCAAAATTACGGTCGTGTATATGGATCATTAGTCAGTACTGAAATAAAGCTCCATTTACATGGAGAATTCTAAAACCCATAAAAAGACTCCTGCGAAGTTTAGTTTTTCAAAAACCTATATAAATTCTGTTTTAAAAGGAGAGATGTCTTAAACAACACATTTTCTATCTGTGAGTTATTTATCAAACCAACTTTGGCTGCTTGATATATAAGCTGTCACAGTCCAGTCTCTCCAAGATAAATTTGTTCAAACTTTCTGGTAATGGCGGAAGTCAGCAATGAATCACCCAGTGAGCTTACTGCCACTGGAGCTAGGATACTGAGGCTCATACTTGGAGATCAGGAACATTTGCACTCTCTTTGTGGGGAATTGACACAACCTTTTTGTTCCCTTTTGTATTGTATATGAACATTCAGTTAAATGTAACAACATTATTGTATTTGAGTATATGTCACTACATGGTCACATTCCCCAAATTACGAAGTCCCTTTCATAACACCTCTGGATATAGAATTACATGAAAATATCTGTCTGGATGCATCAGAAAAACAAATTCCCCTCTGGACCACCTACCGTAGGTCAGAGCAAGGGTGAACTTGATAGACTAATCATTTTTCAGCCTCAGCCAAAACGGTCATAGTTCCTATAGTTTTTACACTTTGTGCTCTGCAGCAGCCATATGAATAGTTCTGTGTCCAAACAATGAATAAAGCCATAAGGCCCTTTTACACCGGCCGATAAGTGGCCGGTGCAGCGAGCGCCGTTCAACGAGACATCGATGATCGGCGCTCGTTTACTCCTGTCACACGGAGCTATGGATGGGAACGAGCGGTCGTTACTCTGATCGCTCGTCCCTATACATTATCATAATGTCGACAGCGCGTCTCCCAGGGAGATGTGCTGCCGACAACCATAATATTTAACTTTTTTAAAACGATATGACCAGCAGATGATTGAGCGTTTGCTTGTTCATCTGCTGATCGCTGCCCTTTTTACACAGGGCGATTATCGGCAATGAGCATTATATGAATGCTCGTCTGCCCAATAATCGTCCTGTGTAAAACCCCCTTTACGGTCTCTCTCATTCAGAGCTGGAAATCCCAGCGCCATCTGATGAATTATTGGTTATCTGCCCGTAGACACAACATTATCTCTCCCTAATTCTGTCCAGAGAAAACTTACTAGGGCTCCTTATCACCTTCCAAGCACAGAAGATGCCGACACAATCAATAGTTCTCTGCTCAAAAGGGAGCTCAATCATTTTGATTGACAGTTTGTAACTTTCTTTTTTTTAAATCAATATGTTTTTATTAAGATTTTCCTTAAATTTTTCAAACAGTTCAGAACAAGACTTTGGTCCTAGGAACACGGAAAGTATTGCATAAAATACATGTAATAACAACATAAATAACACACATAATACATGCACAAATATATATCAACATGACGTTATGGATAATACTTTGAGTCTATCCAAAGCTTCCAAGAACTTAAACTCTTACTATGATCGGAAGGGTTTTGTAATAAAAGAGTTTCATGATGACAATTAACATTCACCCTATTAATTATTTTTGATAGAGAAGGAGAGACGGGACACTTCCAGGATTTGGCTATGGCCATTCTAGTGGCTATGAAAATGTGGTGGACCAAAACTCTAAAGATGGAAGGATCCTCCATCCCTATATCAAGTATGGCCAATTCCGGTTTACTAGGAATAGATACACCAGTGAGATCTAATATTAAATGGGAAACTTCTGTCCACAGAACTCTAGTTGTTGAACAGGACCACCACATGTGCGGAGTAGATCCAAGAGAACCAGACCCCCTGCAGCAAATATTAGAAATGCCAATAAAGAAATGAGCGAATCTAGACAGTTTGTAACTTTCAATTCCGTATCACAGGGCACAGAATTCTAGTCTAGGCTTCTACATCCCAACATAACATTTTACTGATTTGCCATTTACAACCCATTTACTAAGGGTGACCAAACACATTAGATGAAAGTCATTGAAACCCGCTAATGTATGGGGGTGTCCGATCCCTTTCCAGATTTTGAGGGAAAGAACGATTAGTTATGTTGGATTTGAACATGACGGAACCTTTGTTCCCACAGGAGATAAGTCGCTGGCAGAATTGTCATTTCCCTTTGCCCATTAAAAACACATGCGGGCTCGGCTTGGTCAGTGTATGGGGGAGGCAGGAGGAATAGCTTTTAGCCAACAGCTATTGTAAGTGTATGGGAAGTGACTTTTAAAATGTCAAGTGGGGAGGGGGGGGGGTGCTGCCACTCTTAGACCTTTCACACATAGTGCAGATTTTTGCATATATATTTTTTAAGACAAAACCAAGAATGAAACTTAAATAAAAGTAATATATAAAAGAAAGCCCTTATAGGTCTCCTCTCCTGGATCCAAATCCGGTCTTGGCTTTTATAAATTCATGCAAAATCTGAACTGTGTGAACAAGGCCTTGAGCTGACCATGCACAGCAGATAAAATTCAGCCAAACCTGCCGATTACGCTCAAATATGATGGGCTGTATAGCATACCTATATCCATAGCTTGTTTGGTGCTACATACATATATACATGCTAGGTGGTCACAGATAAGGTATCACAAATGGAAGTTTTGATAAGAAACAGATCTGTATGCATTTTATCACATATTTATCACTATTATCATTATTTTACTTAACCATTTATCCAACACAATATAGAAGTACCTGCTGCTGAACCGAAAACGGCTTGGTCATTTGCTGAGCACTATTAATGTCTAGTTCAGGTAATAGCATGTGTTGTAATTCACTATGCAATAGGCCATGCTTTTGGCTGCTGTCAAAAAGATTGCAACAATGAAGAAACAGCATTATTATTATATGTGATCGTTTCTGTATATGGAATACACGAAGGAGGGTAAAAAAGGCGAGTTCAGCGCAAGCATCACAAATGAATAGAAAAGATGCTTCTAAGTTGAGGATCACTTTATTGAGGCAATAACGCATTTCTGGGTGTGAACTACACGGTTGTCAGTTTCAGAGACAAGATTTTGAAATACTGTTAGGAAATATTCCTATAGCGGCTTCTGTTTGCAAACTATATGTACAATACTAGACGGAAAAACAAACTACATTTTTATATGCCTTTTTTATTATTCCAGTTTTTCTTCCTTTGAAATCATTGGGAAAGATAGACCACAAAAACGAATCAGCTAACGCATACTGTAGGTGCCCATACACATTAACGCCACTTTCACACGCCAGTATGTTTGACAGTATTTTTAAGCCAAAATCAGAAATGGATTCAATGGATTTCCATTATACTTTTTCTCTTTGTAGGTTCCACTCCTGGTTTTAGCTCATATATACTGATGCAAAATACGGATCCAAAAACTGCTGTGTGAAAGTGACCTACTAAAACTCGGCCGAATCTGCAGATTTTGGCGTGATCGACTGACGATCTTCTGTTTATGGGGGCCACACAACTCCCACCCAACGGCAAATGTCGGGGGAAAGGATCATGCATGTTGGATCTCAACATGCCCGATCCTTTGTTTCCATGTTAGATAAGAAGCCACTGCCAGCAAATTATTCTCCTTTTCTCATTTAAAAAGACATGAATTCAGCCGAGCCAGACGTGAATTTTTATAGGAGGGTTGTGAGGAATAACTGTGTACGGCCAACATGCTTCAAAACCAAAGACATCACCAATGCAGTGTGTGAAAGGGAAATTTATAAATTCTTATTCACCAATATTAAACTGTTTGGTAGAATATCCTAGAGGCAAAACCGCCATGAAAATCCAATCCAAGAGAAAAATTAGAAAATAAGAGCAAGCAAATTACATCTGTACATTTTCTTGAAATTAAAAAGTTGATGATATAGTTAAATCACTACAGAAATAGGCAATGGATAAATTTAATCAAGACTTGGATACGTCTAGCATATTCCAGCTGAGCCAAGTGGCAGCAATACCGTATGTACATTATACATTCACTGCTGATGTTCTTGTCACAGCCCTGCTGAATCGTGCATTTCCTCCAAGAGCTGCCGCTCTAACCGCAATGTATAGAGCTAGTAAAAGAGAAGCCGGAGATGAACAGCAGCTGCACATCACTCAGAATTATCCCGTACATGCAACTTTTCTAAAATAGGGGACTATTGAAAAACACATAGAGCACGATTACATAAGGTGTACACAAGATACACTATAGAGCCACAACCCAAATTTTTACAGCTGAGGGGGTTACACCATAACTACAATGGGTTTTATTACAAGACAAAAGATGCCCTAACAACCATCAAATGGACTTCAATGAGGGCCCTGCCATTAATCCAATTAATTTTATTAATTTGCCTTCTCAATGCGCCACGATTCAGATTTCTGGCAAAATTGGAAAATCGATTGAAGCTCCACCCCTACGGCAATGGCTTCTCATCATAAATTGGTGCCGGTGCTACTGAGAAGCATGTGAGCTGATAGATTTACTGCAACCCGAGCAGCATCATCTCCCTGATCGTCAGCGCTTCTGACGAGACTTTTACTCCTCAAACTCCAACCAGAGTCAGTTCTCCGAGGCTAGCGTGACTTCACATCAGGCGGCAACCTGGGGCAGGGCAGCAACGCATCGTGCCATGACGTGAGCATGTAGTATAGCTATTAGGGTGCAGTCACATGCGGCAGATTTTGTTGCAGAAATTTTCTGCAAATGAAAATCTGTAAAATCAGTTCCATTCGTCTTAATTAAATTTGCAGAAATCCACGCACCTGCTGCAGCATCAACTCCATTCAGATGAATAGAACGGATTTTTAGTTGCAGAAAATTTTTGCCACAAAACTGCCGCAAGTGCTGCACCCTTACGGCTGTGTAGTATGTGGCCAGGTAGAGCAAGTTGGGGAGGTTGCCCCTGAACTGTTTGGTCTGCAAAATCTAGAGGTGTGGATACGGTGCTTCCAGTCCCATGTCGGCAATGTAAGGGGACTTCTGTGTGCTGCTTAGAGATAGACTAGTAAGCACCATCCAAGGATTTCTGGCCGCCAGAAATGCAGTGTGGAGGGATTTACAGCGTAAGAAAAACTGTGAAAAAAGAAGGGCCATTTGATTTGCGGTGACTTGCCAGTCCCATAGAGACTGCAAGCAGTCTAAGAGGCCGGGGTCGAGCATTCTGCAATAAAGAAATTCCCTTCTGTAAAAGCTATTCCATAATTATATTCTGTTTATCAGAATTGTCCCTTTTACAAGTGAGCGTAATCACATCTAAAACAAGGGACAACTCTGACATTCGTATATATTATGATAAAGCTGTGAATACAATTCCCTACTGTCCAAAAAATTGTGTGTAGGTCATTTTTTAGTTTGTTTAGCAAAAAGAAAAAAAAGTTTGAGATTGAAATCGAGTATTGTCTACATGTTTTAAAATAAACCCCCAAAAAACAAGATTTTATTTTTAGGTCATATCGCCCAGTCCCAACTCTAACACCATAACACCCATTTATAGAAAGAAATAAACAGACTTTATTACCCTCCTCATTTTCCCTTTATTTACTCAAATTAAAGAGATTGTATTTCAATGATTACCATTTTCAAGGTCTCTGCTTGCGGTCATAAAAATTGAACAACTCATTTACATTCACAGGTAGAAAACAATCTTGACATAGTCATGCTCAGGCTTCATGCATACGACCATGCACGTAATTACGACCCATAATTACGGGCACAGCCTGTGCCACGGACAGCCGGACGTTTTTACGGGCCGTGCCCCCATTATAAAGTATAGGAGCACGGTCCGTTAAATAAAAAAATTAGACATGTCCTATTTTTTTCGGCCCGTTTCTATGGCACGGACACCCTCCCGTAGACATACGGGAAGGTGTCCGTCGGCCATAGAAATTAATGGGCCCGTAATTACGGGCGATTTTACAGTCGTGTGCATGGGGCCTCATACAGCTGATTAATTTGTTGCTATATATAAGATCTCCCTTCTGTTCTGGGCCAAATAGCTGTTACCTGAACTGATACATTGAAACATTGCAAGGAGGTGTGGATGCCAAAATAGGTCAGGACAGAACGGAATGGTTTTATTCACTCACAGCAAGCAGAGATCTTGAAAACAGTAAGAATTTAAATTTTTCATTGTACAATGATTAAGGTTTATTTACCCAACGCAGAACAACCATCTTAGAGAACATATAACACACATTTATGACTTTCTTCATGTAGTCAGACAGATACTTCACTTATTTACTGTATAAAAGTCCATTACTAGGCAACATTTTTGATAAGTGCATTTACAGCTAATAAAAATGTTGTGTTTCAACCAATAGTATTAGTTGCAGCATGTAGGGAGTAGGGTGGCATGGGCCAGTTGTCTCCTTCAGGGTATGACCCACACACAGGATACGCTGCAGATTTTCTGCAGCAGAATCTCTAGAAAAACGCTGGTAAATCTGTCACAGAAGTCCGCACCAAATAGTGCGTTTCTCCTGCTCATATTGCTGCGGTAATGCTGCTTTTTCCCCAGCGGTTTTACCTGCGTATTTAGTGTTAAACATTGGTTATAGCAATGTATATGTGCACCTGCGGATTTCCAGCGGTTTTTACGGCATTTCCGCTGTAAAAACCGTAACAACATAAATCTGTTGCGGAATTTCTGCTCCCCATTGAAGTCTATGGGCCAAACACACAGCATCTCCGCACAGAACATGCAGCATAAATTGACATGCTGCGGAATTGAAAAACGCATCGGCGAACACTTTCCGCACAACTTTTGTGCGGTTTTTTTTCCGCAGCGTGGGCATGAGATTTTCTAAATCTACGCTATTGTTTCCGTGGAAAAAAACAAAACTTTACGGAATGGAAATAATAATGCAAACGGAAGCTATGGTTTACGTTCAGCTTTCCGTTCATCGGTTCTTCTGACGGAAAGGTCGAACGGAACTGATGAAGGAAAGCCCAACGCTGATGTGAACACTCCCGAAGCTAAGAATTATAACTAATGTCTAACACTAAGGGTATGTGCACACGTAGTGTTTTAGCAAAACGGCTGGAAGATCGGAAGCAGAACGCCTACAAACATCTGCCCATTGATTTCAATGGAAAAAACGGCGTTCTGTTCCGACGTGGCGTCCATTACACGGCCGTTTTGAAAAACGGCTGCGTAAAAAAACACCTGCGAAAAAGAAGTGCATGTCACTTCTTGAGACGTTTTTTGAGCCGTTTTTCATTGATTCTATAGAAAAACAGCTCCAAAAGCGTCTGTAAACAACGCTGCGAAAAACGCGAGTTTGTTTAAAAAATGGCTGTAAATCAGGAGCTGTTTTCACTTGAAAACTGCTCTGTATTTTCAGACGTTTTTGTGTGTGCACATACCCTCAATCCGCAGGTAAAACCGCTGCGAAAAAAACACAGCATTTCCGCAGCAATATGAGCAAGAAAAACGCACTATTTGGTGCGGATTTCTGTGACAGATTTACCAGCGTATTTTGTGCGTGGGAACATACCCTAAATGCTGAACAGAATTCCGTTGCAGAAATTCTGCAGCGTTTACGCTACGTGGGAACCCAGCCTCACTGTTCACATCACCTACTAAGAAAAGGGTATGGGTTCAACCTTAAAGAGGCTCTGTCACCAGATTTTGCAACCCCTATCTCCTATTGCAGCAGATCGGCGTTACAATGTAGATAACAGTAAAGTTTTTTTTTTGTTTTTTTTAAAACGAGCATTTTTGGCCAAGTTATGACCATTTTTATATTTATGCAAATGAGGCTTTCTAAAGTACAACTGGGCGTGTTTACAGTAAAAGTACAACTGGGCGTGTATTATGTGCGTACATCGGGGCGTTTTTACTTCTTTTACTAGCTGGGCGTTGTGAATGGAAGTGTATGATGCTGACGAATCAGCATCATCCACTTCTCTTCACAACGCCCAGCTTCTGGCAGTGCACAGACACACAGCGTGTTCTCGAGAGATCACGCTGTGACGTCACTTCCTGCCCCAGGTCCTGCATCGTGTCAGACGAGCGAGGACACATCGGCACCAGAGGCTACATTTGACTCTGCAGCAGCATCGGCGTTTGCAGGTAAGTCGATGTAGCTACTTACCTGCAAACGCTGATGCTGCTGCAGAATCAACTGTAGCCTCTGGTGCCGATGTGGCCGACACGATGCAGGACCTGGGGCAGGAAGTGAGTGACGTTACAGCGTGATCTCTCGAGAACACGCTGTGTGTCTGCACTGCCAGAAGCTGGGCGTTCTGAAGAGAAGTGGATGATGCTGATTCGTCAGCATCATACACTTCCATTCACAACGCCCAGCTAGTAAAAGAAGTAAACACGCCCAGATGTACATACACAATACACGTCCACTTGTACTTTAGAAAGCCTCATTTACATAAATATAAAAATGGTCATAACTTGGCCAAAAACGCGGCGTTTTGCGTGCGCAGAAGGTCCACAAAAGCTCCGTGTGTCATCATCATATGATGCGTAGCTGCGTGATTTTCGCGCAGCCGCCATCATTATGACACTCTGTTTTTATGTTTGTAAACAGAAAAGCACGTGGTGCTTTTCTGTTTTCATCCATACGTTTTGACTACTGTAGCGCGCATCACACGGAAGTGCGTCCATGTGCCGTGCGCGGTTTTCACGCACCCATTGACTTCAATGGGTGCGTGATGCGAGAAAAACGGGCAAATATAGGACATGTCATAAGTTTTACACAGCAGACATACGCTGCGTGAAAATCACTGACTGTCTGAACGGCCCCATTGACTAACATAGGTCCGTGCGACGCGCGTGAAAATCACACGCGTAGCACGGACGTATTATACGTTCATCTGAATAAGCCCTAAGTGAGACATCTCCCTCTTCATAGTCCTGATACCTACAGCCAAATCCGTGGTATGTGCTTCTGTTTCGCCATAGTATATACATAGGTATACGATACGAGGCCTGCATGACTAGACCATTTTGCAATAGAATAAAAGTCAAGAAGGTGAATACAAAGCAAAGCTGATAATTAAAGAAGATATAAACCAATAAACGTAAAAAAGTCATACGGAGTTTCCATTGGAGACATCAGACACTCAGGTCACGGTTCACAGTCTTTCTGGAGAGAGGCAGCTGTTTTCTTAATATAAATTCCTCAGGGTAGTTTGAGATGTTTGTTAATATAAACTATAATATTATATTTCCTATTGCACCTGTTGTTGGAGACATATGTGATTAATGCACAACCTTAATTCAATCCTAACTCCCTGTGCGTTTCCGATTAGTCTTTAGAATTTAGCGCACATTTATATACTGGACTTTCACTGGAGCACCAAATGACTGTATTAATAATAAATCTATGCAGCCTTCCAAGTCTGTGGTATTTATACCACAAAAAGCACTGTGGCGTCCTACCTTTCACAATATAAGATACAAAGTCTGCTAATCCTGTTTTCTGCTATAAATACGATGGTCCCCAGTGTACCGGAGTCAATCTGTAAGAAATATACTCCAGGAAGCACTCTTATATAATGACTGTAATTGCAGCAGCAGTAAAGAGAACATGGCAGTGTCATAGACAAGTCTTCCTGTTTACATTATTCTCAAAATGTTTCCTCATCTGATGTCAGTTGCTAAATTCAACGACGGGTCCGATGCACAAAAGAGGCAAACGGAAACCACAGGCATCGGCTCTGTCACCATTGAAATCAATAGTGATGGAAACGGAAACCTCAGGTTTCTGTCAGTGTCAGTTTGTGTCTGCTCAGGGTCCCGTTCTGATAGAAACCTCAGACGGAACGTCAGAACTGGATCCCAACGCAGATGTGAACAAAGCACAAACTGCATTTTCTGAACTTAATTTTTTTTAAATAATTTTACCATAAAAGTTATAACATACGTAAAAAAAAAAGCCATATTTACCTATATTCACTTTGCAGAAGCGATGACGTGCCATACCAGCACATATCCGCTCAAGCCAACCATGGTCGCAGCAGTCATGTCAGTATGTACAGCACATGATTGGCTGGCAGGACAGCATGTCATCGCTTCAGCAAGTTAAACAGCTGGGATTTAAAATGCATTTTTTTTTCGCTTTTGTTATTACTATTAGTTATATATATATATATATATATATATATATATATATATATATATACATACAATGGAGGAAATAAGTATTTGATCCCTTGCTGATTTTGTAAGTTTGCCCACTGTCAAAGTCATGAACAGTCTAGAATTTTTAGGCTAGGTTAATTTTACCAGTGAGAGATAGATTATATTTAAAAAAAAAAAAAAGAAAATCACAGTCAAAATTATATATATTTATTTGCATTGTGCACAGAGAAATAAGTATTTGATCCCCTACCAACCATTAAGAGTTCAGCCTCCTCCAGACCAGTTACACGCTCCAAATCAACTTGGTGCCTGCATTAAAGACAGCTGTCTTACATGGTCACCTGTATAAAAGACTCCTGTCCACAGACTCAATTAATCAGTCTGACTCTAACCTCTACAACATGGGCAAGACCAAAGAGCTTTCTAAGGATGTCAGGGACAAGATCATAGACCTGCACAAGGCTGGAATGGGCTACAAAACCATAAGTAAGACGCTGGGTGAGAAGGAGACAACTGTTGGTGCAATAGTAAGAAAATGGAAGACATACAAAATTACTGTCAATCGACATCGATCTGGGGCTCCATGCAAAATCTCACCTCATGGGGTATCCTTGATCCTGAGGAAGGTGAGAGCTCAGCCGAAAACTACACGGGGGGAACTTGTTAATGATCTCAAGGCAGCTGGGACCACAGTCACCAAGAAAACCATTGGTAACACATTACGCCGTAATGGATTAAAATCCTGCAGTGCCCGCAAGGTCACCCTGCTCAAGAAGGCACATGTACAGGCCCGTCTGAAGTTTGCAAATGAACATCTGGATGATTCTGAGAGTGATTGGGAGAAGGTGCTGTGGTCAGATGAGACTAAAATTGAGCTCTTTGGCATTAACTCAACTCGCCGTGTTTGGAGGAAGAGAAATGCTGCCTATGACCCAAAGAACACCGTCCCCACTGTCAAGCATGGAGGTGGAAACATTATGTTTTGGGGGTGTTTCTCTGCTAAGGGCACAGGACTACTTCACCCTATCAATGGGAGAATGGATGGAGCCATGTACCGTCAAATGCTGAGTGACAACCTCCTTCCCTCCACCAGGACATTAAAAATGGCTCGTGGCTGGGTCTTCCAGCACGACAATGACCCGAAACATACAGCCAAGGCAACAAAGGAGTGGCTCAAAAAGAAGCACATTAAGGTCATGGAGTGGCCTAGCCTGTCTCCAGACCTTAATCCCATCGAAAACTTATGGAGGGAGCTGAAGATCCGAGTTGCCAAGCGACAGCCTCGAAATCTTAATGATTTACAGATGATCTGCAAAGAGGAGTGGGCCAAAATTCCATCTAACATGTGTGCACAGGGCCGCCATCAGGGGGGTATTAGGGGTAGTGGTGTGAGGGGCCCGGCCAAACCTAATTGAAAGGGGGGCCCGGCAACTGCCGCGACATTCTTTTGGTAGGAAAAAACGGGCCCCTGCAATGGGGCCCGTTTTTTTCACTAAAAGAATGTCGTGAGCTGCTGCTGCTGCTGCTGCGGGCCCCCTCCCCTCCCCTCGTCATGGGGGGCCGTCAAACCGTCCGCCCGCGCGCGCGCACCCAAGGAAACTCCCGAGCGCGCACCCACGAACGCCCGCACTGGAGACCGCCCGCGCGCGCACCCGCGATCGGCCGCGCGCGCACCCGCGATCGGCCGCGCGCGCACCCGCGATCGGCCGCGCGCGCACCCGCGAACGAAGCGCGCGCAGCCGCGGACACACATGGACAAAACTTACCTGGAGCCTGGCTGGAGGTGAAGGACTGGACGTCTGGACCGAAGACCTCGCCTGGAAGACATCGCCGGAAGAGGACTGGAGTGGGAGCAGCTCTTCTGACACAGTGAGTAAATTATCTCAAAGTGCTGTTTATGTATGGCCCTGTTCACACAGTATTTTGCAGGCAAAAAAAAATCTGCCTCAAAATTCCTTAAAGAATTTTGAGGCAGATTTTGACCTGCCCACACTATCTTGCCGCGTTTTTTTGCTGCGTTTTTTGCCCGCGGCGATTGAGGACAGCAGACAGAAAACGCAGCGAAAAATGCATTTTCTGCCTCCCATTGATTTCGATGGGAGGTCAGAGGCGGAACCGCGGCAAGAAAGGACGTGCTGCTTTTTCTTTTTTCCGCGACTGGCTCCCATTGATTTCAGATTAAATCAATGGGAGGCGGTTTTGGAAGTTGTTTGGTGCTGATTCTGACGCAGTGTCCGAGTCAATATCAAGGCCCAAAAACTCTGTGAACTGGGCCTTATTGTTAGGGCTTATTCAGACGAACGTGTAATACATCCGTGCAACGCGCGTGATTTTCACGCGCCTCGCACGGACCTATGTTACTCTATGGGGCCGTGCAGACTGTCAGTGATTTTCACGCAGCGTGTGTCCGTGTGTCCGCTGCGTAAAACTCACGACATGTCCGATATTTGTGCATTGTTCGCGCATCACGCACCCATTGAAGTCAATGGGTGCGTGAAAATCACGGCCAGCACTTCCGCAGCCGTATTAACTATGAATGAAAACAGAAAAGCACCACGTGCTACAAACATACAAACAGAGTGTCATAATGATGGCGGCTGCGGGAAAATCACGCAGCCACGCATCATACGCTGCTGACACACGGAGCTGTTATGGACCTTTTGCATGCGCAAAACGCCACGTTTTTTGCGCGTGCAAAAAGCACACGCTTGTGTGAATCCGGCCTTAGGGTAGGAACACACTAGGCATGAACACTGCGGATTTTATGCAACACATTTTATTGTGGATAATCCGCAGCGTATTACAGTCGCAGCAGAGTGGATGAGATTAGAACAAATCTCATCCACACGCTGCAAAAATAATGGACCTGCCGTGTGGTTTTTGGCTTTTTAAGCCGCAGCATGTCAATGTATTCTGTGGAATCGGCGCTCCTCTGTTGCGGAAATGCTGCGGTTCTGCCGCAAAAATCACACATGAGAAAAAAAAAAGGTACTTTTTTAAATTGATAAAGTTTAGACTTGCCCCGGCCGTAGTCCTGGTGACGCGATCCTCTATTCTTAGCGCAGCCCCGCCTCCTGTCATGACGTTTCATCCCATGTGACTGCTGCAGCGGTCACATGGTCTACAGCGTCATCCCAGGAGGCGGGGCTACGTTCAGAAGAGAGAGATGCGTCACCAGGACTACGGCCGGGGCAAGTCTAAACTTTTTTTTCCCTACAGGATTCCCGCAGCGGAAACGCCTCCCGAAACCTGCGCCACTATTTGGTGCGGTTTTGCTGGCAGAATTCCCTGCGGCTACCGGGGCGGATAAGCTGTGGAGTTTTACTCAGCATATCCGCCTAGTGTGTCCCTTATGATGTCGCTCCTGGAGCTGCTGCCGGTCTCTAAATAGGCAGTTGGTCCAGTAGAATTTGGAATTATTTTCTTTTGTGAACCAGCTTAAAAAAATACAAAACTTTTGTGTTAGGGCCTGTTCACATCACCGTTCGCTTCCGTTCCGGGGTTCCGTCTGAGGTTTCCGTCGGGTGAACCCCGCAACGGAAAGTGAAAGTGACAGCACAGCTTCCGTTTCAGTCACCATTGATCTCAATGGTGACGGAAATATCGCTAATGGTTTCCGTTCGTCACCATTCCGGCTGGTTTTCGGACGGAATCAATAGCGCAGTCGACTGCGCTAATGGTGATGGAAACGGAAGCTGTGCTATCACTTTCACTTTCCGTTGCGGGGTTCACCTGACAGAAACCTCAGACGGAACCCCGGAACGGAAGCGAACGGTGATGTGAACAAGCCCTAACACAAAAGTTTTGTATTTTTTTAAGCTGGTTCACAAAAAAAAATAATTCCAAATTCTACTGGACCAACTGCCTATTTAGAGAGCGGCAGCAGCTCCAGGAGCGACATCATAAGGGACACACTAGGCGGATATGCTGAGTAAAACTACACAGCTTATCCGCCCAGGTAGCCGCAGGGAATTCCGCCAGCAAAACCGCACCAAATAGTGGCGCAGGTTTCGTGAGGCGTGTCCGCTGTGGGAATCCTGCAGGGAAAAAAAGTTTAGACTTGCCCCGGCCGTAGTTTAGGTGATGCATCTCTCTCTTCTGAACGTAGCCCCGCCTCCTGGGATGACGCTGTAGACCATGTGACCGCTGCAGCAGTCACATGGGATGAAACGTCATGACAGGAGGCGGGGCTGCGCTAAGAATAGAGGATCGCGTCACCAGGACTACGGCCGGGGTAAGTCTAAACTTTTTTATAAATTAAAAAAAGTGCCTTTTTTTTTTTTCTCATGTGTGATTTTTGCGGCAGAACCGCAGCATTTCCGCAACAGAGGAGCAGCGATTCTGCAGAATACATTGACATGCTGCGGCTTCAAAAGCCAAAAAGCCGCAGCATGTAAAAAAAAATTTCAGCGTGCGGATGAGATTTGTTCATACCTCATCCACTCGGCTGCGACTGTAATACGCTGAGGATTTTCCACAATAAAATGTGTTGCATAAAATCCGCAGTGTTCATGCCTAGTGTGTTCCTACCCTAAGGCCGGATTCACACAAGCGTGTGCTTTTTGCGCGCGCAAAAATGTGGCGTTTTGCGCTTGCAAAAGGTCCATAACATCTCCGTGTGTCAGCAGCGTATGATGCGCGGCTGCGTGATTTTCGCGCAGCCGCCATCATTATGACACTCTGTTTGTAGCACGTGGTGCTTTTCTGTTTTCATTCATAGTTTATACGGCTGCGGAAGTGCTGGGCGGGATTTTCACGCACCCATTGACTTCAATGGGTGCGTGATGCGCGAACAATGCACAAATATCGGACATGTCGTGAGTTTTACGCAGCGGACACACGGACACACGCTGCATGAAAATCACTGACAGTCTGCACGGCCCCATAGAGTAACATAGGACCACGCGAGGCGCGTGAAAATCACGCGCGTTGCACGGATGTATTACACGTTCGTCTGAATAAGCCCTAACAATAAGGCCCAGTTCACAGAGTTTTTGGGCCTTGATATTGACTCGGACACTGCGTCAGAATCAGCACCAAACTACTTCCAAAACCGCCTCCCATTGATTTAATCTGAAATCAATGGGAGCCAGTCGCGGAAAAAAGAAAAATCAGCACGTCCTTTCTTGCCGCGGTTCCGCCTCTGACCTGCCATCGAAATCAATGGGAGGCAGAAAATGCATTTTTCGCTGCGTTTTCTGTCTGCTGTCCTCAATCGCAGCGGGCAAAAAACGCAGCAAAAAACGCGGCAAGATAGTGTGGGCAGGTCAAAATCTGCCTCAAAATTCGGTGCGCGGTTCCAGGCGGTCGCCGGAGCGCATGCGCGGGAGTTTGCGGGTGCGCGCGATCGGTCGCACGGGCGGCGGTGTTTGACGGCCCCCATGACGACCCCCATGCTACCCAGGGCCGCCATCAGGGGGGGTATTAGGGGTACTGATGTGAGAGGCCTGGCCAAACCTAATTGAAAGGGGGGCCCGCAGCTCATGACATTCTTTTGGTGAAAAAAACGGGCCCCATTGCAGGGGCCTGTTTTTTTTTTTTCTACCAAAGGCAAGTCGCGGCAGTTTGCCGGGCCCCCCTTTCAATTAGGTTTGGCCGGGCCTCTCACATCAGTACCCCTAATACCCCCTGGGTACCATGATATAGTGCTGGACGGAGTACCGTTAACAGGCGGTGCCACGGTAGGGGGGCCCAGAAAATTTAGCTGTAGGGGGCCCTGAAATTCCTGATGGCGGCCCTGTGTGTGCAAACCTCATCATCAACTACTAAAAATGTCTGACTGCTGTGCTTGCCAACAAGGGTTTTGCCACCAAGTATTAAGTCTTGTTTGCCAAAGGGATCAAATACTTATTTCTCTGGCACAATGCAAATAAATATATATAATTTTGACAATGTGATTTTCTTTTTTTTTTTTTATATAATCTATCTCTCACTGGTAAAATTAACCTAGCCTAAAAATTCTAGACTGTTCATGTCTTTGACAGAGGGCAAACTTACAAAATCAGCAAGGGATCAAATACTTGTAGAGGAGAAGGATTTGGGTTCCTAGAGCACTGGGCTGACTTTTCATTGGGGTACAAACTGTATTCTGCGGATGATTTGCACCTAAATGGAAGGGCGTCCGCTGTGCTGGGGGAGAGAATTCTAGCTGGGGTGGTGGAGTATTTAAACTAGGGCTGAGGAGGGAGGTCAATGTAGAAAAAAAAGGGGTAGCCAGGTTAGAGAGGGGTCAGACTATATTGGTGGGGGGAGAAACAGAATGTGGGGAGAGGACTAGACAACAAGATAAGGAGATCCTTTCGTTACAGAACAGCAGTGTAAATAAAAATGCCCAAATAATGTCAAATCACATTTCTGATAAAAGTGAAAAACTGACAGGCAAGTTAAAGTGTATGTTCACAAATGCCAGAAGTCTAGCAAGCAAAATGGGGGAGCTGGAGGCCTTTATACTGGAAGAAAATATAGATATAGTTGGTGTTGCTGAAACATGGCTGGACTCTTCACATGACTGGGCTGTAAATCTACAGGGTTTTACACTTTTTCGGAAAGACAGGACAAATAGGAAAGGTGGTGGTGTATGTCTGTATGTGAGAAATGATATAAAGGCGAGTGTGAAAGAGACAATAGTGGGTGAATACTGTGAGGAGGTTGAAACCTTGTGGGTGGAACTAGAAAGGGAGGTAAACACTGAAAAAATTATAGAAAAAGAAAAAAGGGGGGGGAGGAATCCTCCAGCTCACCTGACACATATGCTTTGTGTCGTTGACAGCGCACGAATCCTCGTGTCGGCACACGATATGTAAATAGCAAAGGTAACGGAAGGTTGGGTCCAGCGCTAGTTGGAATAAAATGGAAACTATTTCCAAGTTTTAATGGTCTTCTGTTTAAAAAGGGTCCAAAGGTTTGGAGTCCTGGTGTGCAAGAAGGAATGTCAATCCAATGATGAAGCCTACGTGTTTCAGACGTCTCAAGCGTCCTTAGTCATGGCTGTAACAACAGCCATGACTAAGGACGCTTGAGACGTCTGAAACCTAATCTGTTTTTATGAAGAGGTAAGCAGAAGCCTAGACAGAGGGGCTGCTGTGGATTTAGTGTTTTTGGACTTTGCAAAGGCATTTGACACTGTCCTCCATAGACGTCTAATGGGTAAATTAAGGACTATAGGTTTAGAAAGTATAGTTTGTAATTGGATTGAGAATTGGCTCAAGGACCGTATCCAGAGAGTTGTTGTAATGACGGGGGGGGGGGGTAGGGAAACGGACAAGTGAGCCCTAGTCTACCCGCCACTCTGTCCCTGCCTACTTGCAACGACCCGCCCTAGGCGACGGGGTACAACTGGGCGGCGGTCCCTGCGCTCAGTAAGTGCACGACAAACACGACAAACATACAAGGGAATACAAGCAAGGGAAAGGGGCAGTGAGCAACCAGAGTGGTGAACGAGCCGAGTCAAGCCAGGAGTGTGCGAGGTACCAAACGAAGAGCAGAAGAGTAGTCAGTAAGCCAGGGTCTGTATGGAGCAGGATCAAAATAGAAGGAGCTGTAGCTGGGCCAGGAAACCACACGAAAAGAATCACAAGCACCGAGGGACAGGAAGTGCAGGCTTAAATAGACCGAGGGCGGGAGCTAGCTGAGTCTGGCCAGGTTGCGATAGGCTCTCCCACTCCTAAGCCTGCCAGCCTGAGTGGTGGAAGCTGGAGTCAGTCTCAGGGATGTAGATTCAGGTGCTGACTGATTAATTATGGGAGTTAACCCCGAAGCTGTGCCTGGCAGATCCTTTACAGTTGTGGTCAATGATTCCTACTCTGAATGGTCCCCGGTAATAAGTGGTGTACCCCAGGGTTCAGTGCTGGGACCCCTATTATTCAACTTATTTATTAATGATATAGAGGATGGGATTAATAGCACTATTTCTATTTTTGCAGATGACACCAAGCTATGTAATATAGTTCAGTCTATGGAAGATGTTCATGAATTGCAGGCAGATTTAAACAAACTAAGTGTTTGGGCATCCACTTGGCAGATGAAGTTTAATGTAGATAAATGTAAAGTTATGCATCTGGGTACCAACAACCTGCATGCATCATATGTCCTAGGAAGAGCTACACTGGCGGATTCACTTGTTGAGAAGGATTTGGGTGTACTTGTAAATCATAAACTCAATAACAGCATGCAATGTCAATCAGCTGCTTCAAAGGCCAGCAGGATATTGTCGTGTATTAAAAGAGGCATGGACTCACGGGACAGGGATGTAATATTGCCACTTTACAAAGCATTAGTGAGGCCTCATCTAGAATATGCAGTTCAGTTCTGGGCTCCAGTTCATAGAAAGCATGCCCTGGAGTTAGAAAAAATACAAAGAAGAGCAACGAAGCTAATTAGGGGCTTGGAGAATCTAAGTTATGAGGAAAGATTGAAAGAATTAAACCTATTTAGCCTTGAAAAAAGACGACTAAGGGGGACATGATTAACTGATATAAATATATGAATGGCACATACAAAAAATATGGTGAAATCCTGTTCCATGTAAAACCCCCTCAAAAAACAAGGGGGCACTCCCTCCGTCTGGAGAAAAAAAGGTTCAACCTGCAGAGGCGACAAGCCTTCTTTACCGTGAGAACTGTGAATCTATGGAATAGTCTACCGCAGGTGCTGGTCACAGCAGGGACAGTAGATGGCTTTAAAAAAGGGTTAGATAATTTCCTAGAACAAAAAAGTATTAACTCCTATGTGTAGAAATTTTTCCTTCCCTTTTCCCGTCCCTTGGTTGAACTTGATGGACATGTGTCTTTTTTCAGCCGTACTAACTATGTAACTATGTAACTTATTTCCTTCACTGTATATATATATATAGATATTCTATAAAATCTAAAGTCAAAGCACCAGTTCACAAGAACCTTTACTCAATATGACAAAATGATCATGTGACTGTTTAAAATAACAGCAACTTAAAAGTGGTTTTCCACTAGCGGATAACTGATGAGATATCCACTAGATAGGTCATCAGTATATGATCGGTGCGTGTCTAGCACCCAGACCCCGCACCGATCAGCTGCTCCAGCTGTCTCCGAGCACTGGACGTTCATGCCGGAAGCAGATGGCTCAGGTCACGGAATAGCGGCCGAGCTGCAGCGCTGCTCCTACTCAAGTGAATAGGAGCAGGGCTGCAGTTCTGCAGCACGGCCGCTATGCAGTGTACGGAGCCAACTGCTTCCGGCTCCGTACATTGCATATTGTGCAATGACATCTGGTGCCCGCAGGCAACCGGACCAGCTGATCGGTGCGGGGTCCGGGTGCTGGACACGCACCGATCATATACTGATGACCTATCCGGTAGTGGAAAACCCCTTTTAAGTTGCTGTTATTTTAAACAGTCACATGATCATTTTGTCATATTTTAAAGGTTCTTGTGAAGATAGTTCTTTGACTTTAGATTTTATAGAATATCATATATATATATATACACTGCAAAAGTAAATAAGATTTTAGATATATAATGAATTCCCCAGACCGGCTATATATGAGCGCCTTATGAATCCGCAGCAGGGTTCTGGTAAGCAGACACAGAGATGTAAAGAGGTCATAATACACAGGCCTGTAGAAAAAGATCGTAGTTGATGTGTAGGGAAGAGCATATAAGTGGATCCGGCTTTGAAGATGAAAGGAAAGCGTTGTATGTCATTTATTGCTTTATAGGGAAAGAGATTGAAGGATAAATTGCGGTGCACATGAAAGGCTGCAATATGAGGAGTTGAAGGTTACAGCAGTCCCAGCATAAAAGGCTACCCAATTTAATAGGAGAGTGTCACTTGTTTTCATGCTGAATGCAAAACTCCAATTTTATGCACACAATAAGTCTTTATTCACACAACATATTTCTCGTCAGCGTGCTGTTCGTTTTAACAACAGACAGAATACTGACTCGTAGACTGAGGCTGGGTTCACACGACCACATTAACGTCCGTAATGGACGGACGTATTTCGGCCGGAAATCCCGGACCGAACTCAGTGCAGGGAGCCGGGCTCCTAGCATCATAGTTATGTACGATGCTAGGAGTCTCTGCCTCTCTGCAGGACAACTGTCCCGTACTGTAATCATGTTTTCAGTACAGGATAGTAGTTCCACGGAGAGGCAGGGACTCCTAGCATCGTACATTACTATGATGCTAGGAGCCCGGCTCCCTGCAGTGTGTTCGGTCCGGGACTTCCGGCCGAAATACGTCCGTCCATTACGGACGTTAATGTGGTCGTGTGAACCCAGCCTGACTCTTCAGCAAAGAGTGTGTCGATTGCGATTTTTTTTAGACCAGATTAGTCTATCGGTGCATTAACAAAACGGACAGCACATGGACGACGTCCATGTGCGGTCTGTTTTTGACGGCTCAGTTGCTAAAAAAAAAAAGGGAAACCAGGAAGTTCTTGCAGAGGAGAAAAACGGATGAGAAAACCAGATGACACACGGATGCAACATTTATATGGAGGAAAAAACTGCCCATTTTTTTGCATATGAAAATGGGACACGCTCATGTGAATTAGGCAAAGGCGAGTGTAGAATGTTTTCTACCATGTAAGGATGGATGTAACGTAAAAGAAGATGCACATCAAAAACATTTATCTCTCACTATTATAGTGACTAGTTGCACATCAAAGATCAAATAACAGTGCTGCTCATCACATCTGTGCTATACAACCAATATGGCATAAATAAATGAACCCCTTAGCGACACTAAATGTACAGTTACGTTGGATGTGCGCTACCCAAATACACAGTGGGTGCAGGGTGTTTCAAACAGCTGACCTGCACTTGCAATAACCAGGATCAGAAATAACGCTAATCCTAGCCATTTAACTCCTCAAACGCTGCAGTCAATAGTGATCGCAACATTTAAGTGGTTAAACAGAGGAAAAGGGCTCGCTCTGTCCCCCAATTATCCCGACTCGCAACGAAATCGCAGGGCGACAATCGATTACCATGGTAGCCGGAGGTCTATTGAAGGCCTCCAGGTCTGCCATAAATTGCTTACCATTAAAGAGGCTCAGTCACCCGATTATAAGTGCCCTATCACCTACATAATCTGATGGGCGCTGTAATGTAGATAACAGTGGTTTTTATTTTGAAAAACGATCATTTTTTAGCAAGTTATGAGCAATTTTAGATTTATGCTAATTCGTTTCTTAAAGACCAAATGGGCGTGTTTTTACTTTTGACCAAGTGGGTGTTGTAAAGAAGTGTATGAGGCTGACCAATCAGTGACCAATCAGCGTCATACACTTCTCATTGTTCCAGCCCAGCATGATCCACAGCCCAGTGTGATTGTGCAGTGAAAGAAGCTGGACTGGAGCAATGAGAAGTGTATAACGATGATTGGTCACTGATTGGTCAGCCTCATACACTTCTGTACAACACTCAGTTGGTCAAAAGTAAAAACACGCACAGTTGGTCTTTAAGAAACTAAATCTAAAATTGCTCATAACTTGCTAAAAAATGATCGTTTTTCAAAATAAAAACCACTGTTGTTATCTACATTACAGCGCTGATCAGATTATGTAGGCGATAGGGCATTTATAATCTGGTGACAGAGCCTCTTTAAAGGGTACCTACATCTTGAGATGACTTTTCAGAATAAGCTGTCATATATGTTTACACGAGGAATAACACCATTTCTGGCCATTATTTCACTTGTGTTCTGCATTGTTTAGCAGTTTTCCCTTCTCCAGGCTCTATCTCTAATTCTCAGTGATCTCTGAGCCAGTGGGCGGAGCCTAACTGCTATCATGTTTATACACAGCACACATAGAAGAGGAGAATCTTGCTCTCCTATACCTATCTATCACATACATACACAAGACAAGACGGAGAAAGCAGTAAGTTCAGTGTGAGTGAACAGTTTAGGAGGGACAAAGGAAGGAGGAAGAAGCCTTTTCTCAAAGGATCTATTATATTACATTACAAAGGATCTATTACAGAGGATCTTATATTCGCTTGTACTATTTATTTATGCAAAGTGCAGTATCTAATTAATCCTTACCACAATGCAAGCATTGATTTTTTTTTTGTCACTTTGCTTCCCCAAAAAAATGGAATAAAAAAAATGTAACCAGAAAGGTGTATATACCCCAAAAGGGTACCAATAAAAACTACAGGTTGCCCCACAAAAAACAATCCCTCACACTGCTCAATCAACGTAAAAGTACAAAAGTTATGGGTCTCAGAATATGGCAAAACAAAAGTAATACATCATGAAAAAAACTTAATTTGGTATCGCCGTAATCGTATTGACCCGCAGAATAAAGTTAACATGTCGTTTTCACCGCTCAAAGAACGAAACCCCAAAAAGAATGGAGGAATAACAGTCTTTTTTCCCATTCCACCCCACAAATAATTTTTGTTTCAGTATGTCTGAATACTATATATTATATTAAATGGTGCCATTAAAAACTACAATTCGTCATGCAAAAAAGCAAGTCCTCATACAGCTATGTGGACAGAAGAATAAAAAGTTATGGCTGCTGGAATGCAACAATATAAATACTAAAATGAAAAAAGCGAAAATCGGCTGTGTCTCCAAGGGGTTGATAATAATTAGTGATACATAAGTCACCATTATTCCAAGAACAGAGTACCTAGGAAAGCAAGCCCTAGTTTTAACGAAAAAGAAATAAAGTGCTTGACAGTAAAAAAAATTACAAAATATATTTCTGAAAAAGGTGAACACAACATGAAAGATAGAAAAATAGTGAAGCCACATGAGGTGGAACGCTGGCACGGAGCCCTGGCAGAGAAAGGCTTGAAGACTGAATTTAATTTATAAAGCAATGACACATTTACTAGTTTCATCAGTTTGAGTAGTTGCAATATTAAATAAAAACACACAAAAAAGGACAATTTCTAATAATCAATACCTTAGTATGTGTAGGTTTATAAACGAGTTTGGTGTGGAGGTCCTCTAGTGGCCCTCACAGAGCTCTAACCTCAACCACATCTAACACCTTTGGGTTTTAATTGGAACGCCGATTAAGAGTCGGAATTTCTCATCAAACATCAGTGATTGGCCCCGTAAATGTTATTTTAACTATTTGGGCAGAAATTTCCACAAACCCGCTCCAAAATCTGGTGGAAAGCCTGTTCAGAAGATTGGAGGCTGTTTTAGCTACAAAAGGGGCCCATCACCATATTAAAAACCAATGTACAAGTTCCCTGGTTGTCTAGGGCAGTAAAGTTGTTAACCCCTTGCCTCCGCAACCAGTTTTGGCCTTCATGATGCGGTTTTATTTTTTATTTTTCTGTCAACGTAGCCGTATGAGGGCTTTTTTTTTGCGGGGTGAGTTGTATTTTTTTAGTGTCAATAGCTTTTATTGAATATTTTTGCAAAATTGTAACAAACATTGAGATAGAAAACAAAATAATTAGGAGGAGAGCACGCAGTAATCCATCCAATGTGTGAATAGAACCAAATTTGTTCCAATTCAGTAGCAATTCCATATGTATAGCGATACCAACAACATTCTCAGTGATGTATACTGGAAATCTACACACTAGTGCTATAATGAAAGGCTCATGAATTACAGAAAGGAAATAAAAATAAATACATAAACAAAGCAACCGAACATCAAAACTGTAGGTACACGTAATCATACATTGCAAGATGGTATTAAATTAAAGGGATGCTACCATGTTCATAGCTAAAACAAATCACTAAACTTGTATACATAAGGAACCTTAACCCCTTAATACCGAAGGTATTTTAAACCTTCATGACCGAGCAATTTTTTTAGGTTTTTCCATTGTCGCATTCAAAGATCTATACGGTTTTTATTTTTCCGTCGACATAGCTGTATAAGGACCTTTTTTTTTGAGGGACAAGTTTTATTTTATAATAGCACCATTTTGGGGTACAAATAATGTATTAACTTTTTTTCGTGGGGTACTGGGAAAAAACAGAAATTTCGACATTTTTTTTGCATCTTAATTTTATGCCGTTTACCGTGTGGTATAAATAACAACAACTTTATTCAGCGGGTCGTTACGATTGCGGTGATACCAAATGTAGATATTTTCTTAAATGTTTTCCCACTGTTAGGGCAAAGCCCCACGTGGCGGAATTGCTCTGGAATTCCGCTGCGGAAACTCCGCAGCGTTAATCCGCAGCGGACCCGTTTCTCCATTGCCTTCCACTGCTTTTTAGTAGGGTTCGTTTAGATGATGCAGAAAATTCCGCTGCGGAGCATAGGCTGCGGTGCGGAATTTGGTGTCCGCAGCATACAATGGATGTTGCGGACGTGTGGCGGACTGGTTGCGGACTCATTGCGGAAGTTCTCCATTGACTTCAATGGAGATTCTTAATTCCGCAATGAAGTCCGCAGATGTCATGTACACGTTATGTGTGCTGCGGAGCGTATTTGTTTTACTAACATGACATTTCTTCATTCCGGCTGGACCTATGTATTTCTAGGTCTACAGCCAGACAGAGGAAGTCAATGGGGCTCCCGTAATTACGGGTGACTACGTGTGTGCACCCATAATTACGGGTGACTACGTGTGTGCACCCATAATTACGGGTGACTACGTGTGTGCACCCATAATTACGGGTGACTACATGTGTGCACCCGTAATTATGGGAGCGTTGCTAGGTGACGTCAGTAAATAGTCACTGTCCAGGGTGCTGAAAGAGTTAAGCGATCGGCAGTAACTGTTTCTGCACCCTGGACAGTGACTTCCGATCAAAATATACATCAACCTGTAAAAAAAAAAATAGAAGTTCCTACTTACCGAGAACTCCCTGCTTCTTTCTCCAGTCCGGCTTCCCAGGATGGCGTTTCAGTCTAAGTGACGGCTGCAGCCAATCACAGGCTGCAGCGGTCACATGGACTGCCGCGTCATCCAGGGAGGTCGGGCTGGATGCCGAAAGAGGAACGCGTCACCAAGACAACGGCCGGAAAGTATGAAATTCTTTAACTTTCACTAGGGAAAGTGATGTCCCTTCTCTCTATCCTGCACTGATAGAGAGAAGGGAAGTACTTTCACCTCAATACGGAACGGCCAGTCCGCATCAATTTACTGCACATTTTGGGCAGATCCGCCACAGAATCTGCAACGCAGATTCTGTGCGGCATTGATGCGGACAGTTGCGGAAGAAATACGCCACGTGGGGCCATGCCCTTACACAGTAAAAACACTTTTTTTTCAAAATTATTTGTTTTTGTGTCACCATATTTTAAGAGCCTAAACTTTTTTCTTTTTTGACCGATGCAGCTGTATGAGGGTTGTTTTTTTTGCGGGACAACTTGTAGTTTTTATTGGTATTATTTTGGAGTAGATGCGACTGTTTGATCACTTTTTATCACATTTTTTTGAAGGCAGGATGAACAGAAAACAGCAATTCTGGCATTGTTTTCAATTTTATTTTTACGGGGTTCACCAGGCAGGTTAGATAATGTAACCATTTTATAGCTGGGTTCGTTACGGACGCGGCGATACCAAATATGAGTAACTTTTTGCTTTTCTTCATAATAAAGTATTTTGTAAGGGGAACATTATTTTTTTTTACTTGGGACATTTAGTTATTTATTTCAAACTTTACCTTTTTTTTAATATCTTTTTTAGTCCTACTAGTGGACTTTACTGTACGATCTTTTGATCACTTTTATAATACACTGCAATAATTCTGTATTGCAGTGTTATTGCCTGTCATTGTAAAACTGACAGGCACCTGTTAGGTCATGCCTCTGGTACGGCCTAAAAGGCAATCACTAAAGGCAGACCTGGGGGCCTTTGTTAGGCTCCCAGGCTGCCATAGAAACCATTGGCACCCCGCGATGTATGCGGGATGCCAGTGGGGTGAGAGAGGGAGCTCCCTACCTCTAAAATCACTCAGATGCAGCGCTCGCTACCACTGCTAGCGGTCTCCGATCGTTGCCCTGAAGCCCGAGGCTGTTAGCAACAGCCCGGACTTCAGGAGCAGCCCGCACGATGCCGGAAAAGTTCTTCTGAAGTGCCAACGTGAAAAAGTGGCGCTTCAGAAGAACTACCCCAAACGGCCGACGTAAAAAAAAGTTTGCGTCGGTCGTTAAGGCGTTAATCCACGCACACCAAGTGTTTTCAAACAAAGGAAAGGTCTTATTTCCAAGAGCAATAACTTTTTCATAGCTATATGTGGTATTTATCTCCTCTACCACTTTACTGATATCTGGGATTATTCTGGACCTCCAGTTGCGTGCTAAGAGCAGTTTAGAAATGCTTAAAATCTTACAGGCAAGGGCTCTGTATTTACCTGGAATAACCAACATATTTAAAAACAGTAGAGCCATCTGCGAGTTTTTAGGTATGTTTTAAAATCGAATTCTGGATAACAATCCGAAAATCCCATCCCAGAATGAATGTATAAGGGGACACGACCAGAAAATATGCATAATTGTAATACCAAATTTATATTGTTTTCTTTATGTTTTACTACTTTTACAAGAAAAAACTGATTGTTAAAAATAAAATTTGAGTTTTGTCGCCATAGTCTGATATTCTGAGAGCCATAACTTTTTATTTTTCTGTCGATTTATCTGTATGAGGGCTTATTTTTTGCGGGGCGAGCTGTAGTTTATATTGGCACTATTTTAGGGTACATGGGACTTATTGATCACTTTTTATTTCATTTTTTTGTGGGAGATGAAGTGACCAAAAAACAGCAATTCTGATATTTTTTATTAAATTATATATTGTGATAGTTCAGACTTTTACGGACGCGTCGGTACCAGTTATGTTAGCTTTTTATTTTTTATACATGGTGTTTGAGGGAAAATAGGAAAAGGGGGGTTTTCTGAACTTTAAATGTGTGTATATATATATATATATATATATATGTATATTTTATTTATTTATTTTTTTTTTTTCATTTATTAAAAAAACAACTTTATTTTACTGTTTTTTACTTGTCCCCCTAGGGGACTTTAACTAGCGATCGTTAGATCGCTTGCATGATATACTGCAATACTAATGTATTGCAGTATATCGTCATTGTGACAGTCTCCTATGAAGCCCTGCCGGAGGAGTAAAAAGATGGCGGACCTGGGGGCCCTCATCAGGCCCCCAGGCTGCCATGCCAACCAACGGCCCCCTCTAATCTCGCCGCAACTGATCTCGTCACCACTGACAGGCAGCATATTATATTCTGATAATTGGCAGACATGTGTTAAAGGGTAAAATGGCCGGGTTAATACCTTATCCCGGCTGTTAGAGCAGTGTGTTGGCTGTGTAATACAGCAGGCACCCGCAAGTGATGGCACAGGCTCAGTTCATGTGCCCACACCTTCTCTGCGCGGTAATAGTAGGATGGCTTGCAGGAAAGACTCGCTCAACGCAATGTATTGTTACTGCACAGGGCGGGAAGGGGTTAAACTAAATAATCAATGATTTACATAACAGAGATATCCTAGAAAAGACTGTAGAGTATATAGATTAGATACTAGAAATAGCAATTTTCCCAAGATACTTATTTTATTTTAAGAGTAGGATTTACAGAAGACACACACTAATGCTGTTCATTTATAGTGTCTCAGGAAGAGAATGATTAACGTGGCATTGGGTAAAAAAAAAAAAAAAAAAAAAAACAGCTTACCCTAGTGGTCACTGACTGATATCGAACCAAAATATTTTGTTGCTAAGAGTTTTTGCAATACTTAAGTGCTCATGCATTGGTATTTGGTTTCAACCTAGAAAGCCCACTAAGTCCCAGGTGACCCTCCTACTTGCTTCTGTGGCTGTCCTACCCCCAGATATTTATTGCATACCTGGTGGGCCTGTTGTAACTTTATTTGATTACAAGTATACCTTGAGGGTATGTTCACACAGCCTATTTTCGTCCGTTTTTTGGGCCGTAAGCGCCCGAAAAACGGACGAAAAATCGTAAGCAGAACGTCTCCAAACATCTGCCCATTGATTTCAATGGGAAAACGGCTTTCTGTTCCGACGGAGCGTTTTTCGCGCGTAAAAAGTAGTGCAGAACACTTCTTGGGACGTTTTTGGAGCTGTTTCCATAGACTCTATTGAAAAGAGCTCCAAAAACGGCCGTAAAAAACGCAGCGAAAAACGCCGCGAATTTTGCGAGTGGCACAAAAAACCTCTGAAAATCAGGAGCTGTTTTCTCTTGAAAACAGCTCCGTATTTTGAGACGTTTTTGACTCTGCGTGTGAACATACCCTAAGATTTGGTCAGTGACAGGCTTTACATTAAGGAGGAATCCCTGGGAAGCACTGCATTGCCGAACCATCAAAAGGATCCCTCAGAAATACAGTGTTTTGATTTCTAATATCTTAAGGTGCAGCTCAAGTATAGAAAATGGCTGGAAATCTCCCTCTTTGACCTCTCCGAAGTCAAACAGAATGTCCAGGTACATGGCTGGAAAAACTCCCCAATCCTATCTGATACCACAATAAATTCCTATAGATTTTGACTCCTTGGCTGGATTACCCCAACCCACAACACTCTTCCAACAGGATTCTTTCCCTCTAGACAGATAACCCCTCCCCAGGAGTCCCTTCTCTTCCTTTTTCTTTAACATGTTTGTTTTTGTATCCCATTTTAATTTTAAAGTGTTCAAATCACATTTGTACATTTAGCGTGTACAGAAGGAAAGCTTGCCGCTAAATGTGTCCATAGGGCTCCATTAGCCCGAGAGGCCAACAGAGGGTTCTTTCTGCCTCGTTCGGGCTGGCATACGTTACTATACTACAAAAAGAAAAAAAAGGAATGGAATAGTGTAGTAGACTACAATATTCCATACAATGAAATCCCGTAGAAAAAAAAAATTTATGTACACTGCCCGGCATACATTTCTTTTTTTTAAACATGGAAGCCTATGGGTGACAAATGCCACTGTATGGCATACATCACATTTGTTTAACACATATGTCATAAGCTTTCATGACTTATAGATGCCATAATAGACTAATGCCTATGGCGGATGCACAACAGTGACATCCGTCACCAATAGACTAGTTATAGCATCTGTTTAACGTATACGAAAATCTCATGACATATACATTAAATGTATGCCATAACAGCGTGTGGATGACAGTTGCCCCTGTTGGGCATCTGTCAGAGCCTACGTTTAACGTATACGTTGGGAGCTTTTCCTGGTGTAGACGCTAAACATATGGCAAAAATGTGATGTGAGTGGAGCCTTAATTTCGCCTAAAGGTACCTTTCCACGGCCCGACGTGTAAACGAGTGTCGATCAACGAGACAGCTCATTGATCGGTGCTCGTTTGCTCCTTTCACAAGGAGTTAGTATGGGGACGAGAGCTCAATATTCCGATCGCTCCTCCCAATACTTTTTTATCATGTCTCCCTGTTTACACATGGAGATGTGCTGCCGACAACGACAATAGTTTTGGCATTTAAAACGATGCAATCAGCTCGTATGCCCGATAATTGGTCGGTGTAAAATATTTGCTCATTTATTTTGCTCATGCATCTTTTGCATGATTTGGTATCTATTGTGTCTGCCTTTGTTCACTAAATAAGGTAAAAAAAACTATTTTTCAAACAAATCGACAGGTCAATGGAAGAATCTATCAATATATAAATCTATCTACCGATCTCTCTGTATATAAATACGTATACAACAAACCTGAAATAGCTGAGGCTGTCCAGTCAATTTGACCAAAGTTTGCCAACTGTTGTTTCTAATAAGTCAATTATCCCATACCATTGAATGATTGTATAAATGACAGTAATCGGTACTATAGTTGTACAGTGATCACTCCCATTCTATATGACTACATAGATAGGTTATTGCCTGTTTGAGGACTAGAGGAAAGCTGAGGGACAACCCCTGTGATATGTAATGGGGACCATATCAGTTGTCGTCCAGCTTTCATAAAAACATTATAACAAAGAAAATGCTCTTCAGAATTTAACAACTTGACAGTCATGAAATATTTGAACATGTAATGAGCTATTACTGTTGCTTTTTATTGCATTAACCCCTCCCTAGCCAATAATACACTGTACATGTCCTTGGCCCTTTTAGGACCGAAACCTATCGGTAAATCATGTATAAGTCGTGATACCTTTTTATTTACTGTGTAGAAAAGTGCAGCAGGCTATATTTTCCTATACAGTTGGCCAAAAAAACAACAACACATATACCGCACAGGATACATTTTTTTAACATGGCAGCCTATGTATAATGTATATGCAACAGTGTGGTATACAGCTGCATACGTCAGGAATTTACGTTCGGCACATAAGCCAGAAGATTTTCCTAGCATATGCATTTAACATGATGTGAACAGAGCCTAAACCTAAGGTTACACAGATAATACTGTCATTTTATATCTTTATAACTGATGACTTTTCAGAACATGTGCAACGACTGGTATTCTCGAAGTAATATTCATCCTTTGGCCTCAGTAAAACCTAATAGATTTATGGTGTAGTCATATACTTTAGGCTTTTGGTCAAAGTGACCGAGAACGATCATTCTGACTGATTAGCTGCGTGTGATTGCGTAGCAACAGAAGACTATTCCGTTAGTAGGACAATTTATCTGAGGTACTCAACAAATTCTTGCTTATCAATCATTGGTACTGATATCATATTATGTAACTCAAGAGAGGAACCTGTTAAAAGAGAATATTGTTCCCATCCAGACACTCTCCGCAAGTCTCCTTTTTCAGAACCCTCATTATGATTACAGAGATTTATTAATATTTTGTTTGAAGGGATCTGCTTTTCATGTATAGATTTTTCTAACCATCGTATATGGACAAAAATATTGGGACACACATCTTAATCGATGAATTCGGGCGTTTCATTCAGTCCCAGGGCCACAGGTTTTAAAAAAAACACCTAGCCATGTAGTCTGCCTTTACAAACATTTGTGAGAGAATGGGTCATTCTAAAGAGCTCACTAAATTCCAGCGTGGTACTGTAATAGGATGCCACCATTGTAACAAGTCAGTTTGTGAAATTTCTTCCCTCCTAGATATTCAACGATCAACTGTGAGTGGTATTATTGTAAAAAGGAAGCATTTAGGAACGACAGCAGCTCAACCATAAAGTGGATACCACGTAAAGTTACAGATTGGGGTTGCTGAGGCGCATAGTATATAAAAGAGGCCGACACTCTGCTGACTCAGTAACTGCAGAGCTCGAAACCTCCTTTGGCATTAACATCAGCACAAAAACTGTGCCCTGGAGCTTCATGGCGTGGGTTTCTATGGCCGAGAAGTTGCATGCAAGCCTTACATTACCATGCACAATGCCAAACCTCGGGTGGAGGGGTGTAATGAAAGTCGCCACTGGACTCTGGAACAGTGGAAACGTGCTCTGTGGAGTGCCGAATCACGCTTCTCTATCTGGCAGTCTGATGGACACGTCTGGGTTTGGCAAATGCCAGGAGAACGATACCTGCCAGACTGCATTGTGCCAACTGTAAAGTTTGGTGGAGAAGGGATAATTTTATGGGGTATTTTTTCAGGGGTTGGCGTAGGCCCTTTAGTTCCAGTAAAGGAAAATCTTAATGCAGTATACAAAGACATTTTCGACAATTGTATGCTTCCAACTCTGTGGGAACAGTTTGGGGAAGGCCCTTTTCTGTCCCAGCATGACTGTGCCCCAGTGCATAAAGCACGGTCCATAAAAGCATATTTGGGGGCGTTTGGTGTGGAAGAACTTGACTGGCCCGCACAGAGCCCTAACCTCAACCCCATCGAACACCTTCGGGATGGACTAGAAGAGAGATTGCGGGCCAGGCCCTCTCATCCAACATCAGTGTCTGACCTCACAAATGTTCTTCTGGATGAACGGGCAAAAATTCCCACAGACACGCTCCAAAATCTTCTAGAAAATCTTCACAGAAGAGTGGAAGCTGTTTTAAATGCAAAGGAGGCCCAATGCTATATTAATGCGTATGGATTTAGAATGGGATGTCATAAAAGCTCCTGTAGGTGTAGTGTGTAGGCATCCCAATACTTTTTTCCAAATAGTGTATCTGCATGTAAAAGCAGATGACATAAATGTTCCAAATGTTTGATTGTGGTACACTTCACTGTGCATATTCCCAGCTATACGGATAATTCCACTAATATGCTTTAGGGCTCAGTCAGACGAGCGTGTAACTTGTCCGTGTGACGGCTGTTAAGACAACGGCCATCACATTGACACATGTACTTCAATGGGGCCCATCACACGCCTGTTGTTTCAACAGAGCGTGTGAAGGGTCCGTGGACAAATAGGATATGTCCTATTTTCCAGTGTTTTCATGCATCTCTCCGTAGACTCTAGTCTATGAGGGATCCATGATAACGTGTCCCGCACGGGTGCACCTCGGGAGTGAAAAACTGCAGTTTTTCACATCCGAGGCTGCCCACACTCGTCTGAATGTAGCCTTAGGTAGGCCATAATTCCTGAGATTAGTAAATCTACTCCAAGTTTACCCAAATTGCACATTTCAACTATAGGACCGCTTTTCCCACAACTTTGATTTGGGTCCTGCTACTCTGCTATAGTGCCAGTTGGTACCAGGGATTGATGGGTTTGTACAGGATTAGAAAAACATAGCTGCTTCCTTCCAGAAACAGTGCCACTCTTGTCCATGGGTCGTGTCTGGTTATGCAGCCCAGCTCCATAAATCTGCTTCTATAGACAGCATAACAAATAAGCAATATCCACTATCATGTTCTAATAGATATGATTGCACTGACAGACACTTCTGACCACAAAAGTCATTTGTTAAACTTCTAAAATGAGATTTTAAAATTCTGAACTTCCAACCCGGTTACCATTTCCCCTCACAAATCACGAATACTCTTAATTTCAAGGACATGGTATATTTGTCAAAGTTCTCAAAGCTTTGCAAAGCCTGTACGGCTGTAAACATGATGCAGAATATTCAGGATCTGTGCATAGAGTTGTGGAGACCAACACTTTCAACATCCTCTCACTGCAGAACACTCGACACAAAGGAAAAGAAATGTTTACAAAATTTTTCACGGCAATTCAATTATGTTTCAAATAGCCACACAGGTCATTGGCATAGCTAGGAGAGCAGGGCAGGGTATTGCCGTCCTAACAATTCATCCAATTTCCAATTGTTTGGTTCTGAAGAAATCAAGGAGCCTTGTGGAAAGGTCATAGATTGAGTTGATGTACTCTGTCATTAAAGGTAAAGTGTGATACCTTCTAGAAGGTATTCAGCATGAGGGAAAGTGTAGTGAAAAAAATAAAATCTCAACCGCAGATTGAGGCTACAACTTTAAAGTAACTGTAACGTCCACAGCCGCGGACCGTCGTTCTGACTTACCCTTCGATGGCCGTGGCCATAGACGTGTGAGTGCTGGGCGGTATCTCCCTCCTGAGGTTTGGATGTACTGTAAAATAAAAAATATAATTTTCAAAAAAAAAGTGTACATATCAATATAACTTTTTTCCACAAATCAGTACTGCGTGCGGATATATGAAACATAATATAAATGAGCCAATATCCTTAGCCTGTAATCCTCCATTCTCAGCCTTCAGTCTCCAAAGAGTACATCTAAATAAAAACAATAAATAGAAGACTGGCAAAACGGGTGTAAGGTGCAGCTTCAGCATCTCTCCTTCTGTGTGTGAGACACATGCTGTGAGAGGGGAGGGAGGGTCAGGACACAGTCTCTCTGCTTTAGCCTGTGAGCCAGACTCATGCTATGAGAGGAGAGGAGTAGAATAGGTTTCCGTCGGGTTAACCCCTCAACGAAAAGGTAAACAGAAACCTTAGCTTCCGTTTGCATCACCATTGATCTCAATGGTGACGGAAACTTTGCTAATGGTTTCCATTTGTCACGGTTGACAAACAGTCAACTGCGCTATTGATTCCGTTAAAACAACGGAACCCGTTCACAACGGTGACAAACGGAAACCATTAGCAAAGTTTACATCACCTTTGAGATCAATGGTGATGCAAACGGAAGCTAAGGTTTCCGTATGCCTTTCTGTGGAGCGGTTACCCAACGGAAACCTCCGATGGCGCCCCTTAACGGAAGGGCAACGCTGAGGTGAACAGGCCCTAATACACATCTACAGCTGCCTTAGTCTAAGTTCACACTTGCATTATATAATCTGTTACTCTGTTTCATTTTTTAAATCAGAATGAGGATAAAAACTGATCATAATCCCATTGAAATCAAAATAATAGATGCAAACGGATTACAATCCATTTGTATCCATTTTACATTGACACCACTGATAAAAATAGCCCATCCCATAGACATCCATTTTTTTGAATGGAGTAAAAGTCCTGTACACTGCACTTTTCTCTCCGTCAAAAAACGGATGACCAACATAACGGATGCAATTAAAAATCCCATTGATTTCAATGGGATTTTTAATGGATTCGTTTTTATCCATTATTCTGATCTAAAAACGGATCAGAGTACGATTATACGATGCAGGTATGAATTTAGCCTTGAAAGTAATAATTGTTTTTTTTTGGTTTTGTGTAAACGACAATCCCCCAATATAAAAATAACAGAATCACTAGTACATTCAGGTAATACAGGGCTTAGGGGGTTTTACTCTCCTTGCTAGCTCTGCAAAAATAGTAAATTTTAATAAAAAGTCCATCAAGTTCAATCTATAATCCTACAGATTTGATCCAGAGGAAGCAAAAAAAATAAATTCCTTCCCATTCCCGGCTCCAGATATGTCAATCAGACTACATCCCAACACATCAGCAGACTCTTTATGGCAGCTTGTACTCTGTCAATTGAATGTTTTACAACCTGCTTGTGTCTGTTGACAGATTGGCGTGACTATCACAGGAGATTTTAGTTATTAATGGATCAATAACATAGGGAGCAATTCCTTAATCATTTTATATTGGGTCATTAGTTTTTTATGTCATTTCCTAATGTAGTGTAGTGAATCCACAGGCAGCATTTTGCACACAAGACCGACATGCTGGCACTCCTAGTTCCAGGTCACGTACTTTAATTATAATACATTGCCTTATTGAGGCATCCTACTACTGTGTTGGAGAGAATTGGTATTGAATGAGAGAAGAATGTATAAGGTCATTGTTGGCAGTATGAGTGGTATGAAAAGATTGCGTCCTCATTATTATAACGCTACAAAGATGGTTGCTGCAGAACGCTCGTTATTTATAGTAATGGTAAAATAATGTACATTGTAATTTAGCTATAATTATAATAATGTAAATTGTCATGTTATTACGTTTTCCCTCTGTGTGATTGACACCGAGGCCTGTTTTTATATTATGGCTGTCTGACATAGCGATAATGCACAGTGCATCTTGCAGTTATTATTTTGCATTTTTGCAGACAGCGTATGACAAGTGATCACACACAGCAGGATGATTTGTCACCCCCGTAACCTTTCCGTCCTTGGGCATCCTGCAAGCCTGGTGTTAAACTAGAACATATTTCTTTTTTTCTTTTCTTTTTTTAGCATTGTGCTTTTTTTTTTTTTTTATCAAAACTCGTTCCCCTTCCTTTTACTGATACAAGAAGCAGCCATAGTAATCATACCCTGGCTCTCAGATCCCCTTCTTCATGATACTTTCTCTGGCCACATTGTAATCAACATCTCACTTAAAGGGAGATAATATAATGACATTCTAACACTGACGGAGCTGGCACACATTCAAGAGCGGCAGAGATAACCGCTGCTAAGCTCATGTGCAGCCTGCTTGCCTTATTTTTTATTATTCACTCTTACAATATATTGCTAACATCGTCTTATTGACCAGAAGAATTTTAGCCATAGATTTAGGAGCTGCACCACACATCACATGTATCAATTACCGTCAGTTTGTTGTACTACTGTAGATGACATGGTTATAGGGAGTTTGCTGTCAGGTATTATAAATAAGGTCCTGTCTCTGCAATCATTTCAGTACTTTGGTCCTGTGCTGTAATTCATTTGTTATAATAAATCGGGCATAGACAAAATAATGTGGAACTCAAGGACCAGACATTGAGATCTATGAAGCGACAGGGAACAGTATTTTAAGAAGCCAATGACACCAGCAACTGTAAAGAAGAGGATTTCTAAAAGCATCAGTCTTCTTTTTTCTTTCAAGACAAATTAACTTTAATGCTCTTGGGATTCGTCAACCATGTAATAAATAGATTTGCAAATAAGGTTATCCTCTGCAATCTATCACTTTATCTGGTTTTATAATCCCACAGTTATAACCCATAGCAATCACTGCGTTTGCCAATAAGAAACTCAAACATAATATAATGAAATACCAGCTGTAAAACTTACAGCTGTAACAAAGTAGATGTGTTATTTAACTCTTTGGTACAGTGTTGTAAACATAATGCAGTAGGTTATGACACTGTTCACACTAGTGTCATAGTTACATAGTTAGTATGGTTGAAAAATTACGGACCCGCCCAGTTCTATTGGCCGCGGACACCTTTCCGTATCGCTACGGAAAGGTGTCCGTGCCGTAGAACCATGTCGGGAAATATGGAGCATGTCCTACTTTTCGGATTTTGCTTGCCGTGCTCCCATACTTTGTATGGGAGCACGGCACAAAAATGGGGCGCGCGGCCCATGGGCGTCGGCGGCCGGCCATGCCCACAATCGCGGGCTGTGATACATGGCCGTGTGCATGAGGCCTAACATAGGAGCTGATGTTTTTTTCGTTCAAGGAAATTATGTAAGCCTTTTTTAAAGCCATCTACTGTCCCTGCTTTGACCAGCTCCTGCGGTAGACTATTCCATAAATTCACCGTTCTTACAGTAAAGAAGGCTTGTCGCCTCTGCAGGTTGAACCTTTTTTTCTCCAGATGAAGGGACTGTCCTGTAAAGGATCTGCCAGACACAGCTTCTGTGTCGACGGCCGTGGTTAATCAGTCTGCATCTGCTCCTAGGTCTGTTAGGCTGGGTTCACACGACCTATTTTCAGGCGCACATGAGGAATTTTACGCCTCGAATTACGCCTGAAAACACAGCTCCAATACGTCGGCAAACATCTGCCCATTCATTTCAATGGGTTTGCCGAAGTACTGTGCCGACGACCTGTAATTTTACGCGTCGCTGTCAAAAGACGGCGCGTAAAGTAACAGCCTCGTCAAAGAAGTGCAGGACACTTCTTGGGACGTAATTTGAGCCGTTTTTCATTGACTTCAATGAAGAACAGCTCCAAATTACGTCCGTAATGGACGCCTCGCAAAACGCGAGTACGAGCAATTACGTCTGAAATGCAGGAGCGGTTTTCTCCTGAAAACAGCTCCGTAATTTCAGCCGTAATTGACGTTATCGTGTGCACATACCCTTAGAGTGACTCGATCTGCTACCACTCAGGCTGGTAGGCTGAGAAGTGGGAGAACCTATCACAGCCTGGCCAGACGGTTCTAGCTCCCACCCTCGGTCTATGTATACCTTAATTTGCTTCTTGTCTTTGCCTGTGATTCTCTCTTGTTTCCTGGCTCTGATGTTCCAGCTATTACTGTAAAAAGTATTCGGCACACTGAGTCGTAAGTGATGAATTCTTGAAATTTTTATTATTTTTGATTCCAAGGGTTAGGTGCAACGTTTCAGTCAAAGGACCTTCGTCGGGCACTATAGGTATACAGAATATTTATACATTGGTATATTAGCATCATATACGTTCATTGGTCAAAAATAATTTTTTTAAGAAAAGTAAAACATAACGTAATAAGGAAAATAAAATGTAGAAACTAGGATAAAATAAAAGAACAGAATTGTGTTGCGAAATATCACAGGATAAATGATCAAGCAAGAACAGAATGTATATACGGACGACATCCTCATCCCATGTACAGCAATATAGTCAGGTATACGATAATGCAGAGAGTTCCTCATATAGGCAGCAATTCTACAGAGACTATGTCAAAAATTACAAATATTCTGTATACCTATAGTGCCCGACGAAGGTCCTTTGACCGAAACGTTGCACCTAACCCTTGGCATCAAAAATAATAAAAATTTCAAGAATTCATCACTTACGACTCAGTGTGCCGAATACTTTTTACAATACGATTGGGTTGGGACCCTATTCGTGCACCTACCCGGATCTAGTGCATTCCGAACCAATTTCTACAAGTTCCAGCTATTACTATTAACCTCAGTTTCGTTCTGACCCTGGCTTTACTGACTACGCTCCTGCTCTGTGTTTGGTACCTCGTACACTCCTGGTTTGACTCGGCTCGTTCACTACTCTTGTTGCTCACGGTGTTGCCGTGGGCAACTGCCCCATTTCCCTTAGCTTCTGTGTACCCTTGTCTGTTTGTCTCTCGTGCACGTATTGAGCGTAGGGACCGTCGCCCAGTTGTACGCCGTCGCCTAGGACGGGTCGTGCAATTAGGCAGGGACTGAGTGGCGGGTAGATTAGGGCTCACCTGTCTGTCTCCTTAACCCGTCATTACAGCCCCCTTGTTTTTTGAGGGGGTTTTACATGGAACAGGATTTCACCATATTTTTTTGTATGTGCCATTCATATATTTATATCAGTTAATCATGTCCCCCCCTTAGTCGTCTCTTTTCAAGGCTAAATAGGTTTAATTCTTTTAACCTTTCCTCATAACTTAGATTCTCCATGCCCCTAATTAGCTTCGTTGCTCTTCTTTGTATTTTTTCCAACTCCAGGGCATCCTTTCTATGAACTGGAGCCCAGAACTGAACTGGATATCCTAGATGAGGTCTCACTAATGCTTTGCAAAGTGGTAATATTACATCCCTGTCCCGCAAGTCCATGCCTCTTTTAATACAAGACAATATCTTGCTGACCTTTGAAGCAGCTGATTGACACTGCATGCTGTTATTGAGTTTATGATTTACAAGTACACCCAGATCCTTCTCAAAAAGTGACTCCCCCAGTGTAGCTCACCCTAGGACATATGATGCATGCAGGTTGTTGGTACCCAGGTGCATAACTTTACATTTATCTACATTAAACTTAATTTGCCAAGTGGACACCCAAACACTTAGTGTGTCCAAAACAGCTTGCAATTTACGAACATCTTCCATAGACTGAACTATATTACATAGCTTTGTGTCATCTGCAAAAATAGAAATAGTGCTATTAATCCCATCCTCTATATCATTAATAAATAAGTTTAATAATTCCATTGTTTTATAACCGAAGCCAATCACGCTGTGAGGAACCCATTTTCCATCAGATTAAAACAGACAGTAAAATCCCCGTTGACTTTACTGCAGCCATCAAGTTGGGGCAATTGCATACAACTGTTCAGCGCTATGAAGCAAACACAAAAAAACATTGGGGCACATTTAACAATGAATTGCCATTTGATCTGTCAAGTGGTTTGCACGGTCTGTGCATTGCCCGGATCGCGAAAAAATAGGACATGTCATTATATGGTCCGCATATGCGGTCCAGTCTCATTGAAATCAATGCACATCTTCTGTGTGCAAGGTCCCCGAATTGTGGACGGACCTCGGATGACACTCGGCAGCCTGTCCGTGCCGTAATTACGGACCATAGACACAGCTACGTGTGCAGGAGGCCATACAGTAGCGCAAAGAAATGTGATTGTGAATGTGCCCTTATAGGCCATGTACGTGGGAGAAAATTTGAGCTGTGAAAATCAATCCCTGTTTTGGTTTAAAAAATGCATGCAATAACGTAGAAAAAAAAAAATGTGGCATGCTCCATCACAAGCCGAATGGAGATAGTCTGTACTAGAAGTATTACTTCTAGGGTAGACATGGTTTCATGGCGGTAAATAGTCTCATACGGTGGCACACAATACTGCAGTGTGTTGAGCATAAGGCCTGAGGCTAGGCCTACATTGCATCATATGTTTGCGGGTGAATCGCAGTAAAAGGTCATGATTGTTGCACCCTTGAAGCAAACACCTGTTTCTCACTAGCAAACAAGATTGTCGAAGACCTTCCAACCCGGTTCGAATTTTTGCGATGCTTGCAAGACAATCCACGATTTTGTTTCCTATAGGAAAACACGGAGGTCACTGTAAGCCTGCAATTTTGGATGTCGCTATATAGCCCTCGCCTTAGGGCTTATTTAGACGAACGTGTAATACGAACGTGCAACGCGCGTGATTTTCACGCGCCTCGCACAGACCTATGTTAGTCTATGGGTCCGTGCAGACTGTCCGTGAGTTTCACGCAGCGTGTGTCCGCTGCGTAAAATTCACGACATGTCCTATATTTATTTGTGCGTTGTTCGCGCATCACGCATCCATTGAAGTCAACGGGTGCGTGAAAATCATGCGCAGCACACGGAAGCACTTTTGTGTGACGCACGTGATTCGCGCAACAGCAGTAAAAAGTATGAATGAAAACAGAAAAGCACCACGTGCTTTTCTGTTTACAAACATACAGAGTGTCATAATAATGGCGGCTGCGCGAAAATCACGCAGCCACGCATCATACGCTGCTGACACGCAAAACGCTCGTGTAAATCCGGCCTTAGGCCTCATTTACACGAGAGTGTGCGTTTTGCGCACGCAAAAAAATGCAGCGTTTTGCGTGCGCAAAAGGCACTTGACAGCTCCGTGTGTCATCAGTGTATGATGCGCGGCTGCGTGATTTTCGCGCAGCCGCCATCATAGAGATGAGGCTAGTCGACGTCAGTCACTGTCCAGGGTGCTGAAAGAGTTAACTGATCGGCAGTAACTCTTTCAGCACCCTCGACAGTGCATTCCGATCACAATATACAGCAACCTGTGAATAAAAAAAAGACATTCATACTTACCGAGAACTTCCTGCTTCCTCCAGTCCGGTCTCCCGGCCGTTGCCTTGGTGACGCGTCCCTCTCTTGACATCCGGCCCCACCTCCCTGGATGACGCGGCAGTCCATGTGACCGCTGCAGCCTGTGATTGGCTGCAGCCTGTTCTTGGCCTGTGATTGGCTGCAGCTGTCACTTGGACTGAATTGTCATCCCGGGAGGTCAGACTGGAGGAAGAAGCCGGGAGTTATCGGTAAGTCAGAACTTCTTTTTTTTTTTACACGTTCATGTATATTGTGATCGGAAGTCACTGTCCAGGGTGCCGAACCAGTTTAACTCTTTCAGCACCCTGGACAGTGACTGTCTCCTGACGTCGCGTACCGGAACATTTTTTGCCGGGTTCGGTCAAAACTAGTTCGGCCGAACCCGGTGAAGTTCGGTTCGCTCATCTCTAATGACACTCCGTTTGGATGTTTGTAAACAGAAAAGCACGTGGTGCTTTTCTGTTTACATTCAGAGTTTGACAGCTCTTGCGCGAATCACGCAGTTCGCACGGAAGTGCTTCCGTGCGACCTTCGTGGTTTTCACGCACACATTGACTTCAATGGGTGCGTGATGCGCGAAAAACGCAGAAATTTAGAACATGTCGTGAGTTTTTTTCAGCGCACTCACGCTGAGCAAAACTCACGGACTGTCTGCATGCCCCCATACAGGGAATATCCGGCGGACAACCCATACCAGTGATATCGTCTTACAGCGACCGTGACAAAGGCCGAGGTTCGGCCGAAACGTCTTTACCAAGTCGCTTTCCACCTCAACTTTACCATCTTTTGTTGCAATAAAACTTAAATTTGTTTGCATCTGGATCTTTTGCGTACCTCTGTGAGTGCTGGGGTTGTATATTTTCAATATTGTGGGATTCTCGTCCCTACCTTACTAGCACCACGCCAATTGATTGAGGAGTGCATCCCAATATCTATTTTTGCATGCCCCCATAGACTTGTATAGGTCCGTGCGACCCGCGTGAAAAGCAAGCGCGTCGCACGGACGTATATCACGTTCGTGTAAATGAGGCCTTAGAGTGTGTTATCACATGGAAGGTTCAGCTGCAGACTGTGATTTTGGTAGACAATAATAGTTTCCAAAATCATCAGACAATCCTGTAGCTAGAGTAGAACGAAATCGGTCAGCTGCCTGTGAATGTGTCTCTCATGAACGGTCCATCTCCTTCCTATTACTTGTCGAAGGACCACAGCTGTTCAGCTATGATGAGTGCAGGGAACAAGTTATGTAAACATCATAGTCCTGCTAAATAAAGGAATGACTGAAACAATTAACACATGGCCTTCTATTAATTACCAAGAGGTTACATACTCAATAATAACAACAACCTATATGTATATGATGCCAACAAACCAGAAAACATATCAAATAACTTACTTAAAGGGGTTTTCCGAGATAAAATGACTGTGTTAATGTTTGTAACTTATTAATTTAAATACATTTGTAATATACTTACATTTTCCAAATTGGCCCCGTTTCCAGATGCTGCCGTGTGGTACTTGACGGGTGACATCACTCTCTGGCCGCCGTGTTTATCTTCAATTCTTTTCCGGGTATACGGCACTTGTGACATGCAGTGTATGGGCTGTTCTGTTGTACCGCCCGTAACGCACATGCGTGGTCCCTGCTATTATCTCGACAATAGCAGTGACCGCGAGAACAGCAGGGACCGCACATGCGCATTACAGGCTGTACAGCAGGACAGCCCATACACGGCACGTCACAAGTGATGCGTCGTATACCCAGAAAACAATTGAAGATAAACACGGCGGCCAGAGAATGACGTCACCTCTCAAGTACCACATGACAGCATCTGGAAACGGGGCCAATTTGGAAAATGTAAGTATATTACAAATGTATTTACATTAATAAATTACAAACATTAACACATAGTCATTTTATCTCGGACAACCCCTTTAAGAACATACAAACATCTGTCAATTAAATAGAAGAATGGACGCGGTTAGGGCATGACCAGACGTGGCATATTTCTTCCGCCACTGTCCGCATCAATGCCGCACAATCAATGCCGATTCTGTTGCGGCTCTGCCTAAAATGGGCATTAAATTGATGCGGACTAGCCGTTGCGTATTCAGGTGAAAGTACTTTCCCTTCTCTCTATCAGTGCAGGATAGAGAGAAGGGACAGCCCTTTCCCTAGTAAAAGTAAAAGAAATTCATACTTACCTGGCCGTTGCCTTGGTGACGCGTCCCTCTCTTGACATCCAGCACGACCTCCCTGGATGACACGGCAGTCCATGTGACCGCTGCAGCCTGTGATTGGCTGCAGCCGTCACTTGGACTGAAACGTCATCCCAGGAGGCCGGACTGGAGGAAGAAGCAGGGAGTTCCCGGTAAGTAGGAACTTCTATTTTTTTTACAGGTTGATGTATATTGTGATCGGAAGTCACTGTCCAGGGTGCTGAAACAGTTACTGCCGATCGTTTAACTCTTTCAGCACCCTGGACAGTGACTATTTACTGACATCGCCTAGCAACGCTCCCGTAATTACGGGTGCACACACGTAGTCACTCGTAATTACGGGAGCCCCATTGACTTCTATGGGCCTGCCCGTGCCGCAATAACGGCCCGTGATTACGGGCGTTTTTACGTTAGTGTGCGTGGGGCTACAGTCTGGCTGTAGACCTAGAAATAGATAGGTCCAGCCAGAATGAAGAAAGATCATGTTCGTAAAACAAATACGCTCCGCAGCACACATAACATCTGCGGACTTCATTGCAGAATTTTCACTCTCCATTGAAGTCAATGGAGAAATTCCGCAATGAGTCCGCAACAAGTCCGCTACACGTCCACAACAACCAGTGTATGCTGCGGACAGTAAATTACGCACCGCAGCCTATGGTCCGCAGCGGAATTGTCGGCAACGTGTAAACGGACCTCACTAAAAAGTTGTGGAAAGCAATGGAGAAACGTGTACGCTGCGGATTTCCGCAGCGGACTGTCCGCAGTGGAATTCCAGAGCAATTCCGCCACGTCTGGTCATGCCCTTACAGATGATGGGAGTTATAAAAGAAGTGCTGATTTTTTTTCCACTGGATCAGCAGCCTCTTCTATTTACAATGTGGAAATATAAATGAAGCTTTTACGAAACGGTCACCGAGCCAATGCTTGTGTCAAAATAAATGTAAAGTGCATTGTGATGTGAAAAGTGAAGCAAAGTTATGAGGGCAGCAGAGGGTTAAGAGAAGATGTAGAGGTAAATAAGTCAGATTGTATGTGGATCATGGGCTGTGTTCATGTACCATTATGTGACATAAGTGGTACCTACTTTAAGATTTGGACATCAAGGCCGTTTACATTGGGTAATTATCGTTACAATTTGTTAATTTCCTAACAGTCATAATGATAATTGACCTATTGTAAATGCACAAAAAGATCAACAATAAAAGATAAACTAAAATTGTTTATCGTTGATCTAAATCAATCGTGCATAAAAATCATAACTGGTAGAAACATTTACAATACTTATGCTGGCGCACAGATCTCGTGAGAGCCTTGCTAGGCAATGATGACGCTCCCCACCGGGCCTCTCATCTGATTGTTCTGATGGAAATGTCTATCAGATACTCAAGATAATTTGTGAAAACAGCGACTGCACGTTGGTGGATTAAGAATTTGTTCCGTGTAGGCAAGTTTCTTGGAGTTAATCTAAAAATGATACGTATTCCAAAATATAGGTGCAGCTCAAGAGAAATCTTAGAGACAGGAGTGACAGATTTTTGAACAATACATAGGTTGTTTTGGATAGGTTTTTGGAGGGTTCCATATACACATGTGCCATTTATTTATTTACTGTTTTATTAAAAAGCTTTTCTTAATATAAATAAATAAAATTCTAAACACCTCCCCCCAACTAAACGAGTCCTGATATGTGAAGTTTTGTTATTTTAGTGAGCCATTTCTGAATTATCTTGGACTAGTGACTGTCTTTTAGAGCTCATGCGAATTACAGCTCCGTGCACGAGCCCTATATTTAGAGCCACGATTGAAAATTGAATCCTGTCCAGTGAGATAATGAAATTAAGGTTTCTGGAAAGGCTTTGCTGATCTCGCAGGACTGGATCCGATCCTAGCCTTGGCGCTAAATAAATGTCTCCTGTGAGGAGCGATAATACTTTTATGTGTATGAGCCTTTATACAGATTCAGCATTCAACTTACCTTTCCATGTCTTTCCCTCCCCATTACCCCAGATGTAGTGGAGTTTTTACGCTATAGCAAAAAAAAAGGATGAAATCCACAGCAAATCCGCTGCAAAATTCACTTGTAACACATGCAGATTTTACAGCGGATTTGCCGTGGATTTCATCCTTTGCACTGCAAAGTCTGAAAACTGATGGAAAAATCTCAAACATTTCTGCAACAGATTGGACATGCTGCAGATTTTAAAACCACTTCCCTGAGGAAGAACTTTTTTGGAAAAGTGCGTCGAGTCGGCCGGTTGTTCACTAGTTGTTCCTGTGTTTGGTCTCTGGTAAGTCCGTCCATTGACGAACATGCTTTTTCATTTTTCAGTATCTGCTGACTTACCAGTTACATTACGGATGATCACGCATTGATCATTTTGTCTCTGTAATTTATTTCTTTGTGCTATTGGGTACTTCCAGTATTTCAGTTGATATATACATACAACTCCCCACATTGAGATTGATGTATTAGGGTATGTTCACACGCCCTATTTACGGACGTAATTCAGGCGTTTTACGCCTCGAATTACGCCAGAAAAAAACGTCTCCAAACCGTCTGCAAACATCTGCCCATTGAATTCAATGGGTCTTACGGTGTTCTGTGCAGACTGGCTTTTTTTTTTACGTGCCAGTGTCAAAAGACGGCGCGTAAAAAGATGCCCGCCTCAAAGAAGTGCATGTCACTTCTTGGGACGTAATTGGAGCCGTTTTTCATTGACTCCAGTGAAAACCAGCTCCAATACGAATAAATGTTCTTTTAAAAAAAAAAAAGCTTTGGTACGCAATGCTTCATCTGTAATCTATGAGAGCTTCCTGGAATAGCGGTGTATGCTTTTTTTACCCAATAAAGATTTATGTTAAGGAAAAAATATATTGATACAAACCCCCACAGGAGGCATGAAAATTCCAGATCTCAATTTACTGATATAAAATGATAAAGCCTGAGCGCAAATGATGGTATTTACATGATAATCTGACTTTGAAGATAAAATAGCGGTAGCCGTATTAGATCAGTTACGATACTGAACAACACAGACAATATTATCATAAAACACTGCATTACGCTTCATTTTGACACTTATGTAAATCCCATTGTTGTACCTCTTAAAATAGGACCATACAAAGCATTGACTTTTGCTCTTACATACTGGTAATTAATCTAAATATTTTATTCTATCATTTCACTTCCAGAGATTAAAAGAATACATAATCATGTTACATATTACAGTAAATAACCAGGTTAAAACAAGTTGTTAGGAAATCTAGCAATGTCAAATTTCTTTACCTGTCATTTGTCATATAGATCAACATTTCATGCAGGAAAATCACCAGACAAACTTGTGTTCATACATTCACATTCAGTTGTAATATTGACCGGCTCAAAAAAGCCTCTCCTTGTCTACCAAGTGTATAATGACAGCTGCACGGATTGGTTCCCATCAGCAGCTAAACCTGGTCTCTCGGGACTTTCAATTCTGGAAGAACAAACAGATTCAATCTAAGGCAAAATGTGAAAGGACAAAATGAGAAAATCCCGGTAATCGAAGCTAATGAAGACCGCGAGTAGAGGACAATTATGGCTAGAACGCAAACATTAATTTACACATTTAAGACATACATTTACGATCACCGGTAACATACAAAATATCTTAGGGTTTTTATTCATCAGGAAAAGAGGTTGTCCAACGATTAACTTTTATGATGCGTCAATAACACATGATAAAAGTCACATCTCAAGGACAACAGTGTCAATGCAGAGGTCACTCTCCATTTATTGAAACTTGCAGATGTTGATTTCTGTAACTCGAGTCATAGCAAGGCAATCCTTTACCTGGGACAAAGATTACCTATCCCTGTATCTAAATACCCTGCAGGGTGGATTGAGGGCACCCCCCTCCCCGGCACCCAGCAATGTCAATGGAGAGTGTCCGCTGAGCATTATACTTCTGTATTGAAAACAGGGACTTGGTCAGGAATAGGAATCACTCGTTCTTGAGATCTGTGAAGGTCCCATCTACCAGACCTTCACCAATCCTTATTTTATGATATGTCTGATTGATCTTCATTTCTTTTAGTTTTCTTCTTTTCGGAAAGATTTCCAATTTTTTTATTTATGTAGTTGTTTTGGTTACGGATTAGTATTTTTATAAAATGATATACATTGCAGTATTTTCAATAAACCTAATGAGCTCATTTTCTTTTCTTCTGTATGTGTTCATTGCCGTGGTTGGGAAGGCGGGAAGTTCCAGGTATCTAATATCTACTAGATCCCAGTGCTCCAGAAAATGTAGTTTTACTTTAGTTGTTTTTTGACACTTGATAGATAGTTAGTAGCGTAGCATGGCTATCTATCTATCTATCTATCTATCTATCTATCTATCTATCTATCTATCTATCTATCTATCTATCTATCTATCACCAGTTGTGAGAATGCAGTTTTATGTCATTATTACAACAACATATGTTCGATAGACTAGATCCAGCTATTGAGGATCTAAATATCCTTATGAGCAGTGGTGTGAGCCATCATCCTGATATAGTTCCCCACAGGGCTGCATTTCCTTCAGCCTTCTGTCCTCTGCCTATTCATCGCTCAGTAGCCTTCTTTGATCTTCTGATGAGAGGATACCATATGTCAGATGTTAACATATAAAGAGGGGTGAAGAGAAGAATTCCCTGGAGACATATGCTTTTTACTGAAAAAATATAACCTATCATGTTGTATATAAAATTTAAAAAAATAACTGATATGTAAATTAAGTGTTTTAACACAGACATAGTAACATTATTTCAGGTGTATTCACACAAGCAGCACTGGAAATACACAGTAGTGTTCCAAAAAAATAGCAGTCCAACGTCAGTAACCTGATAAATCAATGTTTTTTGTAGAAGTGATATTTCTGCATAGCAAATAATTTACTTGCAAGTGTAGTAGAGGAAAAACAGAGCCAAAAATTAGGACATGCGTGCCGCTCATTCTGAGGAATTGAATCATTAATTGAAAGGCGGTTGTTCAAAATAATAGTAGTGAGGAGTTAAATTGGTGAAGTCATTCATTCTGGGGAATAACAGGTGTCAATTTTGGCCCTTATTGAAGGCAGGAGGGTAGAAAATGTTGCACATGTTGGTTATAGTGCATTTCCTTCTGAAATACTGGGGAAAATAGGTCGTTCCAGACATTGTTCTGATGAAAAACGTACTATGATTAAAAAAAATCAATCTGAGAGGGAAAAACATATAGAGAAGTGCAGCAAATTATATGGTGCTCAGCTAAAATGATCTCAAATGTCTTGAAGTGGGGACCAAAACCTGAAAGACGCGGAAGGAAGCCGGGAACTACTATTCGAATAGATCGAAGAATAGCCAAAATGGCAACGGCTCAGCCAATGATCACCCCCAGAAAGATCAAAGAAATCTGAAGTTACCAGTGAGTACTGCTACAATCAGAAGATCAGAATAAGTGAAGTTACCGGCAAGAACTCCCCGCAAAGTCCCGTTGTTGAAAAAAGACATGTCCTGAATAGGTTAAGAATTGCCAAGGAACACATTGACTGGCTCAAAGAGAAATGGTGCAACATTTTGTGGACTGATAAAAGCAAAATTGTTTTTTTTGGGTCTAGTGGCCTCAGACAGTATGTCAGATGACCCCCGAGCACTGAATTCAAGCCACAGTACACTGTGAAGACAGTAAAGCATGGTGCTGTAAAAATCATGATATGGGGATGTTTCTCATACCATGGTGTTGGGCCTATTTATCACATACAAGGGATCATGGATCAGTTTGAATATACCAAAATATTTAAGGAGATCATGTTGCCCTATGCCGAAAAAAAAAATGCCCTTAAAATGGGTGTTTCAACACGACAATGACCCAAAACACACCAGTAAGCGAACAACATCTTTGTTACAGATAAACAGGATTGAGGTAATGGAGTGACCAGCCCAATTCCCTGACCCCAATCCCATATAGAACTTGTGGGGTGACATAAAAAATGCGGTTTATGAGGCAAAACCCAAAAATGCAGAAGAACTGTGGAATGTCGTCCAATCTTCCTGGACTGGATACCTGTTCAGGGGGGCCAGAAGTTGGTCGACTCCATGCAACACAGATGTCAAGCAGTTCTCAGAAACAATGGTTATGCCACTAAATATTAGTTCAGTAAGTGAAATCTGAAATATTTTTTCAGTTTATACATTACATTTTAGAGTTTTTGAAGACAAATACTGGTACTGCTGTGTTTTTGAACAGCCTAATATTCCTTTTTCTTTACTTTCTGTAAAGGATTAACACAAACTGGATAAATGTCGTTATTGTATTGATTTGGAATTGAATGTGTAATATTTCCATCCATTTGCATTTAGGCAAATAAAAGTTATTATAATGATTTTGCGCTTTGCTTTTTTAAACTCACTGCTATTCATTTTGAACACTACTGTATATGATCAGTACATTGGGAAACTGACCATAATAGGCTCATGCGCCTAATAACAAGAGCTTGGATCATTTGTGGGACTATGGTAATACAATGACGCTTTACATCCAGTTGAGGTTTGTTCCATCCTTATACACTGGAGATGGATTACCAATATTTAAGGAGTATTATACGAAGTGCAATATCTGAACATAATGTGACAATGACTAGAGAACGGCACTGTTTTTGAGGGTAGGAGGGTCATATGTGACATTCTATGTATGTTTATTTTATAACTCAGGGTTCCTGCACATGGCCCTATCTCCGTACAAGTTTTGAGTTAAATGGAGCCGTAATACGGCAGCCATAGTGTTCAAGGGGGCCATAAAGTACCACCATAGGCTCTTCCTTTTTATACAAATCCTCTCCCTATACGTAGAGCGGCTTTTTTTTCCTGGAGCACTGCTAGTGTCAATGCATTACATGATGTTGGAGGGGAAATGATCACTTGCCCAGATCTATTTTCAATGCAGCAATTGACATTTGTAATCATACCAAGTGAAGCACAAAAGCAAGTAAACCATACCAAGTTTTACAGAAAATCTAAACTGAAATACATATAGTTCAGGGGCAAATTCTTCCAATTATATATATATATATACACACACTACCGTTCAAAAGTTTGGGGTCACCCAGACAATTTTGTGTTTTCCATGAAAACGCACACTTATATTTATCAAATGAGTTGCAAAATGAGTAGAAAATATAGTCAAGACATTGACAAGGTTAGAAATAATGATTTTTATTTCAAATAATAATTTTCTCCTTCAAACTTTGTTTTCGTCAAAGAATGCTCCATTTGCAGAAATTACAGCATTGCAGACCTTTGGCATTCTAGCTGTTAATTTGCTGAGGTAATCGGGAGAAATTTCACCCCATGCTTCCAGAAGGCCCTCCCACAAGTTGGATTGGCTTGATGGGCACTTCTTGCGTACCATATGGTTAAGCTGCTCCCACAACAGCTCTATGGGGTTGAGATCTGGTGACTGCGCTGGCCACTCCATTACAGATAGAATACCAGCTGCCTGCTTCTTCCCTAAATAGTTCTTGCATCATTTGGAGGTGTGCTTTGGGTCATTGTCCTGTTGTAGGATGAAATTGGCTCCAATCAAGCGCTGTCCACAGGGTATGGCATGGCGTTGCAGAATGGAGTGATAGCCTTCCTTATTCAAAATCCCTTTTACCTTGTACAAATCTCCCACTTTACCAGCACCAAAGCAACCCCAGACCATCACATTACCTCCACCATGCTTGACAGATGGCGTCAGGCACTCTTCCAGCATCTTTTCAGTTGTTCTGCGTCTCACAAATGTTCTTCTGTGTGATCCAAACACCTCAAACTTCGATTCGTCTGTCCATAACACTTTTTTCCAATCTTCCTCTGTCCAATGTCTCTGTGCTTTTGCCCATATTAATCTTTTCCTTTTATTAGCCAGTCTCAGATATGGCTTTTTCTTTGCCACTCTGTCCTGAAGGCCAGCATCCCGGAGTCGCCTCTTCACTGTAGACGTTGACACTGGCCTTTTGCGGGTACTATTTAATGAAACTGCCAGTTGAGGACCTGTGAGGCGTCTATTTCTCAAACTAGAGACTCTAATGTACTTGTCTTGTTGCTCAGTTGTGCAGCAGGGCCTCCCACTTCTCTTTCTACTCTGGTTAGAGCCTGTTTGTGCTGTCCTCTGAAGGGAGTAGTACACACCGTTGTAGGAAATCTTCAGTTTCTTGGCAATTTCTCGCATGGAATAGCCTTCATTTCTAAGAACAAGAATAGACTGTCGAGTTTCACATGAAAGCTCTCTTTTTCTAGCCATTTTGAGAGTTTAATCGAACCCACAAATGTAATGCTCCAGATTCTCAACTAGCTCAATGGAAGGTCAGTTTTATAGCTCCTCTAAACAGCAAAACTGTTTACAGCGGTGCTAACATAATTGCACAAGGGTTTTCAAGTGTTTTCTAATCATCCATTAGCCTTCTAACACAGTTAGCAAACACAATGTACCATTAGAACACTGGAGTGATGGTTGCTGGAAATGGGCCTCTATACACCTATGTAGATATTGCATTAAAAACCAGACGTTTGCAGCTAGAATAGTCATTTAGCACATTAACAATGTATAGAGTGTATTTCTGATTAATTTAATGTTATCTTCATTGAAAAAAACTGTGCTTTTCCTGCAAAAATAAGGAAATTTCTAAGTGACCCTAAACTTTTGAATGGTAGTGTATATATATAAAAAAACAAACACACACATATACATACACGCGCGCACGCACACACATGTATATATATGTAGCAAACGGAGAGTGGTACTCGAAACATTGACATAATCCAAATATCATGTTTTATCCACACATGGTGGACAGGCAACATCTCGACTCTACCATAGTCATTTTCATGGTAGAGTCAAAACGTTGCCTGTCCACAATCGGTGAATAAAACGTGATATTTGGATTAAGTCAATGTTTGGAGTGCCGCTCTCTCTTTGCTACATGTGGTTACAATTCAGGTTTGGAGGTCAAATTGGTGAGCTGAGCACCCATCTGGGATTTAATATCCTCTACGCAGTGCCACCCTACAGAATTGTTTTTGTATATATACAATTAGTTTTAGTCTTTTAATCTGTACTTATCCAGTATAATATATGTATATATATATATATATATATTTATATTTATTTATTTGATAATATATTTGGAAGATTTTGCCCCTAAACTATGTCTTTTGGTTTATATTTGTATGTATATATATACACACACACACACACACACACACACACACACACCCCTCAACACTAAAATTGCAGCACCTAGAAGGGCAAGCCGTAGGGTTATGCAAATCGAGGAAGTAGCAGGTGTCGCTAAGATCTGCAATTGTTTTCAATAGTTTTTTATTAAACAGTTTTGTAAAATAGTAATAACACAGACTCGCAGAGTCTCAGCTTTTGCATATCAATAATACAATCGAACAGAGTATGGGGGTATGTGCACACGATAGCAGGCATTTACGTGTGAAAAGACAGACTGTTTTCAAGAGAAAACAGCTGCCTCGTTTCACACGTAAATGCTCCTCCTCGTATTATGCGAGGCGTCTGTGACGCTCGTATATCTTGAGCTGCTCTTCATTGAGTTCAATGAAGAACGGCTCAAATTACGTTGCAAAGAAGTGCCCTGCACTTCTTTGCCGAGGCAGTCAATTTACGCGTCGTAGTTTGACAGCTGTCAAACGACGACGCGTAAATGACAGGTCGTCTGCACAGTACGTCGGCAAACCCATTCAAATGAATGGGCAGATGTTTGCCGACGTATTGTAGCCCTATTTTCAGACGTAAAATGAGGCATAATACGCCTCGTTTACGTCTGAAAATAGGTCGTGTGAACCCAGCCTTAGACCAACATGGCCTGCAGTGAAACTCAAATTACTTGTCTGTCATGATGTCAAAACTCTTTCAAAATATAGAGCATATAAATGTATTCATTGCTAACATAGGTAACTACCCTTGACATCACATTGCTTTATAGAGTACAGTGACGTGGCCTCTATGGGAGAGAGAAAAGAAAAAACACACAATAACCAAAAGAAGAATGGGGGGGGGAGGTGTAGGGTAGAAGGGTATCGTAACCGTCTCTATGTATTCACGAAAGTGTGCGATTCCTCCATGGGTCCCAAATGGCATCAAATTTGTCTAATGTACCAGCCAGAAGATGTGTTAGGCGGTCATTGACCATTATCCATGAGATCTTAGCGATCAACATATCCATAGACAATGTAGACGATCGCCAAGCCCTAGCAATAGTTATTTTAGCTGCCAGAAACACATATCGGACAAATTTACGTGTGGGGGCCCGAACCTCCGGGATAGGACCACACAGCAGTGCCGTAATTACATCATTGGGGGGTTTGACTTGGATCACTGTGTTAATAAGCCGATATTAAGATATGCAATTGATCACATTTTTAAGCACCTAGCTCCAATCTGTGGCATGTGGGGGTATGGCATAAAAGCCAAATTGAAAGCAAATTTAGCCACATGAAACCTAAAAAATCGGATCATGTGGTGTGGGATGATTGTTCGATGCCGCCTGTTCGTCGATGTGCCAATTATCGCAAACTGAGTGGGACAGAATCTTTTAATTGAGAGACCTAGATGTGAGCACTGTTCAACATTGCGTGTCCCGGAGGTTGGGAGGACAACAACGAACGGTAATGACAGCAAGAGGTGCGCAGAGGCGAATGTCTGCACAGACGTATCGTCTGATTGGAAGAATGAGGCATAGGGATCCACTTTGTACTGCAAGTGAAATTGGATATCATATCCCAAGCCTAGGGCGGCAACCAGTGTCGACACAATCCATCAGAAGGCGTTTGCACGACATTGGGCTACGTGCCAGACATCCTGCTACAGGTGTTCCATTGACCACATGCCAACGCTCTCAAGAGCTATCATGGTGCACAGCAAGATGGAAATGAAGGCTGGTATGGAGGTCTAAGATTTAAAAGATCTTTTATGCCAAAGGCTATTGCACTTTATAATATGTCTTTATAGTGTGTCATGATGCTTTTTTATTATATGTTTTATTATATGTCGTTGCTGTATGTTGTATTGTTTTGTATAATATGTACTGTAAATGTGAGTTACAACTGTAAACCAATTTCCCTTTGGGGATAAATAAAGTATCTATCTATCTATCTATCTATCTATCCTCTTCAGCGATGAGTCCCGCTTTTGTCTCAGACGCAATGATAGCCGGAGATTGGTCTGGAGACCACGTGGGCAACGCCATGAAGAGGCCTTCAAAAGGGAATGTCACACCGGACCAACTCCCGGGATTATGGTGTGGGGTGGCATAATGTACAGTAGCCAGACCTCTCTAGTCTTAATTTCAGGTACACTAACAGCTTGGCGTTACATTGATTAGGTCGTGGAACCAGTGGTACGGCCGTTTCTACAAAGTGTCCCAGAAGCCGCTTTTCAACAGGACAACGCCAGGCCGCATGTTGCTCGTGCTACTGTGAGCAGCCTGCATAGCCTAAACGTGCTACCATGGCCTGCACAGTCTCCAGACTTGTCTCCCATCGAGCACATCTGGGATGTCATTGGTCGGCAATTGTAAAGGGAACTGCCAGCAGCCAATCTTGATTATTTGCATGCCCAAGTGCATTCAGCGTGGCATAACATTCCTCAGACAACCATTAATAACCTCATGATAGATTGCCAATGCGTGTAAGTGCGTGTATTTCTGAGCGTGGCACTCACTCGATACTAAAAAAAATCAAGATGATGGAATATGTTGTTTCCATTTTTTTTATCATTTGCATATCATTTACCTGTCTATCAATCCCGTGATTTCTAATCTATACTTGTCCACTACGTATGTGTGTAATATATATATATATATATATATATATATATACACACACATTACATACATAGTAGACAAGTACAGACAACAAAAGATATATTTTTTTCATTTTAACCCACATTAACTGGCACTGTAATACAATCCTATTAAACTGAAGCATTTCTATGAGTTATGTGTGAGATGGATTTTAGTATTATAGTACTAATCATATGCCACCACATCAAAGGGTAAATTTTAATTTTCTATATAAGCCAGTGAGCAGAGCACATAAGTAATGCCTGGTGATAAGGCTCAGGATAAGCATTGTATTGTAAGTATTTTTAGTTACATATGTCCGTGGTGAATGAGGTAATTATCTCTGAAGAATAGACACATCTGCCAGTAAATTCCCTGCTCGAGCAGTTTAGGACCACTGTGATCTGTCACTTCATACAGGAAAGGGGTTGTCAATCCGAAACAATTTATCTCTCACTGCACTGATTTCAGGTTGTGGAGAAGATAACAAAAACTTTTAGGGTATGTTCACACAGAGTTTTTTGAAGGCAGAAAATTCTGCCTCAAAATTCCGTCTGGATTTTTGAGGCAGATTTGATCTGCCAGAGACGTAAACGCCCAAATATAGGGCATGTCGATTCTTTTTCCCACGAGCCGGTTTTACCGCTCGCGGGAAAAAAACGCCTCCGCCTCCCATCGAAATCAATGGGAGGCATATTCGGCCATTTTTTGGCACGTTTTCTGACGCGGTTTCTGCGTCAAAAACCGTGTAAAAAATAAACTCAGTGTGAACAGGGCCTTAGGATGTATTTATACAAGGAAGTTTTGCTGCGTTTTTCCAAATACCCAGTGGCAAAACAAGTCACAAAACCTGCTCGTGTGAATATACCCTTATTCTAAATTGTATTACTTTCATGTGCTCTATTACTAGATTTTGCCCTGAAACACAAAATGACATTTCGCCAATATATACACATTAGTGCCCACTATGGCTAAATCAGCTTGTAAAAGAACAGAGAAGTGGCATTCATTGAACAATACTTGAGTATATAAAGACAGTCAGATAATACACACACACACAAACGCACACACACACACACACATTATAAAGAGTATATGTTGCTCCTGACAACCAATCAGATTTCAATGAACTAGCTTACACTATATTTTTTTATACAATAAAAGATATTATTTTCAGCTATAACCTACAACCTCGTTCATTCGCCTGGATAAGATTTGTTTTACAATTAATCCGATTATTTTACAACCCACAGGGCACACTGCTCTGCAACTTTTACAATTTTTATTTGCTATTATTAACGTAAACCACAATTAAAAAGTAAACCAATTTTCATGCTCACTAACCTACAGTATACAACATCTCTTATATATAATGATGTTTATTATATCTGATCTTATTGATATTTTCTATGTGCAAATGATCAAATGAAGTTTGACCTTTATCTGACCTACAAAAAATGCTTCAGATTTGACCTCCATTATCAGTAGGATTGTAGTTTGCAAAGGGTGATTTAGTAGGAAAACTACATTATGGACAATTTCAGGAATTCACTCTGCTACAACAGGAACGTTTCCCCAGGAACAATTGTTTTCCTAACTGTGAAACCAACCAAATAGTCATCTCAGACTGATGTCCCAATACTTGTAGCGAATTTCCACCTAACCATGCCAGTTGTAGGTACAACATTCTGTGCTGATTAATTTTATTTATCTTTATAGCGGTCGGTGAACCGTTTTTCTAATACACCAAATTCCCAGTACAGACATAGAATAATAATATTGTGGATGCCACTAGGGGGAGCTAAGGAGCTTACTGCATATTGTTATACTATTGAGTTCTATGTATAACAGTATGCAGTATGCTACTAAGCTCCCTCTACTGGCAGCTGTAGACTGACAAAATGTTATCATTTAGATCTACGTCCATGGAAGGAATTTGGAACTCTGTATCAGAAAAATTGAACTAAAACCACAATAAAGATATATATTAAAAAATATAACATAATTTTTAACCTATTTAGATTTAAAAAAATAAATAAAAATTCTTTAAAGTAGACATTCCCTTTATCTAAGCCACCATCTGATTGGGGCCCAAAATCTATAATTGTAAACTCAACCTTCTTGAATGCCATTAGTAGTAATTATTCAGAGACAACCAGTTAGAAAAACAACATAATAGATATCAAAATGGTCTCAGAAAAAGTTGCCTTGTGTCCCATAACAACCAAAAGTATGTTTCATGTGCCAGTCCAGTTTAGGAAATTAAATTTGGACTATGGCAACGCATACATTAGCATCTAAAATAGTCATGTGCATGTACTATGGAAAATCCAATGCCTGGAAACAGTCATGGGCATGAAGATAGTCATGTGGGATGACTGTCCAGAAATATTATTATGCTTGCATGCACGCTTGTAATATTCTGGAATTTTGCAAATGTTAGAATTCAGAAAGATGTATTTACTTACAATGATCAAGGTGCAAATCTGCACGGAAACCATAGCAACCAGATATTTGCTTTCAATGTCAACCTTGCACTAGACTAGACAGATAATACTGGCTGCTGTGGGATTAGAGCTGATCTTTACCACTGACCAATCTATAGGAACGACCTCTGCTGATTGAGAGCTCTTTATTTTTTTTCTTCTCCATAACTTTGCAGCCTGATGTATTTTTTTTTATCACGGTTCAACAGTTTTTGTTAGATGGCAATTTTCATTATTTGAGTCATGTAAACTTTACATTGATGATGTTCTCTATGTTAACCACTAGTTTTTTGAAAACTCTCAAAAGAAGGTCATGCCTAGAACGTTTCCTTGATAGGTCATCATTACACGTGTAGCAGATAAGGCCCTCTTCACATTGCATTTTGGCTTTCCGTTGGAGGTATAAGTCAAGAGGACTGCCAACGTAAACCTCCGACGGAAGGCTGCAACGTATTCCTCTGTATGACATACAGTGAAATACGTCACCTGGCCCTGGGGAAGCTCCTGAAGTCACGGTTCATATATGGAGAGAGCTTCCCCAGGACCTGTGTTTCCCATGCAGAGAAAGCATCAAGAATCACTTGGGGACTCCGGCTCTGGCAAAGCTCCTGATGTCACGGTCCGTGTATGGACATAGATGTTAGGAGCTCCTCCAGGACTGAAGTCCCCAAGTAGAGAAGATGTGCAGGAAGCTCCAGCAAAATGACTGACCATATATATGTACAGTTATGTCAATGAAGCTTCCCGACGTATACGTTTAACGTATACTTGTGACTATGCCTAACAGTGGTAACCCTCACCCTAGGCTCCCATGTTAAAAAAAATGTATACTGCGCGTTATAAGTTTTTCTGTGGGATCCCTCAGAATGGAATAGTGTAGTCTACTATCCTATTCCATCATTCACAAAAAGGTATACCGATGTATACCAGCCCGACAGAGGCCAAAAGAAAACTTTATTGTGTACATCGGTAGTTTTCCCGACGTACATGATTAACATAGTTCATAAACGTGATGTGAAGAGGGTCTAAGAACATTATATGTGGGATTTTCACTTATACTTTTTTGGATCTTTACTTCAGCCTTCAATCGCATAAACCAAGTACATGGGGGAATGTAATCCTTTCGAGCCTACGTGTTTCGGACGGCTCCGACGTCCTTAGACTTGGCTGTGTGCCGCCACGAGGATCCGGGCGCTGACAGCGACACCCATTATTGTGTCAGGTGAGCTGGAGGATTCCTCCCCTTCTTACTACATTTATGTAACATACATTGTCCAATCAGAATGTTTTTCATAAGAAAGTCATTCTGATGATAGTAAAAAATGACAGGGAAGGATTATAGGGTGGGCAGAATGAGAAATGGCCAAGGGACCTCAACCACGTAGTGGCCGCCACCACCCAGTTCCCTCTAGCCCTTCTCAGATACTCCCAGCAGCAATACATTGGAATTTGAAAAGTATTTTTAGTCTGTAGCCAAAAATAAAAATGTTTTAATATCTGGCAGCAGAGGTGATTATGCAGCTCGTAATAATATTTAAAAAAAAGGGTCGGCGCTCCATTGTCTTTGTTTGGAGTTTTGAATCCCCAATCCTCAAAGAAATACAATAACCAAGTGTTCATATTTATTGCCATAGGAAGAGATAAATAAGCGGCTGCCAGACACCTCTAGCTCCGATTACCTAGGGTAGAGAAATAATCTGGAACGTTAAAATACCATACACGTGTCCATAGGTCTGTTTGTATCTAAGTTTACTTGAAGTGTGGAATAATGTAGTAGACTACCAAATACTCCCCAAAAAATTTATATTGCGCGGTATATATACCTTTTTTAACATGGGAACCTATGGGTGACATAAGTCACTGTATGGCATACTTCTCCGGCATCAATTTAAAGTATTTGCCACTTTTCAATACCTTTTCATAATGCTTTAGTTTAATGTATACCATTATATGTGATACGGATGCCGCTGTTATGGATTGGTCACAGCCTACGTTTAATTAACGTATATGTTGGGAGCTTATCCTGGTGTATATGTTAAACGTAGGCCAAAAACATGATGTGAACGGGGCCTTCCATTTATACCACACCTAGAACAAGCTGCAAGTCACAGAGTGCTCCCCCTAGCCGCAAATATTTAAATCAATGCAACTGATAATAAACTAGTGCCTATATCTGAAGCATCTATGGCAATAAAACTGTCATTTCCGACTGATAGAAATCTGTTCCATTGGTCGGAAAATGTAGCAGTCATGCTAACATTTCCCATGATGGGGCAAAGCAAGTGTCATTGAATAGTGATTTTTAGATGCTTAAAAGCAAACATAGCAATAGCTGAAGAATATATTTCACAGCGGATGAGATCAGGATAAGCCTGGGCCTGGCTTTACTTGATTTACTTGCACAGAGGTGAAGCTTCTCTTCGTTCCAGACCAGCAGATGACGTTGGTGTTCTGTACATCTGTGCTGCATATTATTATTAATCATGCTGGTTTCCATTTAAAGCATGTTTATCTCTATATAAAGCAGAGTAAGGCAATATTGCAGGTGTCTTTTATACCCCGCCACTTACAGCAGTCATCAAGTGTGCAGCAGCTGCTACCATTAGTAATGTGAAGAGAAACCTCTTATTCCCCTATCTTATGTCAACCGCAAACTTGTAGTGATTGCTGGAGTCCCAGATCATCTACGTTTGGTGACCTCAGTAGGTTGGTTCTGAAATCATTTGTCTGCAACTGACTCAATCCTCCGGTTTTGATGGGTTTCTAGGTAGAAAGGCTGCATCTTGGGACAAGTCACATAACAGTAAGCTAGAGATTTATCATCCAAGTATAAAGTAGTCTTAATGATGTGACAGGGAGCTGGCCAGTATGTGCATGTCACTCAGCGGTAAATTATTTGCAGGGCACGGAGAACAGACTGGCCCTGTGATTACGCTGTGCCAGTCATTACCTTCTGCATGCAATTACTTTTCTTATTTGCATACAATGGAGTTGTAGGAACGAGAGACGTCACCAGATAAATGGGGCCTGTCAGTAAAGGTCCTCTTGCATAGCCTGACGTGGGCCGTGTAAACGAGCGCCGATCAACAAGACAGCTCATTGATCGGCGCTCCTTTGCTCCTTTTACAAGGAGCTATGTATGGGGACGAGCACTTGTTACTACGATTGCTCATCCCCGTATATTTCGATCAGGCAGATATGCTGCCGACAACGATAATATTTTTGGCTGCATAAACGATACAATGAGCCGATAAACTAGCGTTTACACAGGGCAATGATCTGTGTATGCTCGTTTGCCCGATAATTGGCCCGTGTAAAAGGGCCTTAAAAAACCAATAAGAAGAGTGACGGTGTAAGGACAGCTGCTTTGTGTGCAATTGGTTACCATTTTCAGGTAGTGGTACAGATAAACGACACAACACTACCGCATTAAAAAAAAAATGCATGTTAATGGAAACGATTTTGCCACGGCTATGCTAAGATTCAACAAACCGTTTTTCAGTACATGTACCTAGCCTCATAGCCAATGAAGGACACATATTTGAAAACTACCACTTCACATAGACCATGGTCATTCATTTATATTGTCTGCCAGCTATATTCAAATAAATTGTTACATATGTGTTTGTGTAATGTTAAAAGTCAAAAATAAATCAGTCTAATCCATTGCAGTTCAGATGCACTGAAACTTATCAACCTTTCTACTTCAGTTTTCTGGTACAGAAAAGTCACAAAAAAGCTCAAAAGCTGCAATTTGCGTTGAAAATTGCAACTTTCAAGCATTTTACGCTGCCCTTGCCACCTTTTGTAAAAAATAAATAAATGGGGAATGTCTTTACAAATGGGGGCATGGCCACAGCATCTTGATTTTGCTTGGCGGAAACCACCCGAAGATCGGGCAGGACGCTTCTTTTGTCCGCTAGCTGCAAATATCAGCTAGCAGGAAAAAGCGTCCACCTCCCATTAAAATGAATGGGAGGCGGAATTTCCACAGCAAAAATTCTGACGTGTGAGCAGGGCCTAAGGCTCCCTTAGCTCGTTGTACGTGATGCAGCATTCAGGACGTTGAGTGTTGCATCACATATTACACTCTAAAACTTCTCGGCGTCAGTACATTGTATGAGCCACGGCATGCTGAGGTAGCCTGAGGGGACCTAAAGGGGAAAACCGAAGAGGAGTGGTGAGGGGAGTATACATTTTTTTTATTTTATGTCTGATGGAGGGGAGAAATAAATGTTGCACAGCCAGCGGAAAGATGCAACAGATTTATTAAGAAGGATGCGCCTCTTAATAAATTTGTTGCATTTTATTCCAGCTGAGCAGAACGATAAGACTCTGCCCCCATGTGTTTTTCAACTTCACAGCCAGATCATTCCCAGTGAGGCGCTTTCACACAAGATATTTAAGTGGTGATCGGTAACATATGCAGTGTTAGTGAATGGGAATTTATGAATTGACTCATTGCTTTGGTTTCGCGCCAATCTAAAACGTGTTTTTAAGGGGAAACTGTTAGTATTGCTGCTTTTACTGTCTTTTAATGTAATTTCGTACCACTGTGTGAATGATGCCTATAATATAAAAATACATATGTAACCCCCAACAAGATTCACAAAGTAATGTATTGATATCTGTAGCTACAGTCACAATCTAAAGCACCAGATATAACAGCATGTAATGTATATATAGTATACAGTGCTACTAGCCATATGAAACTGTAAGGGACACGTATTTTAGATAAGATGCTGTGGTAGTAAATCCTCACCAGTAATAAATACATTTTATGAAAGCACTGGAGACCTCCCATAACAGCTTCCAAGAAATGCTTGCTAAATATATTCCGCTGGTCCCAGTATAGATCTGTTGCTGTACCATAGTCCACAACAGAGGGTTTAATTATCTAACCAGGTGTATAGTGCATGGATCCACCGATCGAGACCCCTGTTCCCCAATGAGAACCATTCAGTAATAGATATGTATAAAGTGTGGCTTCAGCTTTTACACAGCATTGGGTAACTGTGCAGTATAAAAAGTAAAAATGCCGTCATCTTTATGAAGAGTTAATTTACCAACTGGTATTTGCCATTTCGATATGTAAAAGGTAATGTGGCTTTAAAAAAAACTTCTTTATACAGCCTGGTACTATTCAGTTCCCTACATATTCTCCAACATAGGGAAGAGCTGAACTGGTATTGTGACCTTGATTTAGGCACAATTCGCACACAATAGTCTTTTGACATTGCCTAGTCTAAATGTTGATAAAGGTATGTTGACAATACCAGTGGTGGTCAGGGTAATTCTACTAGTCCTTCTCAATGAATAAAAATATCAAAAAGTTAATTTATTTCAGTAATTCAATTCAAAAAGTGAAACTCATATATTATATAGATTCATTACACACAGAGTGATCTATTTACAGCAGTTTTTTATTTTAATGTTGATGATTATGGCTAAAAGTTAATAAAAAAATAAAATTTAGTCTCTCAGAAAATTAGAATATTGGCTAAAAGTTGAAGATTGTAGACTTATGGTGTCACACTCTAATCAGCGAATCAACACAAAACACCTGCAAAGGTTTCCTAAGCCTTTAAATGGTCCAACAGTCTGGTTCAGTTGGCTACACAATCATGGGGAAGACTGCTGACTTAACAGTTGTCCAGAAGTCAGTCAATGACACCCTCCACAAGGAGGGTAAGCCATAAAAACATATCGCTAAAGAAGCTGGCTGTTCACAGAGTGCTGTATCCAAGCATATTAATGGAAAGTTGTACGGAAGGAAAGAGTGTGGATTAAAAACGTTCACAAGCAACAGGGATAACCGCAGCCTTGAAAGGATTGTCAAGAAAAGGCCATTCAAGAATCTGGGGGAAATTCACAAGGAGTGGACTGTGATTGGGTTTTCCACTCAAGAGCCGCCACACACAGACGTATCCAGGACATGGGCTACAACTGTCGCATTCCTTGAGACAACTTCAGAAGCGTCTTACCTGGGCTAAGGAGAAAAAGGACTGGTTTGTTGCTCAGTGGTCCAAAGTCCTGTTTTCAGATGAAAGTACATTTTGATTTCATTTGGAAATCAAGGTCCCAGACTCTGGAGGAAGAGTGGAGAGAAACTCAATCCAAGTTGCTTGCGGTCCACTGTAAAGTTTCCACAGTTAGTGATGGTTTGGGGGGCCATGTCATCTGCTGGTGTTGGTCCACTGTGTTATATCAAGTCCAGAGTCAGCGCAGCCGTCTACCAGGAAATTTTTGAGCACTTCATGCTTCCCTCTGCTGACCAGCTTTATGGAGATGCTGATTTCATTTTCCAGCAGAACTTGGCACCTGCCCACACTGCCAAAAGTACCAATACCTGGTTTAATAACCACAGTATCACTGTGCTTGATGGGCCAGCAAACTCGCCTGACCTAAACCCCATAGAGAATCGATGGGGTATTATCAAGAGGAAGATGAGAGACACCAGACCCAACAATGCAGACGAGCTGAAGGCCGCTATCAGAGCAACGTGGGCTTCCATAACACCTCAGCAGTGCCACAGGCTGATCGCCTCCATACCACGCCGCATTGATGCAGTAATTCATGCAAAAGGAGCCCTGGCCAAGTATTGGGGGCATATACTGTACATACTTTTCAGTAGGCCAACATTTTGGTATTAAAAATCATTGTTGAAATTGGGCTTATATAATATTCTAATTTTCTGAGAGACTAAATTTTGGGTTTTCATTAACGGTTACCATAATTATCAACATTAAAATAAAAAAATGCTGGAAATAGATCACTGTGTGTAATGAATCTATATAATATACGAGTTTCACTTGAATTACTGAAATAAATTAACTTTTTGATGATATTCTAATTCATTGAGAGGGACTGGTGTATATCGGGCTGAAGAAAATGTTAGTAAAAAAATATATATACAGTGGTCCCTCAGGTTACAATATTTCCAACATACACTGGTCTTCCCTGGGCTATTGTTACTAGTAACTACATTCAACATTCAATGCCACAGACAGTTCGCATCTGTGGTTCATGTAATTGGCTGGAAGATCCAGCCAATCAGCATGGGCATTTCACTGGTAAATAACCTGTTTTACTGCAGTGCATGAACTGATTGGCTGTCTAGTAGCGCCTCTTTAGAGTACCATACGGTACTACATGTTCTGTACCAGGATGAGTTGTTACTAATATTCCTCAGAGCTGGTATATTTTTTCCAATAGTTTTCTAGTTACAAAAGCGTTGGAATTTTTTCATAAATAAGTTTCACTTGACTCAACTCTGAAGCTCCGGCCAGTATGTGTCGAAAAAAGTGGCTTTATAAATATGCCATTTACCTGAAATGCCATATTTTTCACAGTATTTATGCCAGAAAACTGCCATAAATTGCCAATGAAAAATTTATTTGTGCCAATGTATTTAGTTATGATGCCCCTTTTAACGACCAAACGTCTCTGCCATTGGCAAAGCAATGATAGGTTGACATTGAAAAGGCTAAGGTCATTAATGTGGCAGCCATGTTATGTAATCTGTTTCAACATAAAGGGTTAACTGGAAATTAGAGGCTCTAGAACAAAAATATTACATTATTTAAAATATCTATATTTTACATCTGAATAATGTTTAGAGACTTCTCTCGAATTAGATAAATATTCTGTATAACAATAAGAAGAAACCAATAGTTTTTTACTTCTACTCGCTCTCGAAAATCGTCATTGCACCCCGTGGAGAAGTCACAAATGACATGTCAACAAACTGAGCATGTGACTCATGGGAAAGGGACTACTGTGCACATAATTACATGATTGCAGTCATGTCTAGAAAACACCTCTCACTACCATCAAGAAAGCCGCAAGGCACAAACTATGCAGAATAAATAAAGGATATATTCTTAGAACATAGCTGTAAGGGTATGTTCACACGCACTAATTACGGACGTAATTCGGGCGTTTTTGCCCCGAATTACGTCCGAAAATAGCGCCTCAATAGCGTTGACAAACATCTGCCCATTGAAAGCAATGGGCAGACGTTTGTCTGTTCACACGAGGCGTATATTTACGCGCCGCTGTCAAATGACGGCGCGTAAATAGACGACCGCGTCGAAGAAGTGACCTGTCACTTCTTTGGCCGTAATTGGAGCCGTTATTCATTGACACCAATGAATAGCAGCGCCAATTACGTCCGTAATGGACGCGGCGTTCAAGCGCCTGCACATGCCGTTACGGCTGAAATTACGTGGATGATTTCAGGCGGAAGCATCCCCGTAATTTCAGCCGTTACAGACGCTGTCGTGTGACTTTGCTTTTAGATAACTACAGAGGCAGGACATGATTTCTCAGTACCCATTGCAGGGATTTTAGAGTGCGCCCCCTACTCTAAAATTCAGCATGAAAGCTGTTCAGTTAAAAGATATCAGCCCTGCATGTTTTGGCACTGTTATGTATGTGTGTATGTATATTATATTATAATATATATATATATATATATATATATATATATACAAACATACATACACACACACGCGCACACACATATCAAAACCACCTGCCTAGTATTATGTAGATCTTCCTCGTGCCTCTTAACCCCTTAATGACCGGGCCTGAAAAGACATTAATGACCAGCTAATTTTTTCAGTTTTTGCCTCTCTGCCTTTCAGCAGCCATAACTTTTTTATTTTTTCCGCTGACTTGACTGTATGAGGCCTTGTTCTATGCGAGAGAAATAGTATTTTTTTTCTCCGCAATTTGGGGGTCAAATTTTTTTTTCCTACGGTGTGAATATAGAAAAAAAGCGATTCTCGGCATTGTTTATCTTGTTTATTTTTTATCCCGTTCACGTTTCACGCGAAATAACACCTTAAATAAATTCTTCAGGTTATTACGGTCGTGTATATGTAGGTTTTTTGTTTTTATGTAATGTGTGGACTATTTTAAATTAATTAATTTTTTTTGTTACTTTTTGTTTTTAATCACAATAAGGGATAACTTTACTAATAACTTTATTTATTTACTAATAATGTATTAGCATACTCCTGTATGCTAATACATTGCACTGTGTCACTATGACACAGGCTGCTGATCGGGCAGGCAAACGGAACAGACAGCCCTGGAATTCCCTTTGATCATGCCGCGGTCACGGACCATGGCAATCAAAGTGTTAAACAGCTGGGGTTGGAATATTTTCCGACCTCAGTTGTGTTCAGGAGGCTACTTTGAGATCAGGAGCTGTAAGTTACAGCTCCTGCTTAGTGGATGAGCGCTCACACTAGCGCTCATCAGCTTGATCTACAGCGACGCCAAAAGACGTCGTTGTAGACTAGGGACCTGCACCGCCTGACGTCAAAAGACGGTGGGCGGTCGGGAAAGGGTTAAACGGCTCTGAACCATTCGAGGCATGGGCCACACATGACATCTGAAGGTGTCTTGTGGTATCTGGCACCAAGACATTAGCAGCAGATCCTTGAAGTCCTGTAAGTTGTGAGGTGGGGCCTCCATGGATCGGAATTGTTCCTCTAGCACATCCCATAGATGCTCGATCAGATTGAGAGCTGGGAATTTGAACTCTTTGTCATGTTCCTTATACTTTTCCTGAACAATTTTTTCAATCTAGCAGGGTGCGTTATCCCGCTGAAAGAGACAATGTCTCTTAGGGAATACCATTGCTTTGAAGTGGTATGCTTAGTCTGAAACAATGTTTAGGTAAGTGTACATGTCAAAGTAACATCCACATGAATGCCACTGTCACAACTCTGGGGGTACGTGGACCCACTAGGCCACTTCGCCATAGTGGAGTAGTAGCTGGCCAAACTACAGTCAATGAAAGTCTCTAGCACAGGAGTACCTGTATGCAAGTCCTGATAGACACGAGACGTAGCAGACGCTTTGGCACAGATGATACATGGCACAGATGACACTTGGCGTGGCAGATGACAAGTAGCGTGGCAGATGACACTTGGTGTGGCAGATGTCGCTTGGTGTGGCAGACGACACTTGGCGTGGCAGAGAGGATGAACTCGACTCTAACACTAAACTTCGCTCAGGAACAAACACATAGGCTATGGAAGAGTCTAGTGGTGTGCGCGCTGGCCCTTTAAGAGGACACCAGGGCGTGCGCACCCTATGGGAGCGAGCAGCGGACGGGAGCAATACATGCCAGCATCCTCGGGAAGGAGGACGCCGGCACACAGGTAAGCTATGCTGGCGGCCGCTAGGAGACGCCGGATAGCGGCCACCAGCGTTACAGCCAGGACCCAAGGTTTCCTAGCAGGACATTGCCCAGTGAAGCACACTGCCCTCTTCGCAGAGCCTATACTGGTGATATCTCTTCCCCAGGAAAGGCCTTGTTCAAATCTGATCGGAGGCTACCCTAGGAGCCTTCGTCGCAGATCCGGCCAAATATACCAAAAAATAGCGCAGCATGCTGCTCTATTGTTTCTGACAGAAACACAACGGTACCCATTAAAGTCAATGGGTTCTGTCAGCCGCCGGTTTTGACCGTCCTATTTTAGTTGTTCTGCTCTTTTGACGGAGCAGAACAATAGAAACACTCACGCAGGTGTGAACCCAGCCTAAGCAACACACATGGCTATCCACATAATGTAAAAGAAAATGTGATTCATCAGACCAGGTCACCTTCTTCCATTGCTCCATGGTCCAGTTCTGATGCTTACATGCCCATTGTAGGCGGTAGACAGGGGTCAGAATGGGCATTTTTTATCATAGCCAGCATGAACTTTTTCATCAATTTGGGTTACAGTAGCTCTTCTGTGGGTTTAAAAAAGACCTGTTAACCTTTAGTCCCCATGCTCATCAATAAAACCTTGGGCACCCATGACCTGTTCCTGGTTTACCAGATGTCTTTCTTTGGACCACTTTTGGTAGGTACTATCAACTGCATACCCAGTAAAGCCAACAAGACCTGCCATTTTGGAGATGCTCTGACCTAGTCATATAGCAATCACAATTTGGCCCTTGTCAAAGTCGCTCAGATCCTTGCACTTGCCCATTTTTCCTGCTTCCAACACATTAACTTCAAGGACTGTTCACTTGCTGCCTAATTTATTCCACCCCTTGACAGTTACCACTGTAACGAGATTATCAGTGTTATTCACTTTTCCTGTCGGTGGTTTTAACCCCTTCCCGACATCTGATTATATATATATATATATATATATATGTATATATATAAAAAGAAGGCGCACGTTGGGTGGGGGAGAATGGAGCAGTCTCACGAGCTGAGCCCACTCCATAGAACGAACGTGTCGGTTGTATCTTACAGCCGACACTTCAGTGTAACGAATTGGATCCCGCTCGTTTAACCTCATAGATGCCATGGTCAATAGTGACTTCAACATTTAAGTGGTTAAAAACAGGGGGCGGCCCCCTATGACGTTGCAACGTGATGCGAAGCTTGGCATGACAGCCTGGGGGCCCGATGAAGGCCCCAGGTCTGCCACCTTTGTACTCTTATGAAGCCATACAATAGTAATGCAGTATATCATGCAAGCGATCATAGTTAAATAAGTTAGGCCTCATGCACACGACCGTAAAAACACCCGTTATTACGGGTCGTAATTACGACCCGTAATAACGGGCACATAGACTTCTATTGGCCACGGGAACCTTCCAGTTTTCTTACGGGAAGGTGCCCGTGCCGTTGAAAAAGATAGAACATGTCCTATTTCAGGCCGTAATAACGGCACGGGCAGCCCATAGAAGTCTATGGAGCTCCCGTAATGACGGGTGGCTACGTGTGTGCACCCGTCATTACGGGAGCGTTGCTAGGCGACGTCGGTAAATAGTCACTGTCCAGAGTGCTGAAAGAGTTAACTGATCGGCAGTAACTGTTTCAGCACCCTGGACAGTGAATTCCGATCAGAATATAGAGCAACCTGTAAAAAAAAAAGACGTCCATACATACCGAGAACTTTCTGCTTCTTCCTCCAGTCCGGTCTCCCGGCCGTTGCCTTGGTGACGCGTCCCTCTCGACATCCAGCCCGACTTCCCTGGATGACGTTTCAGCCCATGTGACCGCTGCAGCCAATCACAGGCCAATCACAGGCTGCAGCGGTCACATGGACTGCCGCGTCATCCAGGGATGTCGGGCTGGATGTGAAGAGAGGGACGCGTCACCAAGACAACGGCCGGGTAAGTATGAATTTCTTTAACTTTTATTACAGAAAGGGCTGTCCCTTCTCTCTATCCTGCACTGATAGAGAGAAGGGGCTGCCGATTACTGCAGTGTAATTTTGCAGCCAAAAACGTGCCCGTAAATACGGGTTGAATACGGGTGACACCGGGCCCGTAAATACTGGTCGAATACGTGTGACACCGGACCCGTATTTACGCCAGTATTTACGGGTGGGAAAAAATACGGTCGTGTGCATGAGGCCTTAAACAGTAAAATAAAGTTTTTCATAAAATATTAAAAAAGTAAAAAAAAAAACAACAAAAAACACCTTTTCCCATTTTCCCCCAAGCACAATGTAAATAAATAACAAAACTGGTATCGCCACGTCTGTAAAATAAAAACGCCACAATTGCGTTTTTTTGGTCACTTCATCTCCCACAAAAAATTGAATAAAAAGTCTCATGTACCACCAGAAACTATAGTTTGCCCCTGCAAAGCCCTCATACTGCTCAATCGACGGAAAAAAATAATAATTATGTCTCTCAGAATATGGCGACAAAATACAAATTTTATTTTTAACAATTAGTTTCTTCCTGGTAAAAGTAGTAAAACATATATACAATTGGTATCACCGTAATTGTATTGACCCGCAGAATAAAGTTAACATGCCATTTTTACAGCACGGTGAATGCCGTAAAAATGAAACCCCCCAATAGTGAGGAATCGCTTTTTCCTATTCCACCCCACAGAGAATTTTTTTCCAGTTTCCACTAAATTATATGGGAAAAAGAAGGGACATGCCCTATCTTCCGGCGTTTACGCTTCTGATCTCCCATTGACATCAATGGGAGGCAGAAGAAGCGTATTTCACTGCGTTTTTTGCCCGCGGCGATCAATCACCACGGGCGAAAAACGCAGCGAAAATCGGCGTGCAGGCACAGCAAAATCTGCCTCAAAATTCCAAACTTTAAGGCAAATTTTAAGGCAAATTTTCTGCCTGCAAAATACTCCGTGTGAACCCAGTCTAAAATCATATTTAGGCCCAGTTCATACAGAGTTTTTTAGGTTGATTTTGACACAGTGTTGGAAACAGCGGCATGTAGATGAGATTTGTATAAATTTCGTCCACATAGATAGGTACTGTAATCCAATGTATTTTTGCTACGTTTCCATCTAGCCTATCAGTCTATAGACTCAGCAGATCCTTGAAACGGGAAACAATTGACTTTTGATAATATAGTTCACGGCAAGAAAAGTATGTACGGTGATCCTTGATGAAATAAATCCTATTTTTCCACTTGAAGCAGCAATGAACATGTTGAAGCGGAATCGTATTATGACCCAACTCAATGAAAAAGACAATTATGCTCAGAACAAAGGAAAAAAGAGGAAGATTATGATAAGCAATAAGATGTATGTATACTATCACCGAAATCCTAAACACGCCATTGAGAAGCATGGAGATTCAAACAGAAGACCTGGAAGTTATTCATATAGTCGTTGTGAGTGAGAATCAATTTGACGATTTGACATCACACTATACCGCCCTATGTAAGGGCAGCATAGTATAGGGGACAGGTCTGCTCTCCTAATAGCCAAAACTCCACAAAAAAATATTGTGCCTTTTGGCTAATCTGAGCGTTCAACTTCGAAGAAGACACCAGACTCATAGTTATGAGTCCGGAGCATTTATGGGAGCGGGTGGGCATTTCAGGGGTGAGTATCGGATAGTTTATTATTTTATTCTATTACTTGCCCTAGGAAAAATGTTGAAAATTTCCAGGTAAGCCTTTTAATTCCAATACAGTATGTTCTTGAATCTCTAAGGCCTCATACGCAGACTGTACGGAAGCATACAAAGACCCCGTGGCTCCGTACTACAGAGCAGTATGCACTCCGTTTGCCGCCACATAGTGATGTATTGCAGAAATATTGTTATACAGCGTCTTAAGATGCTCTTGTTTATAAAGCCTAAGTAGAAATAAAAATGGCAAAAAGTAAAATTGTATATATATATATATACATACACAGCACAGAACACTACTGCCACCTAAGCCACTAAATAAATATGCATTACCGCTAAATTTACTTACAATAGGGAGGCTCTTAGCGCACATTCTGATCAAATTGTGTGAGCCCACCTGCCACGAAAAGGCGACCTCTATGGTCTATGTATATATATATATATATAATTTTGGGGACCATACATCAATAGCGTAAAACGTTTGTTGAAATGCTGCCAAACATGACGGTATCTGCAACATGTTTAAGAAATGATAACAAGAGCTAGGAGAAAGCCTTGAGGACGGGTCCAGCCTGTGGTATATTCACACCATTTTTTGGTTGTTTCTGCTCATCACATATCACATACTCTACATATATTGTGATACAAATAATTCACAGCCTAACCACAATGCAACCTTAATGGCTTCAAAAATATGTCAGAGGGAAAAAAACACCACCTTACATTGATAAATCAGGAATACATTGCACCTGCCATATGTTCATCTTATTTATGTCACAGACTGATACATGAGCCCCAGTTTTAGGCAAAAGTTTGCATTTGATTCAAAACAGAAGCGACTATCTCGTATCTGATTCATTTCAAAATTCAGGTTGACAGAGTGGTTGACAAACAGACTAGCTCAAAATAAAAATATTCATTTTCCTAGGAAAAATATGAAAAATGTACCAAATATTGGGAGGTTTAGTAACAATAGAACTTTTTTTTTATCAAATTCAAACAAAAATAGTAAAAACAAGTATCCGATAATAAAAAGTATTCAACATAGTATTTCCGTGGATGTCTTCATATAAGTACACAGCAATCACAAATTCAACATGGGGACATTTTATAAGACATGAACTCATTTAAAGGAGACCTGTCAGCACTCCAGACATGTCTGTTTTAATAAATAACTGCATTCCCCATGAGATAATTCTGGAACATATTTTATTAGAAATTTGTGTTGTGCCGTTCCCCTGTAATTCCTCCTAGAAATGTATGAATAAATTGACAACTGGGTGTTAACATTCCCCTTGCCAAATGGGCGTGTCCCTACACATTCTCACTCTGTCAGCACTGATTGGACAGTGTCAGTCCGTGTAGGGACACCCCACCCACCTGGTAACACCCAGCTGTCAATGTATTCATAAATTTGTAGGAGGAATAACCAAGGAATGGTACAGCGCAGAGTTCTAAGAAAAGATGCTCCCGAATTGTCATTTTATGGGTATTACAAGCATTTACTAAAACAAACAAATCGGGAGAACTGACAGGTCCTCTGTAAAATACTGCATACACCTCTCGGAGCCTTCACACATTATACTGTTCAAAACTCTTCCTGGTTCCATATTATACACCAGTTCTATACAGACCACAGTTTACTGTCCTATTCATTATTTTTCTCTATATTATTTTGAAAATGTTGCTTTAAAGGCTATGGGCAACTTTTTTTTAATTATTATTATTATTGAAATATATTAAATTTGGGGATAAAAACAACTTTTGTAATTTACTTTTATTAATTTTTTTAAAATGCACTGTTTTACTTCTGCAGCTTCTATGTATCACAGCACATAGAAGCTGCAGAATGCCATTCTGAACCGAATCCGTCAGTGAGTTGCACTGATGGCTTGGATGACAGCTCCTGAGCGATCTTCTAAGCTCCATTCCGGTCAAGTAAATCCACTTTGACTTGATCAGAACTGAGCAGAGAAAATCGCTGTATCTGTATACTGTTTGACTGTACACTGTTGCTGTTTTTGTTATTCTGACAAGGGTACTTGACTTTCTATTTTTGAATTAATGTCAAATTTTAAAAAATCTTGTCGTTGTACCACACAGTACAGAACCACACAAGATGATGATACCATATCCAGATGTCGCAGAGCTGAATTTGTCATTTAACCCTTTAGGACTGCACCATGACAACGCTAAGGCTCCATGGCGACTTATTGCATGCAATGTGATGTGATCTTGCACAACAAGATCACATAATTTTTACACTGTGTTTGCAAAACCTTCACAATATGAAGGTTCTGGGCATGGGCAGATGTTCACACAATGTCAACCCATGGACAATGGTGCCGATTTTATATTTCTGACTTTCTTTGTGCTTGCTTATTCTATGACACGTCGCCACAATACGCCAGGACACCTTCCACCTTGTCGGCCTCAGTCTAGTCCAAGTATTTACTGGTATCTATTGCGCCAGAAACTGACTGTAAATTTAAGTAAATGTGTATATATGATAAACACCGCTTAACCATGCCCATTTTCTAAGTTCAGACCCCAAAGTGTCGAGCATGGTGCAAATATCTGTTCTTTTTGGCGCACACAAATAATAAATGTAAAAAAAAAAAAAATGTGCCAAGAAAGAGGTGCAACGTAAGAACGACTCCCCCCTCAATGTGTCCACATAACGGTCATGTGACCAAACATTTGTGACGTCACATGGACAGCCGCAGATTTTCCACATTGGGAGCCCTTAGATAAATCTACATTAATAAGTATCTCTACAGCTCGTTTATCTAGTTAAAAACATTAAAGTCCCTTTAAGAAAACTCTGAAAGTTTTCCTGCAGAAACCACAGATAGCATTTTGCGAGATCACGATAAGTTGTGCCAAGTGACAGACTCAGCTCTGCTACATCTGTAAGTAATGACTTATTTTAATTTCAATATAAACGGTTCTAGAATACAGGGACTGTACGTATTGCATACACTGATTGATGGCAAACGCCTATTTAGCAGAGGGAACAAGTGTACGGAGAATTACTAACCTTATTAGAGAGGTAATATGGAGAGAGAACAATGCTGGGAGACACACAGGCAATTAGGTGGGATTCAACTCGCGGCATTAAAAGGGATATGCATATATTATGGCGTATACGAGGTGGCACGATTTTCAACAAGGCACTGACTAAGTCATCATCGCATTGTACATACATCTAACTAGTAATGTCAGGCAGATTAAAAATAACCAGCCAGGGAACTACTACCAACTTTACTACAATATCCACAGTATTAAGCGGGCACACATCATTCTACTATATATAGTCCAAGGAAGTTTTACTGTGATGGGTAATAACAGAGGACACAGATTTCATTTAATCCATCAGCTATTCCATAGGGGCCCGCAGGCTTATGAAGGGGTTAATAAGAGGTTTGTAGCCGCACATACATTACTAGTGAAGAACAGGCACACAGATCCTCAGCAAGGGGAAAACAATGTAAGATGAAAGATAAGAGGGTGCCAGTGACACCCATGCCAATCACCTAAACACTTACAGGCTGAAGTATGTCACTTGGCACAGCACCGACTAACTGGTCACTGTACAGCTGCCAACGCTAACTAGAGGGGCATCTCAAGCCTCTTGACAATACCAGTGCACCTCCGGGCATCTCATGACATTTAAAGGGACGTTCAAACAAATCTTTTCTCTAGATTATTCATGACTACAATCTATTGTTCTCTGTAACCAGCCATTTCCAGGGCTAATTGTAGTGATCTCCAAGGGAATTACTGACAGGAAAGCTAGAAAACTATCTGCCCCTCATATTCAGCACTTTATCCCCAGCTCCAGAAACATCTCCACATGTGACTGATAGCAGATCCTCTGCACTGTGGATAAAGGTAGAGGGCTCCTTTAAGACTCCCAACAAATCTAAAGAAACAAAGTATCAAGGAGAAGGTGGCACAACTACATAGGACACTTGTGGGCACATTGTGTACAGACATCTAGTCCAGCCAAAAGTCTCGTCCCATCTCTCCAAGAAAGTACAATAGGAGGTATAAGTGGGTGTGAGCAGCAAGCTGTCCATAGAGGGTGCCCACCTCTCCCGCTGCCAGTCCTGAACCCCACACGTGTTGGCCAGCACAGATGACAGCCGGGCAGCCACCTTCACCACACTTGCCAACTAGGAAACTATCCCGGTCATAGGAGGACGAGACAAAGGGGATGAGCGGTGTATACGGCACGGGAAACTTTAGCAGGGCGGAGGAAGCGGGTGATGCTGGAGTGACATGGCAGGGGGAGCGGGCACCGCGGGAGCACAGCTGCCAAGACGGAGAACCGTAGGGAAGATGCTGCTGTCACTCCTACCTTTGTGCCAATGCTGTGCCCTCCTCTTGTCCTCGGTACCTGGAGAAAGGAGCTGGTCCCGGCCCCTGAGAGCTGCTGGAAATGCTGCAGACTGACGCCCCGTGGCGGGGATCCTGGCAGAGAGATGTGCCGGCAGATGAGGGAAGCACGACCAAGAGCCACTCATAAACAATACCAGCCGGGGAGGAGGAGGGGGAGGAGGAACGCTGCTGCCACCGCCGCCGCTACTGCTGCCGGAGAGGAGGAAAGCCTGGGCTGGACTTCCAGGCAGGCGTCTATCACAGATGCAGCAGGCAGGAGGGCATCCGATCTCTCACACAGGGATTACACATCATCATCACCATCACAGCCAAGGTCAGCCTGGCATCTGACTGATGACTGTGCCAACAGAGGAATTTCTGGGAATGACACTTATATGTCCACATGGATTATCACCCTGCCTGACCCTTGGCTGTGACTGGAGGGCTGGTAATAAACACAATCATTTTCTCTGAAGAACCAGCCAATATTTTAGTGATCAATGCACAATATATACCATAAATGAAATAAATTATATATATATAATCGGAACAATTTCATACCTGAGTTACCAGACTGACCTGTGTAGTACTATTCACAACTGGGCGGAAAAACAATAAAAGCCGATTTATCAAAATGGTTTGAACAATATAAAGCGATCATAACAATAACGTGTAAAAGCACAAAACTATCAATGACAATTGTATCGTATATCATTGATGAAAATGAATGGATAGTTTATACGTAAGAGGTATCGGTAATTGGTCGTCCCGATCAGTCTGTTGTATGGACTCGTTGGTGCTTAGTCGTGCATTTGTGAAGCACAATATTCTCCCCTAGAGGCAATGCTGTTAGAATACCTCCATAATACGTGATGAGATGTGTAATGGAACATGCCTACATTTTTTTTTTCTCAATAATTGACAAGAAATATATGAGAAAAAAATCTTCATGTAAAATCAGGGATATGGAGATACAGGATGGGCATATATCAGTAGTTGCCCATATGGGTTCTGTATTACAGATCCATATAACACAGATCCCTAATACAGGCATGTGCATGAAGGCTGAGCTGGAACCCCTGGTTCTACAGTAATCCAAGTTCGGTTCAGTAGGACCGCAGTGGTCCAGGTGTTTCATCTGAAAAGAACCTGTTTCTTGCAACCATAAGGGTATGTTCACACGCTTAACAAAAAAACGTCTGAAAAATACGGAGCTGATTTCAGAGAACACAGCCTCTGATTTTCAAGCGTTTTTGAAGCTGAGAATGAAATTTGGAGCTTCTTTTGAGGCTTCTTTTCAGAAGTTTTTTGAGGCGTTTTTCATAGTATTCAATGGAAAATCAGCTCCAAAAAACGCCTCAAGAAGTGACATGCTACTTCTTTTTACGGAGCGTCTTTTTACGCTCCGTTTTTTGCAGCGAAACGTAAAATAAAGGCTCGTGGGAACAGAACATCATAATTCCCATTGAAAGTAATGGGCAGATGTTTGTAGGCGTATTAGGGGCGTTTTTTCAGGCATAATTTGAGGCGTAAAACGCCTCTATTACGTCCGAAAAGAGGTCGTGTGCACATACCCTTAGGGTATGTTCACACGTGCACGTCCGTTACGGCTGAAATTACGACGCTGTTTTCAGGCGAAAACAGCTCCTGAATTTCAGACGTAAAGGCATGTGCAGGCGTTTTTCGCAGCGTCCATTACGGACGTAATTGGAGCTGTTTTTCTATGGAATCAATGGAAAACGGCTCCAATTACGTCCCAAGAAATGACAGGCACTTCTTTGACGCGGGCATCTTTTTTACGCGCCGTCTTTTGACAGCGGCGCGTAAAAAAAATGACCGTCTGCACAGAACATCGTAAAGCCCATTCAAATGAATGGGCAGATGTTTGCCGACGCTTTCAAGCAGCATTTTCGGCCGTAATTCCAGGCGTAAAACGCCTGAATTACGTCTGTAAATAGTGCGTGTGAACATACCCTAAGACTTAAAGAGCACCTGTCCCCTCTCCTGACATGTCTGTTATAGTGAACACTTATAATCCCAAAAAATAACAATTCCGGGACATCTTATGTTAGAATTCTGCATTGTGCCGTTCCTTTGTTATTCTTCCTAAAATTTTATGAATAATATGACAACTGGGTGTTACAAGTCTCTGTGTCAAAGGGGCGTGTCCATACACAGTATGGCACTGACACCACTGATTGGACAGTTTCAGTCTTTGTAGGGACACCCTCCCTACAAAGTAACACTCAGTTATCAATTTATTAATAAATTTCTAGGAGGAATAACAGAGGAATAGCACAAAGCAGAGTTTCAAGAAAGGATGCTCCAGAATCGTTATATTATGGGGAACACAAGTATTTACTAAAAATAGACATGCCAGGAGTGGTGACAGGTTCTTTTTAATTCACAATATACAGTTACATGTGTTGTGGGCATCCGATCAGCAGGACCGTTTCAAATTGTGCAAACATGTCAAAAGTGCACACATTGGACAAATATACATCCCATAGAAACCTATGCAATGTTACAGTATATGTTTCATGCGTTTGTTGGCTAAGGTAAAAAAAATGGTGGTGTGAATAGTGTCTAACCAGACCGGCATTCATGTAATTTGTTTCACAGTGCTGTGTATTCACATTGAATGGTTTTGCTGCCTTTTTTTTTTAACCTTTTTTTTTTTCTTTAAATGCATGAAAAACTAATATTTTGTAACTGTTTTCACAAAATTCGGCAAAAACCGAAACAAAACCAGCACTATAAAAAGAGTCAAACGATCTTTTTTCTACCATTTCTTTTCATTTTATCTGTTTTTAGAAAAGCTATTTGACAACAGATGTAATGGTTATTACAGCTCCTATAGGGAATGTCACCCAATTTTTCCAAACCCCTAAATGGCAAATCTGCAGCGTTAAGCAATAGCATGGGATTAATAGATATAGCACTCAAGAGGCAAATTTGCAATTCTGAAATTTGGAAAAGCTGTGAGAATCCTACTGGCTTACTCAAAAACAGGATTTTTATTTTATTCTGAAATTCATTTTCAGCATGGTAGCTAGCGGTGTGCCATAAAGATCTTTTCCATCTTCACACCCATCAAGCGGTATGTTACTTACAATGTACTGTAAATGTACTCGCTGTCGGCTAGTTGAGCCCGCACATCACTTATGCCCGCTTATTATTTTCTTCTGTAGTAGATGTACTTTTTTTAACAATAATTCCTGCAATGTGAACTTCATAAAAGGTTTGATCAAAATCAAAAATATTTCCATTGTACTGTGGCTCTATACACGTGACTGAGGGGTGTAGAATTAAAATAGCAAAGGAAATAAAAGTTCAAGCAATCTCCAGTTTCCAAGAAACATTCTAATTAAACTCCTACATTTGATGTATACGTGTTTCTGTGATTTCCCTAATGCATAGCTGTAAATGCCCATTTCAGCACATTATACTTAGCCCAGTATGTGTGTATTCATACATGATCCCAGGCTTTCAAAAGATGAAGTCCAGCATGAAGGCCAGGGAGAGAGCCCCCTGTGGTTACAATTGTACATAGCAAATCTATGGCTAAATATAGAAAAGACGTAACAAATCACATCCAGCATACATTGTAAGCAATACTAGGCAGCTGGCCGGTGACCATGCCATGTAGGGTTATGAATATATTACGGCTAGAACTATTAAAGGGGTTGTCCGATACATTCAAAAGACTGGCTGCACGCAGCGGATGCGATAAAATAACACAATAAGGCCCCATGCACACGACCGTAAAAATCGGCCGCAGTTACGCACCCATTCACTTCTATTGTCAATGGAAACCTTCTTGTATATTTGCGGGAATGTGTCCGTGCCGTAGAAACCTTCCGGAAAAGATACGACATGTCCTATCTTTTGCTTTTTACGGACCGTGCTCCAATACTTTATAATGGAGGCACGGCCTGCAAATGCGGACAACGTGATTATGGGTACGGTCGTGTGCATGGGGCCTAAGCATTACTCACCTGGTAAATCCGCAGCCGCTACTGTGTTGCCCGCCGGTTCCTATTGCTGTCAAGCGGTGATGACGTTACAACTACCCATGCGTGACTTCTGCAGCCAATAAAGGTACTCAGCGAAAATGGTAGCACAGTGGGCACTTGACCGCTGAGGATAGTGATTGGCTGCAGTGGTTACGTGCGGGTATTTGGAAAGTCAACACTGCTGAACAGCAATATAGACCGGTGGGGAATACTGGAGCGGTGGAGAATTTATCAGGTGACTAATACTTATTTTTACATTTTATCACATCACCTGCCTGCAGCCTGTCTTTTAAATGTCCCGGACAACACCTTTAAGCACCTAAAACTGATTTCGATTATTTTATGCGAATTAAGAAAAAGCATTCCCAAAAAAACTTTGGGAAAGGCTTTCCATTATCTGCATGACTGAACTTAAATCCTGTATTTGGTACTCACATGGACCACAAACATCATTGTGGACTCCATTCTACCGTGATTATGTAGCAAAAGCAGGAACTGATCCCAGCACAGGGTAAAAGGGAAACGCTCCCAAAAGATAAGTCTCCGAATGTTTCCCTTGGGATTTTTTCTTGTTCTTTGTCGATAATAAGAATGGATATCCCAAACGTCAGAATGAATGCAGCCATTTAGGCCTCATGCACATGGCATGAGGTGATGCCCAGACTGCACTTCATGTGCCATCATGGCGAGGCACCGTATTCTACCATAGAAGCAAAACAAAGGAAAAGACTACAGAATCCAGCCTTTGGTAAAGCGGTGGTATTGTTTCAGTAACTATCATGCCCAATCACTTTTGTGATCCATAATGCAGTGTTTCAGTCCTCAATGAACTATTGGTACTTTGCCTCAAATCTCATGGTCTAGTGGTGCAGTCCATTGCCTGGTCATCAATAGTTTAGTCTATATACCTGGTGATCCAGGGGTTGTGTGTCCACAATAGGGATAACATTGTGGCTGTCAAGTGACAGCTGGGATGTTCACGTGGATGCACTTCCCAAGGTTTGCTCACTTTACCAAATATTATGTTCCTGCAGTGTCTCTGGTGAACACATATGCAAATGTAGACCAAGGTGGGTTTATAAATCTTCATTAAAGTTTAACATACAGAGAAAACTCTTTAAAAGACACATGCATTTTACATTCTGCAAGTGCACAGAGAAATTAAAATTTTCCACGGATATCAGTGTATCACTAAATCCACAGGCAACCTGTGAATGTTGAACACATAAGAACTATTATATTGCAGTAATAGAAGGTGAGAGCTACTGTATAACACTGAAAGAACGCGGGACCTATTGTAGTTGCATGTTTGGCAGTTCACTAAGTCGGATAAGGTATCACGTCCACCAAACTCAACCTTTGTAAAATGTAGCTGTTTCATTCAAAGGAACATTACCTATACCCCGTGGGCAGCTGTAACCAATTTTGCATAACTGGGTAAAAAAAAAAAATCATACAGACAGCATATCACAAATCATACTCACTTCTACTCTGAGAGTAAAATCTGCGGCATTCACCCTTGTAGAAAACTAATATTCTTTAATGTTCCCCGCTCCCCTCTCTGTACTCACCCGTTCCCAGAGTCCTTGCTGGCGCTTCTCCTCTCTGGTGGCCTCCCACACCGCCGCTGCTCACTTCTGGGGCCTAGTCTTTTTTTGGCTATAAAAGGTCCTCCTCTTTGTATGCTCTTTGCTAGAGCAATTTGGTTCTTACCAGTGTTTCTAGTAATCCTCTGCAATTTTGTGTATTTAATTCCCTGTGTTTTTTACCTCAGCCTGTATCTTGACCATCCTTGCATGCCGCCTGACCTAACCTCTTGCTAATTGACCTCTGACGAACCTCTGCTGCCTGCCCTCACAATTCGTTATGTGAGCCGTTTCGAACCTTGCCGTCTGCCCGGACCTTTTGCTATACTAGACCGCACTGACTGGCGCTACACCTGTTACGTTGGCTGTCGCCAAGGAAAAGGACTCTGAGGGTAGCGACCTGGGATTTTCCTGCAGCAAAATCTTGATAGCTGTATAGGGGTTAAAGGGTGAAGACCAGGGGTTCTCTTATTCCCTGCTCCCCGGTGTAGCCCCTTGTAAAATCTCTCGGTGACAATGTGGGTGCGTACCACCCACTGATGGCCCCGTGACAGACTCTCCACTGGTCCCGTGACATTTTCTTTCTTGAGTCATATTAAAATAACAAGTGAGGTGCTTACATTCCAGTGGAAGACGGCTGGAAAAACCATGAGTATAGGAGAAATGGCCCATCGCCTGTTCCACTGTAATGTATGCACCTTATTGGTTATTTTAATATGACTTAAAGGGAAGGTGTCATGATTTTTTTTTTATTATATTGCTTTTAATAAAATATAAACAAAAATGTTATTTATTAGTGTTGTGACTTTAAACTTTTTACTGTGTCCTTACTTTTACTTCTCTATGGGGGCTGCCATTTTTTTTTCTTCTCGGTATGTGTCGATTATCGACACATACAGAGATGGAATACGGCACATACAACCTCATAGAGAATGTGAATGGGAGCCGTTCCATTCTCAGAAGCGTACGCCATCTGTGTGGGAACGGCGCTCCCACACAGACCAAAACGAAGCTCGTTCGTAGAGCGAAATTCGGTGCCATTTTCATGTGGACCAGAAAGCCGCTGCCGGATAATAAGATGACGACTTCCGGCCGCGGCTTCCGGCCATATGTTCAACTAAGCGAAGGTGCAAGGAGCGTAGACCAGTGGTGGCGGCAGGAGCAGGTAATTTATGTTCGTGTATGTGATGTGTGTGTTATGTTCGTGTGATACGGTCTGCGGAGCCCTGTATCTAATCCTCCTACCACTGTGCAGTCGCTCAGAAAATGGCGGCACACAGTGTAGGTGGTTTGAAGATCTTCAAACCGCTCCTTCCCCTGGCACTAGCCAGAAGAAGGGAGGGGGGATTGTGTGAGGACACTAGAGGAGAGTGTGTCCACCCCAAATTTGCAGCATAAGTCAATGAGATTACTTTACCACAGTGACCATGCTGCAATTTTGGGAACTGCTCCCTCTAGTGACCAGCATATGGAAATGTTATAAATTAGAATCTAATTTATAATATTTCCTGACTTGTAAAAAAATTAAAAAAATTAAAACAATGTGTAATCACTCAAATACTAATTGGTTAATTGAAAAAAATAATAATAAATTTCTAGCGACACATTCCCTTTAACGGTGAGTGCCGTGGATTTTTCACTTTGACTACGTTTGAGATATATAGACTATTTACCTGTTTCACAGCACTGAGTACCATTTAAATTGTGACCTTTATGCCCCACTGAAATGCTATAGGTGCCAGATTTCTTGCTAAAAATGGGATCCGATCTTATCATAGAAAAGAAAGAATAATTTCTAATCTAATTCCTCTGATGGGATTCATTCATGTTTTTGGCAAGACATTTACAGAGCTAACTTGAAATGAATGCACCTTAAGAAAATAGAGATTAAGCAAGATGTAAAAATTAAACATAAGGTTTTTAGTACAAGCTTTTATTCTCTATACTGATTTTCATGTGGAGCATAAACATTACTGTAGAGTTTATTATAGTAAGAAAACATTGTTTTACATGTTCTTCGCCTGTGCATTCCCTCCGCAGCTTTCAGGGTAAGCCTTTCATTACAGTTATTTCCATGATTCGATTAATCTGCCACTGGCACCCAAACGTGTAATATGTATTTACAGATGAATACTTATAGAGGATCTACTCTGTAGGCTCCCAGCGGATTGAGACCTTATTCTCTCATGACCTGCCTAAGTAGAGTCGTGTGTTAACCTTATACCATACTATCCCCCCACCCCCACTTTAGTAAAGACACATGACACCGAGGTTGGATGTGAAATGGCCACAGCAGCCGTTTATTAATTTCACAGTTTTATAAAAACAATTTAAATCCGAAACATTCGGATAACTAGTTAGGAATCCACCAGAGAATTCCTCCTAATAATTCACATGACCCAACATGGGTCATAACATTAACCCGAGCAGAGGAAGTCCTTGAAGCCCCCTCAGATAGTCCTTTTTAAAGAACACACCGAATTAGCCATCTGCAAACCACCAATTACCTCCAGCCGTAAACCAGCTCGGAAGCACCGTTCACCTCTGCAGATGGCTCCAACCACTAGAAGTCCACTTCAAGGGGATAACACCCGATGAAGCCCTCAAGTGATATACCGACCACTAGAAGTCCACTTCAAGGGGATAACACCCGATGAAGCCCTCAAGTGATATACCGACCACTAGAAGTCCACTTCAAAGGGATAACACCCGATGAAGCCTTCAAGTGATATACCTTCTACCAGAAGACCACTTCAAAGGGATACCACCCGATGAAGTCTTCAACCATGTACCTTTTTTGGGGGACGCATACCCCCGATGCGACCCCCCCACCATTTTGTACTGACTGGCCTCAAGGACTCCCCCCGCCAGCTGCCATGACAACAGAACCTACTCCGGAAAAAGAAAAACATGTTAAATAAGCACACAAATAAAAAACCAACGCTCATAGACGGACGTACATAAGACCTAAAGAGTAACAAACCAAGGGCGGGAGGGTGGGAGCTTACTATTTCTGTGTTACTCCTCCCGCTGCTTCCGGCTCAATGCCGAGAAACAGCGGGAAGCTCAGTAACTGCCCCCCGTCCCCCTTAACTCCTCCCCGTCCCCCCTCCAACTCCCTCCAACTCTCCCTCACCTAATTAACCCTTTCCCTACTAGGACGGTCATGTCGGCTTCCCTTAATCCCTGCAGGCTGCGTCCAGCCTCTTCTTGACCTGCCTAAGTAGAGTCGTGTGTTAACCTTATACCATACTATCCCCCCACCCCCACTTTAGTAAAGACACATGACACCGAGGTTGGATGTGAAATGGCCACAGCAGCCGTTTATTAATTTCACAGTTTTATAAAAACAATTTAAATCCGAAACATTCGGATAACTAGTTAGGAATCCACCAGAGAATTCCTCCTAATAATTCACATGACCCAACATGGGTCATAACATTAACCCGAGCAGAGGAAGTCCTTGAAGCCCCCTCAGATAGTCCTTTTTAAAGAACACACCGAATTAGCCATCTGCAAACCACCAATTACCTCCAGCCGTAAACCAGCTCGGAAGCACCGTTCACCTCTGCAGATGGCTCCAACCACTAGAAGTCCACTTCAAGGGGATAACACCCGATGAAGCCCTCAAGTGATATACCGACCACTAGAAGTCCACTTCAAGGGGATAACACCCGATGAAGCCCTCAAGTGATATACCGACCACTAGAAGTCCACTTCAAAGGGATAACACCCGATGAAGCCTTCAAGTGATATACCTTCTACCAGAAGACCACTTCAAAGGGATACCACCCGATGAAGTCTTCAACCATGTACCTTTTTTGGGGGACGCATACCCCCGATGCGACCCCCCCACCATTTTGTACTGACTGGCCTCAAGGACTCCCCCCGCCACAGCGA